>NC_141626.1:46161675-46471675 GCF_047967505.1 Dipteris shenzhenensis | reverse complement strand
GCTTCCGCAGTAGTGCAATTCGCTTCATATATCCGATTTTGCCAACTTTTTTGCCACCTTTTCTCTGCCTCCAAGATCAAAGAAATTAAATCACCAAAATGGCCTGGTGTGCCACTTGTGTGATTTTACCAACGTTTGACTACAATTGCAAGTAATAACGTCTAGGTAATATGCCAGTATCTTATCCATTCACGAGACTTATTCTCGACACTCTTAATCTCAATGCATGAGAAAGGGCCCGCTCTCTCAGATTATAACTCTTTGGGGAAGGAAGCACGTCACCTCCCCACCCACACACACTGTGGTTATAATAATTATATTATCATAAATATTTTTAATTGCTTGCTCATTCAGATTTTCTTGGTTTCAAACTCAATTCTTATAATATTTACCTTTTTCTATACATGTTGGTAGCAAAGAAATTCAAAGCTAGATGCAACATCGAACAATGAGATTGAATTTTGCCTGGCATACCACTCGTGGTGATTTTATCGGCGTTCGACTAAAATTATGAATATGGAAATTCAAGTAATATGCCAATATCTTTATCCATTCATGAGATTTATCTCGGCGCTAATATTATTGCATTTATATTCTCGACATTAATATTCTTGGTGCTATCTCGACACCTAGGGAAGGGCCTGTTCCCTTGACGCGCCACCTCCCCACCCACACACTGTGTGGTTATCATAATTATATATTATATATTATCATATAAATATTTTCAATTGCTCATCCATTCAAAATTGCTTGTTTTCAATCTGAATTCTTACAACATTCCTCTCTTTTAATGCATGTTATCGATGTGAGGGAGCAAGGAAATCCAAGATGGATACAAGATTCAAGGATGACCTTCATTCATATGGTTGTAGTCCATGTGACAACATTGTATAGACTTCAACAAGGATCAATTACCGTTTCACCTTATTCATGTATTTGTTCGAGCTTCCAAAATATGGACATCATGAAATTAGTATAAGTCACCACCCCTGACATTCGCAGGGAGGATCGGGTCCTAACGGACCTTGTGTCACATTAGGACATTTGTAGGGAGGTCCTAACGGACCTTGTGTCACGTCTCATGTCCACCATTTTACTCATTCGCTTTTTTCCTTAAAATTTTGATAAAATACTTGGATTCAGGTTTCAATTTCGAGCTAGTATTGCGTGCTCCATGACGAAAAGGTTGCCTACCGGCCGCAAATTTAGTTCTAAAAATTACAAGTGGAAATTCATAAAACAGCTTCAAATCTCCACTAAAGCACTCCCTCTTGGAAGGCAGTGCTAATAAAAATCAAATATAGTTTGAGAACTTCTTCTTCTTCTCCTTCTTCTTTTTTACTAACCCAACCAACGAGAGGCACCCAACATTGTATACAGCAGGGGTGGAGTGCGAGCAACCACCAATTGCGCTCATATTGCTCCACAAACGTATGGTGCAGATGGTAGGATAAGAATTAAAATAATAATAATAACTAATAAAAATTTTAAAATTTTATTTTTAAAAAAACTCACCCACCCTTTTTGGTACACCCTACCCAAGACCTACACTACACACAACAAGGGTAAGCCAATGCAGAGGGGTAAGTGCCCTACCAATTGCGCCACCACTACACCACAAAAATATGCTGAGTGCAATGACTTGAACTCACAATCTCCCTAGCCTAAGGTTAAGGCTCTAACCATTCTACCAAGGCACAAACCTAAAATTACACTTACTTAGGTTCTTTGAATTACACTTGCTTAGGATGGGTTCAAAACATCTAACAGCCAAGCCCTCGGTTTGGGAGACTTCCACCACTCATGCGTTTAGATGAGTGGATGATTCTTTAGTCAAAGCATACTTTGAAAGTTGATTGGACATTCCATCATGCCAAAGATTTGGATTGGGTAGCTGGACCTTGGACGTTGCTTGGGCGAGGGGATTTTTGCCGAACAAGGATGGCATTAACCAGACATGCCAGCCATCCAATGGTGGTCTTCCATCTCATGCAACACCCCTAAGGCCTAAACCCATACTTAGTCATCTTCAGGTGCTCAGGTAAATTTGAGAAATCCGAGTTGGGATTCTTAAGGTTGCCTTTAATTTTAAGGGACATAATAAATATTATTTTCGAGCACTAAAAGTTCAACAACATTACCTTTATTTTATTTTATTCTAGAAAGCAAGGTGGAGAAAACCAAGTTGAGGTATTACAAAAGAAAGGCAACCTTTAACAACTACTTTCTAAAGTGGCCCTTCTTTAATGAAAGAGTAGTTGAGATCATACTAAAAAGTCCAAGCTTTAATGCCCATTAACAACTTATAATAGGTTAGAGTTAGTGGTTGAGGTTGACCAAATATATAGAAAACAACCAACAAGTTGAGGTTTTAGAGGATGGAGGATGGTGATGGAGACAGCGATGGTGACCTGTGTCCTTCGCAAATCTAGGCTCCCTCTCCTTCCTCTCAAACCCAAGTACAGATCCCTTGCTCTGACCTTTTTGTCTCACTCAACTCTCAATTCACCACATACGACACTCATAGAGAATCCCTCATTCCTCATGCCCGATGTGAGTGGCTGCACCTCTTCGACCTTCTTTGAAAGGGAATACATCGGTCCGGACTTCACTGAATCTCACATCCTTCCCTCCACTAGTCGACAACTTTCCTACTCCACCTCAGTAGAATGTCAGAGACGAAAGCAGAGAAATCTCGGCTTCTCCCGTTGGTTCCAAAGAAGGAACCCAAAGAGGAACCGTTGAACGAGGAAACACCTTTACCTTCTCAGGCCGCGAAGGAAGCAGGATGGGAAAGTCAGCAGTTCATGGTGCTTTCAACTCCGGAGGACCGGCTCCTGGTCACTCTTGACAAGCTACAACACCCAACTCCTCATACGCGAGGGCTCTCCAGCAAAGTAGAGGGGGCTTCTTCTCATCCCCCTTCAAAGAAAGAAAACATTTTGGCAACTTCCGGACAACAAGCGAGAGTACAAGAAGTGAAGCACGGGACCTAGACCACAGCTGCGAAGCTGTGACCCAAGAAGATGGTCCATTGTCCTCCAAGAACTCCCACAGAGACAAAGCTGACGCCCCCTCCTCCGATGGCACAGAGTCAAGAAACCGAGCACCTGAAGCTCCATGAGACTTTCAAAAGCCAAGATCAAGCCTTTCAGGAAAGAGGATGTCTACTGAACCAGGTAAAGCTGTCTTTGCACAGGTTGATGAAGATCCACTTGACGAATATGTTGAATGGCTTGAATCGCATGCACTTGTTGAGTATCTGCATGGTCCGCATCCTTCAGCTGCATTTCTTGAAAACTGGTTTAGAACCAACTGGAGTAGGAGAGGCAACTTAGTCACCAATATCCGCTTCCTAAGACAAGGATACTTCATTTTTCTCTATGAAAAAGCCGAGCATGCTTCAAGAGTACTTCTTCATGCTCTCTAGACCAGGCGCAACTAGCCTTTGTATCTTCATGGTCTCTAGACCGGGTGCAACCAGCCTTTGTATCTAGATAAGTGGTCTCCTTTCTTTAGCCCAGATAACCCACGTTACACTATTTTTTTGGTCTAGGTAGAACTTCCTAACTTGCTGTTCCAGCCTTGTAATCAAGCTGCTTCAATTTGCAATGAGGTTCCTAAGGAAAAATGGACTCCCAAACAACCTGAAGCTCCCAAACATTTGGAAGCTCTTGTTCACCCAATCAGCCCGATCAAACTAAAGATGGCACTCCGCTACCCAAATCCAAGCTTACTCCTGACATCCCGATTAAGAACGCTTTTGAGGCGTTATTAGAGATGGTTCTTAAACCCAACCTCCAGCTCATTCCCAAGCTTGAACAGGGAGATGAATGGGTCAAAGACTTTGAGGATGAAGTCATTAAGAGCGATGATATGCTGACAGAGGATCTTGATGAATCGAAGGAAGATCTTGCTCTTCCCCCTCAACCAAATAAAGATATAGTAGTCAAAGGTAAACCTATAGCCATTGCTCCACAGTAAGAGGAGATTGTCTACATCCAAAGGTCCTACTATGCATGCAAGTAGCCCAAACCCCAAGGCCAAAAAGGGACAGAAAGGACATGGTAAGTAAACCCATTTCTTTCTTGTCCCCTGAATGTCCCTGGTCTCATTGACCCCAATAGGGCAGGTATCTTAGCCACGTGGTTGAGAGAGAATTCTCTTTCTTCAACTTTTTTGACTCTACAAGAGGTTAAAACTATTGGAGAAGCTCTAGATGCAAGACTCAAGCTATTGATAAGAGGAGGACTTGGTTTGCCACCTCCCATGAAGAAGGTAGAGGAGGGTGTGCTATTGGAATTTTGTCACACTATTCCCAAAGTGTCCTGGATGTTGTTGTTGACACTAACAACATATGGATTTTGTTGAAATGCCTTCTCAAAGGAATCAAATTCTTGTTAGTGTCACTCACATGTATGGACCTACAAGCTATCGTGAGAGATGTACTATGTGGCAGTCTTTATCCAATCTAGGTGACGAGGTTGTGTTGATAGGAGACTTTAACATGGTTGAAAGAAACTCTGGCAGATGGCTAGGTAAAGGCACCACATTAAGAGGTTCTGAGCTTCATTCATGGAGCGACCTCAAAGATTCTCTTCAGTTGGTTGACACGATCTGTACAGGGGACTTCACTTGGTCCAACAGGCAGATAGGGGAGTCAAGGAGAGAAGCAAGGCTTCATAGACCCTATCTTTCTCAGACTCTCCTCCAAACCACCTCTAGCTACAAAGTACTGTCTACTCCACATTTTCAATTTCTGATCACAAACCGCTTTTACTTCCATGCGACTTTGGTTCAGGAACTAGAGCCTCATCCTGGTTTAAGGTTGCGGACCTAGCCTTTTCCAGCTGGGTATTGTACAATCCAAAGTGAAGGAGGACTGCCCCTAGACACAATGATGAATCAGCGTGAGTGAGGTTATGGAATGCCTGGAAACGTATTGTGTAGCCTCAGGCTCTCTCATCAACCACAACAAAACATGATATTGCACCCTCAGTGGAAAGCCTCAAGTTGAGCTAGAGCTCCTAGGATGGTCTGCACCTGATCTAGAAAGGCAATGTGTTCAGATTGCTCGGCATACCCATGGGCTTCAAAGTGTCCATGAAGGAACAATGGGGCTGGGTGCTAAACAGGTTCAACATTAAGCTGGAAAAGTGGAGAGGATTTCAAGCCAATCTGGTGGGAAGACGGATTTCAAGCTAATCTCGTGGGAAGATGGATGGTTCTCAACCATTGCATGTACCCCTTCTACCTATTTTGTTGGCATCCGAGTCAAGCGGGTCTAGACAAGCTTATCTCCAAATGCGGATCTTTTCTGTGGGGTGGAACTAACAGGATTGCCAAAGTTAGATGGAACTTTTGCAAGAGTGAAAGAGGACTGGGGGTGGTTGACATCAAACAGGCGGCTACGAAGTTGGTTGCTACGTGGATTCTCAAAGTTCTCCTAAGCCCTTAACTTGATTGGGCTACAGTGCTAGCATGGAACTTCAAGCATATTTGGCCGGTCAGAGCTAAGGGGTGGAAAAAATAAAAATACCCAATCTTGTCTGCTGTTTTTTGTCCTAAACCCTGCTTAACAAAGGGAAGTGACTTATGAAAATCTCTTTAGAAGGCATTAGAATCAATAAAAATTCAATTGGGGTTCTCCTAGAAAGGCTCTTTTATGAGGCTGGACTCCATATGGGCTTCTGCAATACACAGAAATGCTTTACTTAGCAACAGTGATTTTCTCAAAGCCTACTTCCTTTCAACAAGGGAATCCAATCTTAGGGTCAGTTGTGACAAAGGGACCAATTCAGATGGAAAACTATACTTGAAATCAGGAGGAAATTCAAACTTACCAATCACGATGCGCTCTTTGTCACCACTAGACTAGCACTTTGGAAAGGAGACATACAATGGAAGGGGAGCTAAGTACTTAATTACGCTTTTGATTTTAGTTGGATACTCTTCCCCCACCTACTTCCTATGCCTACCCCCTATGATTATATTGAAGACATGATCCCCGTTCTAAATTCCCATTGGAACACCTCCGACTTCGCGCTTTGCTGGAAGCGAAGATTCCACTATATTTGGTCAAAAGCCATTCCGGAGAAGATGTCAACCCTGCTCTGGCTCGTCATGCTTAAAGCGGCTTGGACAAATGCAAGGGGGCTGAGGATTGGAAAAGGTGATGGCAAGTGTCGTCATTGTCTGAGATCTCAAGAAGATGTTTTTGACGTATTTATGGCATGACCTTCAGCTAGGAAAGTATGGAAAAAAGTGCAGTTACAGTTAGGCAAGCCGGTCAATTGGAAAGCAATTCTTCTTGGTGATGCATCTAAATTCAAGCACACACGATGGGCACTCATGCAGGCACACGCATTGTGGTTTGTTTGGGTTTCCAGGAATGATTTTCAATTTAACGCGAATCTTACAGACGCAGAATATCTATTTTCTAAATGGTTAGCAAGCATCCCTGATCTATGACAATGACCTCAAACTTTTCTCACGGAGATCAAGAGCCATGAACAAGAGCACCTCAAGACCTTCAACCAAGAATGTCACTTCAAGGGATCCATCTACTATGAGATTGACTTAGACTGATCTTGTTAATGATTATCAGCTAGATGCTTCGAGTTGTGCAGATCTGCTGTTATAACTGTAATTTTGTGATCATGAATGTATATCTTATGACGTGCTTATAATATAAAACTTTTTTTCTCAAAATATATAGAAAACAAATCATTGGCCCAAATTAGCTAGAAAAATCCCCAACTTTCCATACAATTTAGCAAAACCAAAAACTTGTGGCTTATATCTAGGGGTTGGTTAGACCCCAACCAGATACAAAAAAGATAGGATTTCTCCCTTTAGAAGCACTTCCATCAAGGCAAGTCAAGATTGCATAATTTTTTCAACTTGATCTACCAACAGTTGCTCGACATGAAGACCACATGTGTGGTCATTCTTAAACACCACGTTGTTTCTATTGCTCCATATCACTAAAAGTGCTACTCCTTCTGCAAGGACCAAATTAAGGCAAGGTTGGAATTCCCCAATTGTCATCTAAGGTTTTTAGGGACAAACCAGATCCAACCCAATTTCACCTCTGCCATTGAGAGTTGACTAGTCGTATGAGCCATCTTGACCATTTCTTGGTATCATTGTTAATAAGATGCCAAAATGCATTTAAAGAACTCACCATGTAATCGATTTGGCCCCAATATTTATTGGACACAATAGTCATTAGAATCAAAGAGATAAGTCACATTGATGAATCAAAGAGATAAGTCACATTGACAATCAAATTAAGGATTATCATCACAATCACGATTATTAAAATACCCAACAAACTAAAATATTTTTGTTTATACAAGGCAAAATGGTTCTTATAAAGTTAAACTCCAATTAGTATGTGTTCATTCCAAATGGCCATCTATGTAGCGTGGAAGCCATACGTTTTGTGCTAATTTAATACGACTCAAGTCATACAAATATTATTGATGATCTTCTACACGTGCTTGTAGTTGAGGTGGCCAAATCTCTTATGCTAGATAATACTAATAGAATTTGGATTGTTATGATTGATAACATTTACTTGCTAAGGCAGCATTGTAAGATGAAACAATCTATTGATTTTGACTATTTTGACAACGAATTATTTTTATAAAGTTTTGTTGAATGTGATATCGAGATCCTTCTTATCCATTTTACCAATTAGTAGAAGATCTAGATGGTGATATCAATTGCCTTGGTTGCATATAGGATAATATAGCACAATGACGATATTATCCTAAACTATAAAAGCATGCATAAAGGAACAATTGTACTTACATGCCAATCACATCTCAATGATATCTCCTCGTTCTAAGTCACATAAGAATGCTTAGAGCATGCCTTGCTTATACCATCTTTAATCCAATCTAGAGGACACATTTTTTAAGGTATCTCAACTTAGGAGGATATCTTACTTGCTTGGTATCACTTTTCCTTTATATAAACCTTTTACTTGTTCTCCTTCTCAATTTCATATAGCTTTATTCAATTCCTATTCAATTTTGCATATTCTCTAAATAATATAGCACAAATGTAGCAATCTACTCATAGGTTTTATGAGATAATTTCATCTCCCCCTTTTCCTTATAGCATCTCACCAGTTAGCTTCTAATCTTCCTCATCACTCCCACATTCTGAGTGATTTTGGATCCATCCCCAATGAGGAGTGAATTGGGGGGGGAATAAAAATACTTATCTTCGTAAATAGTGGAATATTATGGTTAACAAACACAACTGGCCATTTAGATCATTTTGTTGAGCAAGTCCATCATCAAGTTTGATACAATGTGACTTGAAGTTGATTGTGCTCTAATACGAAAATGATGCAAAATTTGAAGTCACGTCTATGAAACACATTGCTTTGATACCAGTTCACATAGAAGAACCAATCCTGCAAGTATAGCTAAGGTGCATCCACTTTTTCAAGCAACTTGCAGAGTAAGCAAAAGCTTAAAATGCATTAAATGGAGCAAGCATGTTGGCTTTCATCCACGTAGGGACTTCCACAACATGTGCACTATAACCCATAAGTGCAACCACCTCTAGATTTTACTCAAATGTCAACCACTTTGTTTTTTAACAATTGCCTCGCTCATCTAGGTTTAAAAAAACTGTACTAGCAGAAAAGAAACAAGCATAAATTGCATCAATATCAATTTGATTATATAAAATTAAACAAGAAAGCTCATAAAATACTTTTGAATTATGATATTATACATATTAAAGGTACCAACATCATAGTAATGAAAATTATATTGTGAGTTGTAGAGAAATTCTAAATAGTAATGATCATAAAGCTTTTATCATCCAAAGAAAAATGTTACTTTAGATCATCATAATCTTCTAGTAACATTTTGCATCCAAAGAATATAATTACAAAGCCAAAATAGTGCTATGAAGTTAAGAAATGAGCTACAACACTAAGTATGACCACAAATACATATGAAATCTTAAAAATATTGTAATTCTATTTCAATTGTGACAATTTCTTTATATTTCACATGTATTTGTACTCATGATTATCTTGCTAAGGTGTGTGCCTTATCTAATACCCTACCATAGTGTTAAAATTAGGACCCTAGAATTTTTCTAGTTGCCTAAAGAGAGGCATAAAGCTAGATGGGTGACAAAAGTGTTGGTGGGCCCAACATATGAGGTGTGTATATTGCTCATGCTCGGAGTCTCTAGATTGATGCATATTACAGACTCAATCCTCTCTTAGGATATTCTACCTTCACTTATTTCACCTCAAGTACAACATTAGATGTGTTTATTCTTTGGAAAGCTACGACAAGATCTCTAATGGAAATATCTTGTTTATACCTTGTTTATATTGTGTTCCAATCGTCATGGTTTTGTCTTGCAAGTGTTCCCTTACATGCATGGATGATTTTTGCACATAGACTGAAACTTTTATATTGGGGTTCTAAGTGTGCCTTTCCTCATCCCCTCCCAATAAACTAGACTATGCTGACCCGGCCTTTCCTCATCCCTTTTCCCCATTACACTAGAGGCCGGCATAGGAAATCCTAGAATTTGTGATGTAGGGTTTTGTGCAGCAGTAACTGGTGTTTGTTTCTGTGGTGTATACTTTCCACCACGACCTCCCCTACCTCTTCCAAATCCTTAACATAGTAAGCTAGTTTTGGACAGAAAGATGTGTTTTCTCTTCTTTACGGGCCATCCTCATAGAATGTGATATACCCAACCAACTGGTTTCGGAATCCGTCCAATAAATTGAAGTCATTTACCATTCTCAACGAAAAGAGTTTAGCATTACAAAAACAAAATAACAGAAAGACAATACTTAAACCTCCATAGAAACCTTTAACAAGCACACCTTTAAAAAAGAGTTTAGCATTACAAAAACATAATAACAGAAAGACAATACTTAAACCTCCATAGAAACCTTTAACCAGCACACCTTTTAAAAAACTCATAGCAGCAAACAAAAATCAAATCAAAAAAGTAGAAAAACGCAAAATAATACAGGAAAAATAATACTAGGTAGAGTAACACCATAAAAGACCCAGGAAAATGCATTAACAAATGACTACAAAACCACTCCCTAGTGCTATATATAAACATATAAAAATAAGAATGCTAGATATGCTATCAGTTATCCCGTCTATGTCGCTGTGTTTGGTATTTTCTTTTCAAGTGAAACCCCTGAATATTGAAAAGCCAGCCTTGCTTCATCTACTGTTTTGCCCATTTTATGGCATAAAACTGCCTGGCCATGGGTTACAACTCCCTACTCATTAACTCAATAATCTGCTCGATAGATGAGAGATCCTGCCTTTGCTTCATCAACTGTTTTGCTAGCTTTAAAGCTCGCCGTTCACACACTGCACGTCTATCGGGATCTTGTATAGACTCGAAATCCTCCACATGTGCAATCCCAACTATTCTCCTGCAACAGAAACAAGAAATATCGGTTCAGAATTCAGATGCAGTTCATTTTAAAAATCAATTAAGGCATATAATCACTCCCCTCCTTAATGTTCATTTGATTTCTCCTTGTCTAACTTGTGGCGAGAATATTTTGTATTAAACACATAGGAAATCAATGCCTACCCTATCTCTCCTTCTCACATTTGTTCTTTCAAACTTCGCTACAATGTCTATATATGCTAGCTTTCTTTAGCGAGTGCCAATAATGAGTTCATGTTTATGAAAAAAGCAATTGGACAAAGTTCAGCAAAAGCTGGGGCACTTGCAACCTACTAAATTGACTAAAAGTCTAAAAGTGCAATAAAGCAAATCTCTACTACACCCATACCTCAATCTATCTTATCCCTTGACAACAGTGAGAGCCAGTATTTCCCAAATGCAGTGCTCAATACCAGAATGAATTACAAAGTCTGACCCATGCCTAAAGAGAAAACATAAGGCCACGCTACAGTACTCAGAAATCTTGTTATGTTCCTCATCATTCTCTTTACAAATTCACAAACCCATGCCTTGCAAGGAATCAAAAGGAGGAATCTGGTGGGTTGTCATGATCTGGATAGTGGGGAATAGTCCACTCCAAGCTGCACACATCTATGAAGAGATCCAGTAAGATCCTCTTGAGCCTATCCAATCCTTGGGAGTGATGTAATCCTTGTTGATGCTCCATTACCAAGAGCTTGACAACACATTGAGAGAAGGCTGGGCTGCTATCCCAGTGCACCAAGATGCTAACTAGAGGTCAGTATAATTATCAACAAACCAGATATCCTTAATCGGAGCTGTCTGTCCAGCTCAGCCTCTATCAATGAATCAATAGAAGTAAACCATGCCTGCATTCCCACCTAGATGCTGGATGGGCAGCAAAGAGGGGGAAAGAAGCAAAAATTATGCTGAACCTTAAGCCCAATGTTAATCTGTCTAAAGCACGTTCAGGCCTGAAAGAATACACGGATGAAGGCTCACTAGAATGTGATACCCTTCTCACAAGCGCATGTAGAATCTCAATGATGCACACACAAAGGAAGTTCCAAAAAATCTACATGCCAATCACTAGCTACAAGCTCTCCTTGAGATGGCGAGATACATCACTAGAACTGCACACGAGGACAGGGAGCTTTGGCTCGACTAGACAAAGAGTGCTTTCAGGTGCATTTTCAGGACCCGTTGACAAAGGGCTAGCTTTTTGGAACACTAGTGAGATTGATTGCCATGTACGGAACACCTTTTTGGGTGAGTGGCCTCTCGGCGATTGAGTGGAGGAGATTTGAGCGGTTACAAATGATTATGGGTTCTAGGATGATTCGGAGTAAGCCCTAGATTCCCCATCAGATAGAAGAGGCACATTTCGCCATGACACCTCTCCAAGTCGATGCCATTTTCCAAACAATGACATTCCTCCACCAAGTTTAGGCCTTACCTCGCTGAAGACTATTGAGGCTGGCACTTAGAGTCACCCATACGACTAGCAGAGAGTGGGGTTGATGCAATATGGTATGCATATGTATCCACATGGTTTGCTAGTCATGGTATCTAGATGGACCGGCGTCGCCCCTTCGAGTATAGCATGGATGTACTACCCGAGTGGATCCCTTGAGATGAGATTAACCATATCATACGCTTAGATCTCTTCCAACTACATACATCTTGGGCTTGGGAGGGACCAAGAGTTCCCCACCAATATCCACTTCTTGAGAGTATCGGAAGATGGACTCATCATCAGACCCCAGTATCTCAAAGACAAAGGAGTTTCACATGCATTGAGGATTGCCATTGGAAAAATGCAGGTCTTGTCACATGAGCTGGACATTGAGGCAGGGGGAGCTTGCAGGATACCTAGAGAGCACCAGAATTGCAAGCTATGCACATTGGGGGAGGTTGAGATAAAGGAGCATTTCTTATGTGTTTGTCTAGCCTACTATGAGATCCAGGGACGACACTGTCTCTTCCAAAGGGACGCTGCTCTGTTCCACTCACGACGAATGCACTTCCATTTCCAAGTCTGCATTGGGCTCTATCTGATTGAGATGCAGCACAAAGATTGCTACTATGACAAATCAAACAACAAGCAACGACATCATCACAGGATGCTTAGGCAAACAGAGCACGACATGTCACATACTTCTATGCATTTGACTTGGCTCCAAGACACAATGGGGTGGAGGAGGAGTTAGCTAACTTGTGAGCAGTGTGGATCAGTGGAGAGAGACGATACGGTAATGCCGAGCAAGGGACAGAGAGCCCACGCACGGCACAGAGAGTGACCAGAGCACCCATGATAGAGAGGTCCAACCTATCCACCCTCCTCAATGGGGACCGTCAAAGATGAGGAGTCACCCTTGACATAGCCCATCAGATACAGAGGTCGAGGAGACCATGCCCCCCACTACAGCGGAGAAAACTCGACAAACGCAGATATGGGAGATCTTTGCAGCCCACCAAAGAGCCACCACAGTGCTGGGTTTCGGTTTTGAAGTTTCAGTCTCTTAGCTCCAGTGTTTGTCTGAGCCTTGAGCTCTATAGCTTAGTTTAGTGTAGCAATTAGCAAGGCCCCTAGCGCGTCCTTTGCTTCAGCCCTATGAGGCTTGTATGCTTTTCTTTTCTATTTGGTGTACTTTGTCCCATAGGCCCATGAGGCCTCCCGCCGCAAAAGTTAATATTTATTTATTTATTTATTTATTTATTTCTCACATAAGTATGAATGACAGAAAGAATGAATTATTTAAAACATAAAATACTAAAGGAACCACTTACACTTATGTACTGCTTCCTACAATAATGCAAAATTAGTTTCCTCACTTAGAAAGCACATGCATACTCAATTTAACTCTCTAAAGCAGGATTAACAGTTAATGCCTCACATGCCATTGAATCCCATGAGCCAGTAGATGCTTCACATGCACATGCTCTTCAGGATGATTGGGCATGGGCTGTCCATTGCTCATTTGATCCCTCCAGAGCTGATGCACTTTTTACTGCTAATGATGCTCAGTCCTGGTACTTTGAAGGTGGTGCTTCCAAGCATGTCACATCTTGCAGACAGTTGTTTCATTCTTTAGCTGATGCACCTCGAGGGGGGACTGTTACATGTGCCAATAATGCTTCATATGCTGTAAAAGGAGTTGGAGATGTGCAGCTCACATCCATTTCTAGCCATCCTGTCACTCTGACAAATGTTCTTTTTGTGCCTGGAATTGAAGTCAACTTGATTTCAATTTCAGCAATTGCTACTTCAGGTTTCAGAGTAATTTTTTATGGCTACAAATGCCTAGTATATGATCTTCGTGATGACAATACCATAGCTCTCACTGGCACCTTGCAAAAAGGGCTTTATCACCTTGATCATCATTCAGCTGCACTTTCTACTGAAGCATTAGCTATTTCAGATTCACAGCTTGCTGAAACTCATCTTTAGCATGAGAGAATGGGCCATCTCAATTATAGAGCTCTTGCAAAGCTACATTCACAGCAGATGGCAAATGATGTACCTCAGACTCACACAGTTTCTAAACATGTGTGTGAGGGTTGTCTTTTGGGTAAGATGCATCGATTTCCTTTTCAAAAGAATTGTCCAAAACTCTCACAAAGGAAATTGCAGCTAGTACACAACGATGTCTGTGGCCCAATGAGGACAAATGCCATTGGAGGATACATGTATTTCATGACTCTCATTGATGATTTCACGAGGTATTGCTGGGTATATCCTTTAAAGGCCAAATCTGAAGTTTTCTTATGCTTTCAGAGATGGCTGAATATGGTTGAGAATGAATCACGATGTAAGCTTGTCACCCTCAACACAGATAGGGGGGGTGAGTATATGTCAAAGGAGTTTGATGCATTTCTATCCTCACGGGGCATTATTCACTCATGCACTACTCCTTACACTCCTCAACAGAATCCTGTTTCTGAAAGGAAAAACAGGTCCACCATGGAGATGGCTAGATGCATGCTTAAGGCCAAGTCTTTGCCCAATAAATTTTGGCTTGATGCAGTAATGTGTGCCAACTATGTGCTGAATAGATCACCTACACGGGCATTAAAGACTATTACACCTTATGAAGCATGGAAAGGTAGGAAGCCTTCACTTTCACACATGAAAGTTTTTGGGTCTCTTGCATATGTTCATGTACCATCTCAGCTGAGACATAAGCTTGATGACAAGGCAATCAAATGCATATTCATTGGTTACAGCCAGGAGAGCAGAGGGTATCGGTTATATCAACCAAATACTCGGAAGATTATTGTCAATAGAGATGTGATCTTTGCTGAACATTCAGCTTCTCCTCTTGTGGAATGCAAAGCAAAGCCAGATATTGACATGTTTGATGCCTTTGAATCTTGGTTACCTCTACCATCATCAGAAGAGGATTTTGAGCAGCAACATGCGCCTCCTGCAGGCCCTCCACAAAGCAATAATCAGCCTCAATCTCATGCTGATTTACAGGTTACTCTTCCGGCACAAAATGATCCCATTACTCATGATGCAATCATTGAAGAAAGAGCTGTTAATAGACAGCAAAGGCAAGTTCCCAGATGGCTTCTGGATACATTGATGGACAGCAAACAAGATCAGCCTTTTGCTGCCCGGACAAGATCAGGGAATAGACAGCATGGTCACTTTCTTGAGTTTGCACTCCTTACAGCTTGCAATGAAGAGCCGTTGTGCCATAAACATGCTTTTGACAGCAAAGAGTGGATGGATGCCATGAAAGCTGAGTTACAATCTATTGCCAAAAATGACACTTGGGAATTAGTAGATCTCCCACCTAGCAAGCATGCCATTGGAACGCGGTGGGTCTACAAATTAAAAAGGAAATCTGATGGCAGCATAGATCGATACAAAGCCCGTCTTGTTGCAAAAGGGTATGCCCAACAACAAGGCATTGACTTTGAGGAGACATTTGCTCCCACATCCAAGATTACTACCATTTGATGTGTCATTGCCATTGCAGCCCATCACCATTGGCAAGTGCACCAACTTGACATCAAGACTGCCTTTCTTCATGGGGATCTGCAGGAAGAAGTCTATGTCACACAACCTCCTGGCTTTGAGGTTGTTAATTCTGAAAATAAGGTATGCCGGCTTAGAAAAGCCCTCTATGGTTTGAAGCACGCACCCAGGGCATGGTATGCCAAAATTCATGCACACTTACTATCCCTTGGTTTTCAGAATAGTCCTACAGAACCCACTCTTTATTTCCGTGGGAGTGGATCTGATTTTTTAGTGCTGATTTTATATGTGGATGATATGCTTCTCACGGGCCCAGATACTCAGCAAATTGCAGCTTTCAAGGCTGATTTGCAGCAGATTTTTGACATGTCAGACATGGGCCAGCTCCATTATTATTTGGGCATTCAGTTTGCTCATGTTGAGGGGGGTATCATGATGTCTCAGTCCAAGTATATTGGACAGCTCCTTGATCGTTTTCAGTTTGAGGATTGCAAGCCAATCTCTACTCCAGTGGACCCTGGCTTCAAATTCTCAGCTCATGATGGGAGCCCACCATGTGATATCACTCTTTATCAGCAAGCTGTTGGATGCCTTATTTATTTATGTCACACCAGACCTGACTTGCAGTATGCAGTATCTCAGCTCAGCAGATTCATGCACATGCCCAGTTCACAGCATTGGCAGGCAGTGAAGAGAGTCTTCAGATATCTCAGAGGCACTCAGGATTTAGCCCTCTTCTATGGTGATCAGGGTTCACTTACCATGCATGCTTACACGGATAGTGACTGGGCAGGATGTTCCGACACCAAAGTGTCACATACTGGCAATTGTTTTTTGCTTGGCAATTCATGTATTTCTTGGCTCAGCAAGAAGCAACCGACAGTTGCCACGTCTAGTTGTGAGGCTGAGTACAGGGCAGCCTTCATTGCTACAGTAGAGTGTGTTTGGCTTCGACAGTTACTTACAGATCTTGGTATTTGCCAGACATCCTCCACTATTGTCTACACTGATAGCCAGAGTGCTTTGGCCATTGCGTGTAACCCAGTGTTTCATGCGCGTACCAAGCATATTGAAGTTCACTATCATTATGTTCGGGAGCGGCTGTCAGCAGGAGACATAGAGTTGTCCTATCTTCCCACAGAGGAGGACATCGGAGATATGTTTACAAAGGCACTTCCTCGTCCCAAGTTCGAAGTCTTTCGACAGGCTTTACACTTGGTTCCCTTTGTTACATGATCTGACATTCCTTGTACATTCATAGGTGGCTATATCCTTTTGAATGAACATGTGCCACCATGACCAGAAACTACCAGGTATTCTCAGACGTTTCCAGAGTACTTCAGCCCATCCCATGGAGGGGGGTTTGTAGGCCATCTTTTGGTGGTTCTAGTGATGCCCTATAGGCCATGGTGTGTGCCTTGTAGGCATAAGTGTAGGCACTTATAGTGTTAGTGCCTTCTATGCCACATAGGACACTTAGTCCTATGTGATACCTAGGACACTTAGTCCTAGGCCTAGATACAAGTACTTTGTGTTGGGGTAAAGGCACATTGCCACCCCTTTATTAAAGATATGACACCTATGACTGTCTTAAGACAGTCATAGGGTGAAAAACCTAATCCTAATAAAACCTATGAGTTTGTGGTGTGGCTCATCACTTCACACCCACATCTATTGTGTCACTCCTCTCTCTCACTCTCTCCCCGTTGTACTTCTCCCTCTTTCCTTCCCTCTCAACTGGTATCAGAGCCTTCATCTCTCCCTCTCCACTCCTGCCTACCACTCCCTCTACCCCCTCCTTATCCCCTCGGGACTCGTGCCCTCAGCAGCGTGCGGGCAGCGTGGGTGGAGCTGGGCATTGCGCAGGCAGCGCGGGCTGCAGCGGGGTAGCGCGGGCAGCAACGCAGGGCAGCGCGGGGCGGTAGCGCGGGCAGCAGCGCGGGGCAGCACGCGTGCGGGCAGAGCAGGGCGGCGCGGAGCAACGCGAGCAGCTGCAACAGCAGCAGCTAGCTGCTACCCGCTACAAAGCGGGCGCAGCCAGTGCGCAGCACCGGCGCGCACCCAGGCAGCACACGGGGCAGCCGTACGGGAGCGTTCCGTACAGCCATCCGTACCGGACGTACGGAATCCGTACTGTCCGTACAGAAGCCGTACAGATACCTGTCGAAATTTTCTTTCTGCATCAGGTCACTGCGTCAGGAGAAGGTGCATTTCGAAAAGAAATTTTGGGATCTGTACCCTGCACAGGTACAGCAGGTACAACAAGTACACAGGGGTACAGAAAGTACAGCAGGTACAACAGTTTTTCTTTGGGGAAAGAAGAAAAAGAGAGAGCACTCTGCTCTTCACATTCCCGGTTGTTCAGTCCTTAAAACTGTGTGTTGAAGGTACAGCAAGTACCCTCCTGTCCCTCGTGCTTGAGGTGACTAGTACCACAGTGTGTGGTGGTTGCACAGTTATCTTGTTTCGGGAAGGTAATGCCTTGATTTTACAGAGGGCTTTTATGTTTTTGCTGAGTGCAAATCTCAGCTTTTGGGTGACATTTTCAAAGGGCTTTTGCCTGGAAGCTTATGCAGTGTATGCCTTGAGGCAGTGTGGAGCCAGGGAGCCCACATTGGTCTTGTTTCCGCAGTGTATTCAGTGACATTTCTGCAGGTCACATTTTGTGTACGACACCTTGGAAAATCTCAGTTGAGCCACGCTTGGCCAGGGCGCATCGAGTTTACTCGGTCCCTAACTGTCCATCGTTGACAGTGCTCAAAAGATTTTCTCTTCAGTGTTTGTACGTTGGGATCTGTGTTGTTATTGTGTACATAGGGCTGTTTATGCATTGCATTGTCAGGTGAAAGTGCCAGGAGAGCGCTGTATTTTGTATGCTACCTCAGTGTTGAGGTGTTTTTCACTTGGTACAGGTGTCAAATCGAGGGGCTTTTGCCCAGATTTTGCTTGAGAGCACTTGGGTTACTGTTTGAGACCTTCAGATGCCTTTTATTCCCTTGGCAGAAGGGTGATTGCTTGGGATTTGTCCCATTTTCTGTTGCAGGTTTGTGACAGGCTGAAGTGTCTGGAGCCTCTTTTCAGTGAACAAAATAGTGTATGACAAGTGGTTTATGCATATAAAATCAGTGCAATACCTCATCTGAGGTGAGAGAAGTGATCAGGACAGCCGTGTTTTGTGCTTCGTCAGCTGATGATGCACTGTTAAAGCACTTGTGGAACAGCTGCAGCATTCTGAAATTACTGTTTTATGCCTATTTGAGGCACGGTACAGTGTGTCAGAAGGTACAGTAACTGGAGGGAAATTTTTTCTGTTTTGCTGCAGATTTTTTGACAGTAAAAACAGCACTATTGTGAGTGCTCCTGGCTCTTGATAGAGCAGGTTTTTTCTGAGAAATCAGAATTTTATTCAGTCTTTTTTTGACTTACAGGGAGTCAGGTACTTTCCTTATCTGATATGGCATCAGGGGGAAGTGAATCATCAATGCTGAACATAAAGAAATTGGAAGGGGCACACAATTATGCATTATGGGCAGAACAGTGTTTGAATGTACTTCTGCTTAAGAAGATTTCTAAGCCCATAAGGGTGAAGCGTGTCAAGCCATCTGGGATGTCAGATGATGAGTGGGAGGAGCTAGATTTGTCCGCGAGGGCTGCTATCATGCTTACTCTCAGTGATTCTCTTGTGTTCAATGTTCAGGCTGAAAAGACCTCTTATGGCCTATGGCAGAGGCTAGCAAAATTGTATGCCCAAAAGAGTTCAGCCAGTAAGGTTTATTGGTTGAAGAAGCTGGTTGATCTTCGCATGAAGGAAGGTACAGCTATGACCTCACACTTGAGTGAGTTCAATGCCATCTTTACACAGCTGATTGCACAGGGGTTGAACCTTGATGAGGAGTTTAAGGCTACTTTCTTGTTGTGTACCCTCCCTGAGAGTTGGGACACTTTCAAGACCACCCTGTCTAATTCAAATGTCACTCTTATATATGCTGATGTAGAGAGCTCTCTCCTCATGGAGGAGATGAGCAGGAAGAATAATGCGGGCAACAAGTCTTCAAATGCTTTGCAGGTACAGGAAAGAGGCAGGACTCAGCAGAAGGGGAGATCTGCTAGTAAGTCCAAATCCCGCAGTCAGTCCCGTGGCAAAAAGGATATTGAATGCTTTTATTGTGGCAAGAAGGGGCATGTGAAGTCTAAGTGCTTCAAGTTTATACGGGATCAGAAAGCCAAGAAGGCTGAGGCAAAGGATGCAGGCAGTGGAAGCAAAGGCAAAGGCAAGGCCAAGGTAGATGACTTGGATGCAGTGAATGTTGCAGCAGAGGATAGTGACAGTGACAGACATGATGTTTTATGCTCTTCTCCTGTAATTGCACATACATTGGTTAGGCTCTTGGATTCAAGTGCTTCTTTTCATGTTACTCCTCATAGGGAGTGGTTTACTTCCTACACAGGTACTCATGGAGTTGTTCACCTTGGGAACAACTATGCATGTCAGATTGCAGGGATTGGCAGTATACAGATAGTATTCCCTGATGGACGCATATTTATGCTTGATGGTGTTCGCCATGTGCCGCAAATCAAGAAAAATCTGATTAGCACTGGCTTGTTGGATGACAGTGGTTACCACACCACATTTGGGGATTCCAAATGGGTGATTACTGATGGCCAGGTTGTAGTGGCTGAGGGTTATAAGAGTGATACCTTGTACCCTCTTTATGTTTCCAGTGTAGGTAATCATGTTGTTGCCATAACCGAGCTACCAAAGGTTTCATTGTGGCATAGCCGGTTGGGACACATGTCCGTTAAAGGAATGCAAGAACTGTCACGTTTGGGTTATCTGCCGTCTCTTTCATTTTCAGATTTGCCTACTTGTGATCATTGCATATTTGGCAAGCATTCTATGACTCCTCATAAGAGGAGAACTCCCCAAAATAAAGCACCGCTTGATCTAGTGCACACTGATTTGTGTGAGATGCCACAGTTATCACTAGGGGGTGCAAAGTATTTCATTACTTTTATTGATGATGCCACACGCAAAGTGTGGGCCTATTTCTTGAAGCAAAAGAGCGATGCCTTAGATGCTTTCAAGAAGTTTGTCGCTCAGGTTGAGAATCGGACAGGTCGCAGGCTGAAATGCCTCAGATTCGATAATGGGGGTGAGTATGTGTCAAATGCTTTTGTTCAGTTTTGCGAAGCTAAGGGCATTAAACAGGAACTCACAGCCCCTCATAATGCATCTCAAAATGGTGTGAGTGAGCGGATGAATCGAACTATTCAGGAGAAGGTTCGATGTATGTTGTCTTATGCTGCATTGCCCCATGGCTTTTGGGCAGAAGCCGTGCAAACAGCAGTTCACATAATTAACAGGTCGCCGAACAAGGCTTTGGAGTTGAAAGTGCCAGAGGAGGTGTGGTCTGGCAAGCCACCTTCATATAAGCACTTACGTGTGTTTGGCTGCGAGTGCTTTGCTCATATACGCAAAGAACTGCGCACCAAACTGGAGCCAAAGTCTTCCAGATGCATCTTTATGGGTTATGGTGACGAAGGTGAAATGGGGTACAGGTTATGGGATCCCGTTAAACGGAAGATTATACGCAGCAATGATGTCATCTTTAAAGAGGATAGTGTACACAAAGAACCCGTGCAACCTGTGGAATACAGGAGGGTTATTTATGATGATGTCGGACAGCAAAGAATGCCCATTTATATGCAGCAGCAGGCTGCTGCAGATAACCCTGTTCAAGAGGGTATACAGGCTGAAAATCAGCCAGATAATTTTGCCAATGATGCACCACTGAATATGCCAGCAAATGGGGCTGTAGAACAGTCAGATATGGTGGTACAGCCACCCGTCATGCATGACGAACAGGCTAGACAGCAGCCTAATCCGGATCATTTTGTTAGGAGGAGCACCCGTGTACAACGGCCTCCTGACAGGTTTGTTCCAGGAGCCAATAATGTGGCTGATTTTATTATGCTGACAGATTGTGGTGAGCCTTCCAGCTTCAAGGAAGCTATGGGAAGAACAGAGAAAAGGAAGTGGGAGAAAGCCATGCAGCCAGAAATGGACTCCCTACTTCAAAATGATACATGGGACTTGGTGCAGCTACCTGCAGGCAGAAAGGTTTTGCCATGCAAGTGGGTTTACAAAGTCAAAGTGGATTCAAATGCTTTACCGAGGTATAAGGCCAGATTGGTTGCCAAGGGATTTAAGCAGGAGAAAGGCATTGACTTTGATGAGATCTTTTCCCCTGTAGTCAAGATGACTACTTTGAGAGCAGAGTTAGCTCTTGTTGCTCATGAGGACATGGATTTATGTCAGATGGATGTGAAGACTGCTTTTCTTAACGGAGATCTCCATGATGAGATCTATATGAGTCAGCTAGAGGGATATGCTGTTAAAGGGAAAGAGCAACTTGTGTGTAAGCTCAAGAGGAGCTTGTATGGACTCAAGCAGGCACCAAGAGAATGGTACAAGAAGTTTGATGCCTTCATGCAGTCCCAAGGGTATCATAGGTGTGAGACCGATCATTGCTTGTACACCAAACGGGCAAAGGATGGCAGTTTGATGCTACTCATTCTATATGTGGATGACATGCTGATTGCCAGTAAATCTCAGCATGAGATTAGTGCTTTAAAGAAACAACTGCATAAGTCTTTTGACATGAAAGACTTGGGTGATGCAAACCATATTCTTGGCATGCGGATTACTCGTGACAGGTCCAAGGGACTTTTGTTTCTGTCACAGAAGAAGTACATTGACAAAGTACTGCAGAGGTTTAAAATGGAGGGGGGGAAGTCTATTAGTACCCCGTTGCCTCCACATTTAAAACTCAGCAGTAAGGACAGCCCCAAATCAGATGATGATAAGGCTGAAATGGCCAAGGTTCCGTATGCATCTGCAGTTGGTTCTTTGATGTATGCCATGGTTGCCACTCGTCCGGATATTGCTTTTGCGGTGGGAGTCATCAGCAGGTATATGGCAAATCCAGGCAAGCGGCACTGGGAAGCAGTGAAAGGTGTCTTGAGGTATCTCAAGGGTACCAAAGACTTGTGCACATGCTATGGTAGGCACGATGCATTGGTGCATGGTTTTACAGATTCAGACTATGCAGGGAATGCAGATAACCGGAAGTCTACTAACGGTTATATTTTCACATTTGCAGGAGGTGCTATATCATGGGTGTCTCGGTTGCAGAAATGCGTTGCACTGTCAACCACTGAAGCTGAATATGTTGCAGCCACTGAGGCTTGCAAGGAAGCAATATGGCTTACTCGGTTGGTGGGAGATTTGGCCATTACAGGAGATATGCCAGTTTTGCATTGTGATAGTCAGAGTGCTATGATGTTGGCAAAGAATCCGGTCTTTCATCAAAAGACCAAGCACATAGATGTGAAATATCATTTCATCAGGGAGGTACTGGAAGACAAGCGACTTGAGCTTGTGAAGGTGCATACTGATGATAATCCTGCAGATTTGCTCACTAAGCTTGCCTACAGAGCGGTTTGCACATTGCCGCCACATCATGGGATTAGGATGAGACCATTCTTATTTTATGGTCTTGTATACAGTAACTGTATATTGCTGTAATTTTTTTTCTTATCTCCCCTTTAGGCACATTGGCCTTTAGGTGGGAGGTTGTTGGGGTAAAGGCACATTGCCACCCCTTTATTAAAGATATGACACCTATGACTGTCTTAAGACAGTCATAGGGTGAAAAACCTAATCCTAATAAAACCTATGAGTTTGTGGTGTGGCTCATCACTTCACACCCACATCTATTGTGTCACTCCTCTCTCTCACTCTCTCCCCGTTGTACTTCTCCCTCTTTCCTTCCCTCTCACTCTGTACTTGTGTTTAGGAACTTTATCCATCAATCTAAGTTTGACGTGACTCCTCCTTCGACTCGTCCTGTACCTACACTCTCACTCTCTCTCTTCACTTCGCACCTTCACTCCTTTAAAGAAAATACCCAGGTAAATCTTGTGAAGTCATCTATAAAGGTGACAAAATACAGGAGATGGTGTCCGCATTGGACCAAAAACATCACTAAGTACTAGCTGCAATTTCTCGCATCCCGGACTGCACCATCTTTGGGAAAAGGAAACCTATGCTTATATGATTATGAGGGGCCTCGATACAAGGTAAGGCATCAGCCTTCTAGGCTTCCATAATTCACATGCCCAAACTTGGCATGCCATAACTTGCCATCCTACATGGCAGAGGTGGAAGCAACACAAGCTGAATGTGCTCGTTTTCATAGGCATCGAGCTGGAATAACCCATGGCAAAGTGTGCCTATCAACACCAAGGCATAGTCTCTCTGTCACGGTCAATGGTGCGCCCCGCAAGGGGGAATCCACCTCTCAGGTTTCTTGCACCTCCATGGTTTTGCTACCCACTGGCTCACGTGCACGTTAAGGACTTGATCCGTGTTTCAAGACTGGTTAGATGGAAAGCCCAGAATGCCAACGTCTAGAGCCCACAGGCATGTGAAATCCCGCGACAATGGCACGCGCTTTGTGCCTTGGCTGGCATGACCAGTGTGAAAGCTTGCTCTTGTCCTGTCATGCCGCCCACTCCGAGCTGCGGAACAGCTCTCATTGTTCCACATCCGATCAGGGTGCACCTGAAGACATCTATCATCCTAAAAAATGACCTGATAACCTCTTCGAGAGAAAGAGACATATGTATATTATTCTTGATCCCACAGACAAATAACACATCTTGGTTGCAAAGATCTGAACCATCCATTGTGAGTGAAAGCTCTCCAATCCCTTTAATCGGATAAGAAGAATCATTGGCACATGACACTTCTTGCCAACAGGTGCAGTAGATAACCTGTCAAACAACACCCTACGTGAAGTGATATGGTGGGAGGCACCCCTATCAAAATACCATGTTTCAGCCGTCTCATTGACGCTGAGAGTGTGTGTTTCCCGAGAGGCATCATAGCTTCAAGTAAAAAAGGCCCAATCATGCTCAACGTAGTTGGCTGAAGTATCATGTCCCTGTATTATGGGACACTGAACCTGAGACAACCATACCAGATTCCTTTTGACTTTCCTTTGCAAGCCTCTTTGAGCACTCACTTATGTGATGACCAGGCTTTTTACAATACAAGCATTTACCTTTCTTAAAAGGCTTTGTGGCATCCTTTTTGTCCTTCCATCCTACATGTCCAAATGCGCTGCAAGAACCACAAGTACTGCAAGAATGATGACCGTGGTCAAGTTTGGATGGATATTTCTTTTTGCACTTCCCTGGCTGAAAACGCTTGCTCCCCACTACGAGAATGTGATGCCATATTCTTTGGTAATTGCTCCTGCGACAACAAGAGTGCTACCAACTCTTGAGGGGTGTGAGGACGTGGATTTCCCCTCATAGAAAGATTTAGCAACGTATGAAAAGAAAGATATGACTGGAGTAAGGAGTTCAAGGTAGTGGAAACAAGCTGTGCATCTGGAAGTCCCCTTCATTCATGTCCACCCCATCAAGCTTCCTGCACAAAAATGAGACTCTAGCCTTATTGAGAACTTGATACATGTTCTCCAAAATATCCCAAGCTGATTTTGAATGCCGAAGGACCAAATATAAAGAAATATAAACCTCTCCACATTAAGTGAAATCAATGACAGTGCTTGGGTATCATGAGTATCCCACTCCTCTGCCCAAGAGTAATAGTTGCAGGTGCTTGCACTGTCGCTTGACCAATTGGACCAGCTTGTTGTTGCCCTTGTTGCCTTTCCCATGCGTCACCACTACGACCCCCCCTCCCTCCATGCGGAGAACAATCTGAGCACGACCAGGTTCATCACAGATTCACATGTGACCTAGTCCCACAAATTCTTGGCAACCAAAATATTCTACACCATGAAACTCCAAAGAGGTGTTGTGTCTATTGGCTTATGGTACTCCCTCGTGGGGGGTGTTTGTGGTGATTGAAAGACCATTGGTTTGTTCGACTGGTCGACGGGCCCTGATTAGCCCATGCAAAAAACTAGGAGGTGATTGGTTGCCTCACGGTGGACCTGTGCATGCATTCAACACGTGGTGATAGCATGCGATCATCACATGCGTGGAGGGAGGTTCCAGCAGGTCGGTGACCCTAACCACCAAATGACCCCAAGGGTGCGTCAATGAAATAAATCCATAACTCATCACTCATTTTTCCAACAGCTGTGTATCCCATGCAGGCACTAGAGAAACCTAAATTGTATGATATGGTGGTATGGCGTCAGCAAATCCAAAGTAAATGTTGTGTGTTGAACTTCTGCACCCCATCGTCCTGTTTGCTACAAGGATGAATTGTGCCACTTTTAAAAAGCCAAACTCGTCACTCACAACTTTTCCCTGGTTCCCTTGCTATTTCATTGATTTCTTGTACAAAGGATCTTTCCACCATTCTTGACTCATGTGGTGAAGATATTTGTCCATCCCTTTATAGTTAGGGACAACCTCCTGAACAAGACGACAAAAAGTTGTTTTTCTTTGTCTGCCAAAACGCGAGCGTACATTCAAAAAATCAGATCAGATTAACAACAAACAGGAACAATCCTACTTTTTGAAGTCATTGCCCATAAGGAGCTTTTTCCCCGCACTAAATCAACAAGGTCAAACAAATTACATCTCACATTTACATTGCCTGGTCTGTTCTCTTTGTTAATTGGGTGAGAATGCCTACCTGATCATTTTTGCAGCAGCAAAACCAAGAGAATCCTGAAATATCTCCTTCATATACTTTTTCTGTGCTAATAGTTTTTCTGTGGCAGTCCTGTAAACTCCTTCAGGATATGCATCTCCTAGGGTTCCCCAGTTTGCTGTCCACAGTGTGAGAAATTTCTGCTCAAATCCATTCCATGTTTCCACGATAGTGGATATGATCCATTTCTTGTACTCCTGCAATGAACATCCAATCAGGCACCGAGTCTTGAACTTTAGGCTCCTATTTGCATTAAATTAGGAAAATGGAAATAAGAATTACGTGGGCATGACGTTGGTAGTTGAAATTGTAACATCAAAAATCTTCAAATGAGCGATCATATGTACGTTCACAATTGAGACTAATGCTATACTCCAATCAACATTTGCACAAGTTCAATTGTGATTCCAAGAGCACAACACTCATGGCCAAAAAAATGAACTTAGTTGTCCAATGGAAGAATAAATTTTGACAATGTATAAACTATGAAAAGACAATTTCAATATATACATAAGGGAAGAACCAATACTGTTATTTCCAAAATAAGTAGTACTGAATTTCTAAGACCCTCATTTACTTTTCACCACATATGGGAATCTTAGAAAAGAGTACTGTTTTTTCTATTCCTGAGGGATTTCCCGAGTCTCTTCCAAAAGGATTCATGCAAGCCAGTAGAAATCTGAAAATTCTCCCAATAAAGAGCTCTAGTGGGCTTCCAGCCTTTTAGCCTGAGCTGAAATCTCCTAGCATTACTAACCATGTAGCGAAAGAAGGGGAGCCTTGCATCAATCCACTCCCATTCTCGGAGTCCCACTGCAATTACTTTATGTGGACACCTCCACAAAGCCAAAATCCTCAATGAACCCAAGGGAATGTGATCCGGGTTAGGGTCTAGATACCATCCTGAAGCCATGAAACACTGCTCTGCATGACCGAAAGCCTTGACAGCCTGAAAAACAACATCCATAAGAATATCCCCATTCCTAGACTTGGACAACCTGCCCCTAGAATGAACATTAAAAACTATGGCATCTCCATCTAAAGTTCATTGCAGTCCTATGGCATTAACCTCTATAAGTCCCAAGCCAAGCAGAGCGACGGTGAGGCATGTCATCTAAGTCAACCCAATCCAAGGGTATGGATGCATCCATCTGCTGAATTCTCCTTGCACTTCCTCTAAGATGAATTACTACTTGGAATTCACGATCATCTAGAAGGCTTTTGAAATCCTTCCACGAGCCCGCAGAGGAAGAGGGACCTCTCTCCCATCTAGACCACTACATATAATGAAAAGTGCCAAGTGGTCTGCCATGATCATCAAGTATACTATTATTCCACATGATAGGCTGCCTATAAATCTCTTCTAGAGAGGAAGAGGGAAGCCTCCGAAGAGTACTCTTGAAGCTGCCCCAAGCTTTCAAGGTAGCAGCCATAAGAGGAGAGGAGAAAACCTTCACATGAGCTATCCATCCATCTGGTACTATCCATCCAATCTCCACCCATTCAATCTTTCCATGGCTCCTGTCCAGGCAAGACCCCGCTGACCACAATCTTGCAAAGCAATGCCCTGCACTCAAGTCTGGATCAATGTTATTGAGGACACCTTCCCGTGCAAGGAGAATCAAAGTCTCCCAAGCCAACCTGGCTCTAATGTCTATTGAACCCCATCTAGCCCAATCCACAAAACCTACCCTATAGGCCTTTTGAGCTGAGAGATGCATTCCCTAGAATGGGCTGAATAGATAGGTAGATGACGACGTCTCTGTCTTTGTACCTGAAGCAAGCAGAAGGAATAGAATGGCTCTCTTCTTTAAGGGAAGGTTATCTTCAAGGGCAGATATGGCTTAGAACACCTTGAAGAAGATGGCAAGAATCTGTAATATTTCCCGCTCACCTCTTATACTCTTCCTTTCTGGCCCTCATAAACTTGACAATACATCTAAGGCATTGTCAATGCCTTCTGATGTTCATGAGCAGGTAAGTTGAACCTTAGTGTCCACTCGCCTTACCATGAACACCCACTTTTTTATGTAACCACGAATAGAAATAGTTAATATGTTGTCGAATATTTAGAATCAAACAGCAACAATAATTGACCTACAGATAATGGAGGCTTTGTATTTTCTAGTGCGGACCTGAGAGTTCAGAGGGGGCAGAGTTGGATCCTTACTGTGGATACTTGTTGGGTTCGTTTTATATTCTTGGACTGGTTATATGCTATAGTATAGTCTTTGCAACTTGACTGTGGACATTGGGTGGCTCTTGGCATCATAGTGAGCTTTTGGCATGCTACTGCAGCTGAAAGAAAGAAAGAAAGAAAGTCTATTAATGTCCACGGGAGGCGAACAGGTCTATAGGACAGCAAAAAACCTGTTATTACATCCATTCAGGGAGGGCACAAGGCAGCTCCCAAGGATTGTATAAAGTAATCCTAATATCCCATGTATTGAGTGTAAGTACAGCATGTCCTCTGGACTGGTTGATAGTGGTTGAAGGGTTGTTTCCGTCTTCGTCTTCCTTTGGCCATTCAATGCTAGGGCGGGTCCCTTGATTTGTGCTAGAGTCTCATTGAACGTATCCTCCTTGTTGAACCAGCCTTCAAGTTGGGCTCCTATTGATCTTCAGTGCATTGCTGCGGGCTGGCTTCATGCTCCTTAATCTTGTGTGAAGGACCGTTTTATTTGCCTTTGTATCAATCCTTCCTTCTTGATTGTTTGCACTTTTGTTTGAACAAGCTCCTTGATTGTAGAGACCAATTGGGGGGTAGGAGGAGAGGTGTTATAGGTCTGCATTACCTCATCAAGTACGGCTTGCTTCTCGGGCCCTTTGAGGTCCTGGATTCAGGCTGCCAAAGCTTGCATAGTCACAGGTATAGGGAAGCTCCATGCTATTACCTGATACTAGGTACCCATCTTGCAGCATGTTGACATCATACCACATCACGATGTTGATGGGTTCAGCCGATGGAGACAAGGAAAGCACACCAACAAAGAATCTTGACATGGCGAATCCAAATATATTAGAATATCACATGGGACTGGAGCAGTACTCACATAATGGTCATCTCGCTTATGATGGAAATATAACCAACTACTTTAAATTGGATCCACCCTCAATGTGTCATTGCTCTTCAATTGATTCTAGCGATGTACTAGATATCTCTAGTTTCCTTGACCATGAGGCGTGTGGGTCACACAATGTATCCACTTATTGTTCTCATAGGCTTCTTTGGCCTCTTCATATCCTAATAAATAAACAAAGTTCCAACCTTCGTTTCTTTATTTAAAAAAAGAGGTGCACCAAAACATGGATTAGTTGGAGTTATCCATCTTCAATCTATCAACTGATCATGACGCATATCATCGACCTTAATTACATTTCCTTGTGTTTCCTTCATGTCATCTTTATTAGATGGTGATGGTGCACATCAAGCAAGCCTAAGCCACACCGGCCCACACCTCAGCATAGTTATAGCTTGCACCTTGTAGTCATCTCTTACAAAGTAGGAGTTCTTTTAGTATTTTATGCATTACATTACTTTGTCTGTGAGGCTATTTTGGTCTTTCAAAGATGTAAAGAATCTTTTTGGCATCATAAGTCATGCTTCTGATGGAAGAGATGTAGATGTGGCACTCAACTTTTATATTTTCATAGTGCAAAAAAGGAGATGCCACTATGTGAAGAAAATGATGTGTCAAATGAAGAGCTGAAAACATAGCTTTTCCTTCTCAAGGTGACAGAGATACTGCTATACAGTGCCAAATGGGTGCAGATGCAAAAGAAAAGCGAAGGCACATTGTTTGCCTCAAACAATTCTCAGGTGTAGAAGGTAAAGAGTGTAATTGCCAAGCCTTAGCACAATCTGAACGTAGTAAGGCTCTTTGCAAGCTTTAACTTTTGGAACATGTAGATATTTGTGAGGGTGGTTTTAGATGTAAGATTTGTAGAGTCCCTTTCTTGGAAGAGGGGGTGATATCTCAAGATTGGTAGGACGGGTTTTTGTTTCACTTGAATTTAGAGGGGTGCGTGGGATCTCTGCTTCACAGCAGTTTGCTCGTGTTGGAGTGTAATCGTCTTTTGCAGTTCATCCAAGCTTGACCTCTTTTGAAGTTCACCCAAGCTTGACCTCTTTTGGAGTTCACCCAAGCTTGACCTTGCTTCCAAGGTGGTGGTTGTTAACTAGGTGCTACTGACCATAGCATGGCTTGTTTGCTCTTATTGGGTGTATGATTTCTTTAGATGTTAGTCCTGAAAACCTGTTTTTGGGAAAGCATTTAGATCGCTCATAAACACTACAGGGTGGTTGGAAAACCTTGTGCTCTAAGTCAACCAAAAAGATTACAGTTTATTGTATGCACCTGTCGATCATTGTCATGTTCAGCATGTCCATCTTGTGAAAAGTAGGACAGCACAAGATTTCCAAGAAATGCACCAACATCAAAACCAATAGGTCCATAGAAAGCAAACTCAGGATCTATAACTTGAGTAGACGAGGTAGTAACCATGATGGAGCCTGTATGCAGGTCCCCATGAATCAATGCTTGGGATCTTTCACAGAACCTACAGAAATACAACACAAACCCAAAATTGCAGATCAAATTCTTGCATCTGTACATGTTTGTGCAAGAGATTTATATCGAATTGAGAAGAACAAGATCCTGAAATAAAACAGACACACACATCTACAAAAACTGAAAAATCAGAAAAGTTATTATTATATATTCATAATTCCAAAGGAGAAATCTGCAACTTTTTTCTTTCATCGATTCCAAATGCTTGAGTTCAAATCCTCACATGAATGTTTTTCCTCAACTTGAAAACATCCATCTTATCACATCGCATACATATAGCTTGAATCAAGAAGAACCTACAGGAGTGGAAAGGCAACATATCTACTTGATCTGCATCCTACATTAGACTTTTGAGTCCTTTTACTAAGCAAGAAGAGAAGGAAAACTGGCAATAAACCCATCTATACTTGATCAACCTGCTTGCACAACTTTTTGCCAACGAGTTACGCACATGAAATTTTAGCACAGACAGGTCAGAGAACAGAGATGCCATAAATTCATGTTTCCTAGAGGACAAAAGGAATTCCTAGGATGAAATCAAAATACAATAAGCTTATAAGGGATCACCCAACACACTCCTAGACTTGATCAGTTTTTTTTTTTTAAAAGCCCATCCAGGTTCTTTGCTCTCTCATCTGAAATCCCATGAAGTGTAGTGTCAATAAAATCTATGAATTTACTAACAATTCTAATTGACTTTGACCTTTCAATTTCCAGTATCTGCTGCTCATCCACAATATATATCCCAACCTGGCGCCCTAAGTACCATGCAGTCTGACATCAGGGAAGCCATCTACAAGTCCCAATTCTCACCCCAAGTAGGAGAGCCTTTTTTTTGCAATGTGTATCCCATTGACTTATACCACTTTATCTTTGCCCTCCAGCACACACAATCCCTCTCACTCTCTAGGCTGGCAGCTGAGCCCTCTTCAAAACTATGTCATCAACAAACTCCGAGTCCAAAAGCTGCTCCTATTATCAGGGGTGCATCCCTACTAGCCTACCAAGAAAGAGCGCACATCCTCCGCGACAAAGAGGAACAAACAAGGGCTGACAGGGCACCCATTACCAGGGAACAGGCCTCCCTCCTATAGGTGATACTGAGTATTTAGCTGGACACAAAGAATTCCAACTCCTCTCATCCATCGAACATCCAGTTTCATTATCAATTGTCTAGAAAAAATCCATTCCACTTTGTCATATCCTTCTTGAAATCTAGGAGTCCCTTGATGGGCCCAAACAATGGCCTCCCAAACATGAAGTCATGACACTTCTGGTGGAAAGTCCGCACGTTGTAGCTGACTACAAGCCATCAGTTTGGCTTCTCTCTGCTCTTGCTCGCCCTGTTGCTCCTCCCTCCATCACCTTTGATTCCCTCACCTTCAGCTCCAGCTCCCTCCGCTTCCTCCGTCCCCTCCTTCCTGCACTCCACCTTCCCACCTCCCTCATCTGCCTTCTCTCCTGCTCTTTTGTGTCCCCTCCCCTGTCCTCTTTCTGCCACCCCCATTTTGTCCCTCCGCCCCTGTTCGCCTGCGTGCAATACCCGCGCCTGTCTGGCATTGGTTGCTGCGACATGGAGTTCGCAGCCTTTTTTGGCCCTGCCTCCAGCCGGTGTTGAGCGGTGGTCCCTCGAAGCTGTGCGCCCAAGACAAGGCCCTTTTTTGGCCTGGCTGGCTTTTTTCCCGTGGGCTGGTCAGCTCTCCGATTTTTCGAGCAGGCTGCTTCCTGCTTGAGCTCTTTGGGCTGGTCTTTTGGCAGGTTTTTGTCCCTTGACAGCCCCCCCTTTTCTTCCCTTTCCTCTCCGACCCCCTTTTTCCTTTTCCCGCAGTCCCTCTTCCATCTTGCAGCCCGCGATGACTTTGTTTCTTGACTGAGTGAAAAGCAAATCTTGGTAGTGACCCTTGGTCTAGCAAGAGGAGCTCACATGGCAGCTCCCTCGACTCACGCAGCTGTACAGATTTCACTTTTCCTAGAGGATAAATAACAGGTGAAGTATGCCATAGAATCCTTCCAAGAAAAAGCATTGGTGGGCCGGATTGTTGGGCTCATGCCTATGAGGAGCCACGTTTGTGATTGGATCCAGTCGAGCTTGGCATTAGAGGGCGACCACATTCAAGCATAGTTATCCGGAACGGGAACGTTCTGTGGAACACCAACCCCCTTCCGAACTAGAACAAGACTCCAAGAGTACGGGACAGAGAATGGGAATGCCACATCACCAATGGTGGAGTAGTCGAGGGTGAAGGAGTCTATAGAATATATATAAGATAATGATGATGTATTGCTAAATGGCATACAAAACAAGGCAACTAGGAAAAGATCCTGAAAATGCAACCAATTAGCATCACGTTGGGCACCGAAAAGCAGCTGGAAACTATCATATAGTGTAGTCCCTGAGGAACAAACTAGGCAACATTCTCTAGGCATCCCTAGACGTTCTCTAAGATGTGCCCTGCTCGTTCCCTATACCTGACGTTTCCTAGTTCCCACCCATAGGAGGGTCTTGTTCTCCAACCCCCCTCCTCCCCATGAGTTGAACCATGGTGAGTCGGAACGTGCACGGACTCCATGATCATGCACGGCAACAACCATAGCAGCTGATACTTCTCCAAGAGTTGCAGAGAGCTATGGTGGGATGTACAAGTGATTTTCTATAAATTCAGGAGCAGATTTCAGTTCATACTGCCTTTCTTGAAGTGTTTTGCAGCACTTTTGGCAGATTCTGGAGAGTTTTTGATGCTTGGACAGATTTCTGACAGTGCAAGTGCAAAAATCTGAGTTGCATTTACAGCCAGTGCTTGGCTGTGTTTTTTGGGAGTTGTGCATTTCATAACCAGTAAGGGAATTCAGTTTTGTATCTGCTAAAATCTCTTTCTCAGATATGGCCCAGCAAAATCAGAATGATTTCCAGTTCGGTGGTCTTTCACAAGAAGACAAGTTGGATGGTACCAACTACTCCCTCTGGAGTTTTATGGTACGCAATATTCTGATTTCTCGCAATTTATGGGATTATGTGAATGGGGGTGAGATCCGACCAGCAGGTATGACACCTAATACCCCTCCCCATCAAGGAGGTGGAAGAGGTCGTGCACAGGGTGCAATTGCAGGACAGGTTGTTGGTGCAGCTATAGCCACCACTCCAGAACAAAAGAGATGGGATTCAAGGGATGCCTTAGCTTTGTCATGCATCTCTCTTTCAATGAAAAGATTTATCATTCCGCATATCCGGTCGTGTAAGACCTCGAAGGCACCGTGGGATATCTTAGAAAGCATGTATGCAGCCCGGAATGATGCAAGGGTATCTTTCTTGAAAAGAGAGTTAAGTAATATACATATGGAAGAGGGTGACTCCATGTCAGTCCACCTCACAAAGCTATAGGATCTCAAAGAGCAATTATTGAACATTGATGAGATTATTCCTGATTCAGAGATGATTACCACCACTCTGAATTCTCTTCCTGAGACTTATCTCAGCTTTCATACCTCGCTGAACTTATCATTGAGGGGGGGTGCAAATCCTATCACTTTTCATGAGTTGATAGGACTTCTGCTTCAGGAAGAGCAGACCAGGAAAAACTTGGCTTCACATGCAGGTGAACAAGCTATGCTCTCAAAGTTCAAGTCAAAAGGAAAGGGACAAGCAAAGACATCAACAAATCAGCCTTCCAGTGGGTCAGGACAGCCTTCACAAAAGGCTAAGAATGATGCAAGTAAGCCCAAGAAGAAGGGTTTTTGTCATTACTGCAAAAAGCCAGGTCATCACATTGCACAATGTAAGAAAAGGCTTGCAAAAGAGAAGAAAAACAGCTCCGGTATGGCTGTTTCAGATTCAGCTCCTCATGCATCTGACAGTGGGGATGCTGCAGCCAACTTTGTTGGACAAGATTATGCCTTTTTATCTTGCATTTCAGATTCTAGGCTAGCTGCTCCAGATGCTCGGGATAGTACAGCCACTTGTAATGATGATACATATGCCTTTTTGACTTGCAGTTATGATCCTTCCACGGATGCATCAGCTTTCAGTGTCAATGAAACACTGAATACATGGTATTTTGACAACGGTGCCTCCAAGCATATCACTTCTAAGAAGTGTCTCTTCACTTCCTTGCATCCACCTCCCGTTGGTAAGAAAGTCACTTGTGCCAACAACTCGTCATATTCAGTATGTGGTACAGGAGAAGTTGATCTTACCGCCATTGATGGCTCAGTTTTCAGACTTTCAGATGTCTTGTATGTGCCTGGTATCACCAAGAATCTCCTTTCACTGTCCACTCTTAACAGGGCTGGATTTCAGGTCATCTTTGAGGATGATAAATGTGCTGTCCGAGACAGGGAAAATGATTATGCCTTGAGATTATCTGATACTCTGCTGCGTGGGCTTTTTCAGCTTGATCTTTTTGAGAAAAGAGCAGCCCATGCTCTTGCAGTTTCTACTCCTGCTGCCATGCAGAATGCAGAGTTATGGCATGCCAGATATGGCCACATGCATTACAACAGGCTGATGACACTGTTAGAGTTAGCTCAAATGTCCACCTCTCATGTAACCCACCAATATTCTGTGTACCCAATGTTGTAAGGCCCCCATATGAGGAGAAGCCATGATGGGTATCAGATATTGGGAGGGATCCCCAGTTTAGACACTGGAAGGGGTCTTAGAGTAGACCAGATGGTTATGAGACGGCTTAGGAGCCAAGAGTAGATACCCGTCTGCACAAAGGGGGGGTTCGGGGGGGCGATAGCCCCCCCGATAGCAGGGGGTCCGGGGGGCGCAGGCCCCCGGTGGGGGTCTGGGGGCAAAGCCCCCAGCGGCATGACCTATGCGCGATCCTTCATCTGTCCGACGGTATGACCTATGCGCGATCCTTCATCTGCCCGACGGCATGTTTTCTGAAGGGTCGGTTGGTCTTCCAGGCCGACTGTCTATTAGGCCGACTGCCTATTACAGGGCCGACCGTCAACCACTTACACTATATAAGTGGCCACCCCCTATCATCAGATCACCAGTTCTTCACGCTCATAGTCCTCCGTCCAGCATCTGTCTAGATCACCATCGAAGCTCTGTCTGTAGAGCGCACGGGTGGACAGCCAACCATCAGTTGTATCAGCAGTTTGGTATATCAGAATTTTTGTATTCTCTCCAGCTTTCCATCGTGTACTTGCGTTTTGTTGTTATCTTCCGCTGCGTACTATTTTCTTACATGGTATCAGAGCTCAGGCTATCTGAGTAACGACTTTATTGCAAGTTCAACGAGCTTTGTTAGCAAAGGCTACTAGGAGTGATGGCTGCACCAACCCCGTTGCGAATTCGTCCACCTGCCTTCAATGAAGGCAAGCTCGATGGGACGAATTATACTTTGTGGAAATTCAAGATCAGCGCGATCTTGGATTCATATGAGCTTCTGGATACTGTTCTGGGATTGGATCCAGAACCGGTTGGATCACCGAATCCAAACAACCCCAACGTCATAACGCCACCGAATGCAGATCTTCTTCGGGCATGGAAACGAAGGAACGCAGATGCACTCTGCGCTCTTGTTACCAGTTCAAGTGATTCTGTTTTGACTCTGATTCAGCACACAGACAAGGCAAGTGAGGCTTGGAACATACTGAAAGGTCAGTATGAAACGCGGAATCAGACCAGAATTCAAAATCTGGAGAATATGCTTGCTGCAGAGAGGTGCTCTGATGGAGAATCAGCTGAGACATTCATCACACGGATCAAGAATCTACGTGATCAGATGGCGGCGGTTGGGATTACAAAGACCAGCGAAGAGTTGGCCAGAAGGTGCATTCGGATCCTTCCACAAAAGTACGATGCGTTGGTTACGACACTCAACACGCAGGTAAGAAATCCACCCCTCACTTTTGAAGAGTTCAGTGCGATGCTTCTAGAGGAGGAGATGCGAATGAAGACCCGCGATGGCGGAAGTGATGCAGCATTCTCAACCACATCCAAAGGGAAGGGTGGAGAGAAGAAGAATGGTAAGAAGAAGAAGTTTTCAGGTAAGTGCCACTACTGCAACAAAAGCGGTCACATGATCAAGGATTGCAGAAAGAAGCAGCAGGACGAAAAGAATGGCACTACACAGTCTTCTTCGAAAGGCAAGGAATCTGCCAACACAGTTGAAACTGAGTTGGAGCTATGGGTTGCAATTGAAGAAATATGCTCCTCAACAGAAGTTTCAACAACGAATGATTCGTGGCTCCTTGATAGTGGAGCGTCCCGTCACATGACCAGAAAGAAGGACTGGTATAGCTCTTTCAAGCCTCTACAAGAGCCCATGAACGTGACGGTTGGTAATAATGCAAAATGCCCTGTGGAAGGTACAGGTACTATCTCTCTTTCCATTCAAGAGGGTGAAACTAAAGAGCTTTCTGATGTATTACTAGTTCCTCAGCTAAAGAAGAACTTGCTTTCGGTTGCTGCGATAACTGATCGCAACTTGGAGGTGCGTTTCAAGAGGACCGGAGCAGAAATCCTTAATGCAGCGGGCAAGGTGGTCGGCAAGGCAGTAAGGAAGAACAATCTCTACGAGCTGACGGCACTAACAGTCTCTTCAGGAGTGGGCATCAGTAAGGTATGGCATGAAAGATTTGGTCATCTTAGTTATCCTATTCTTTTGGAAATGCAGAAAACAGGGATGGTTGCACACTTGCCTGCACTCTCAAAGGTGCAGGAACCTTGTGAAGCTTGTATGATGGGCAAGCAACAAAGGAAGGCTTTTCCACATGAGAGCGGCTATCGGGCAAAGGCTCCTCTAGAATTGGTTCATGCTGATCTCAGTGGGAAAGCTCCGACTCAAGCTTTGGGGGGATGTAACTACTATATGCTTATCGTCGACGACTACAGTAGATACATGTGGGTGTATTTTTTATGAGATAAGGCTGAAGCTCTTGGAAAATTCAAACAGTGGCAAAAGATGGTGGAAAACGAAAGCGGGCTAAAGGTAAAGAAGCTTCGCACGGATCGAGGAGGAGAGTTCCTGTCAAAAGAGTTCGACACATACTTGCACGAGAATGGCATTAAGCGCCAACTCACGACTGCACATACTTCGCAACAAAATGGTGTTGTAGAGCGTCGCAATCGTACTACCATGGAGATGGCACGATGCATGGCACTAGGTAAAGGATTGCCTAAGTCTTTTTGGGCTGAGGCAGTCAATACAGCAGTCTACATCCTCAATCGAAGCTTCACAAAGGCCTTGACGGGCAAAACACCTTTGGAGGCTTACTCAGGTAAAAAGCCTTCCGCTTCTCATTTCAGAACATTTGGATGTGAGTGTTTTGTTCATGTTCCAGATAGCACCAGAAAGAAATTAGATCCAAAGAGCAGAAAGTGTATCTTCATGGGCTATAGCCAGGAGTCAAAGGCGTACCGGCTATATGATCCAGAGGCAAAGAAGATCGTGGTCAGTCGTGATGTGGTGTTTTGGGAACAGCCACATACAGTGGAGGAGGAGGTATGCCCTTCCACTTTATCATCAGCCGTAAAAGTAACTCACCTTGTGCCCGTATCTAAAGCAGAGTTGCAGAATGAGGAGGAGTACTTCGAGGAACAGACTCCACCAACACCACAACATGCCTTGGCTCCAGAAGGTAAGCCACTTCCAAAGTGGGCAAGGCAGCTCTTTGATGAGAAGAATCCGGTTCCAGACTTGGCGGAGTCATCTGCATATGGACTTCGACGATCAAAGAGGATAGAGGAGCAGAAAAGGGCCTCTGAACACATAGTCAATATGGCCTTGATGGCTGAGATTATGAAAGTTCAAGAGCCTACGAATTTGGATGAGGCAATGGACGATCCAAATTGGAAAGCTGCCATGCAAGAGGAGTATGACAGCATCATGAAGAATCAGACTTGGGACTTGGTTGATCGTCCAGAAAAAAGGAAGATCATTGGTACCAAATGGGTATGGAAGACCAAGTACAAATCTGATGGATCTTTGGAAAAGTACAAGGCTAGGCTTGTTGCACAAGGATACTCTCAAGTTGAAGGCTTTGATTTTGAGGATTCCTTTGCCCCTACAGCAAGGATGACAACTATTCGGGTGGTACTTGCCTTGGCTGCTCATAAGCAGTGGCCGGTGTTTCAAATGGATTTGAGGTGCCCAATTCAGAGAACAAGGTTTGCAGACTAAAGAAGGCATTGTACGGGCTGAAACAGGCCCCAAGGGCATGGTACCAACGGATTGATAGCTTTCTCATATCTATTGGTTTCTCAAAAAGTGCTTCTGATGCTAACCTGTATGTTTGTAAGCAGGATGGCAAGTATGTGGTAATAGTCCTTTACGTGGATGACTTGATCATCACAGGAGATCATGAGAAGATGCTGCAACAGTTGAGGGAGTCGTTGAGTTCCGAGTTTGAGATGACAGATTTGGGGCTCATGCACTTTTGCCTCGGCATTGAGGTTTGGCAAAAACCTGGCAGGATTTTCATCTCTCAGCAGAGATATGCTCGCGAGATCTTGAAGGCATTCGGTATGACCGAGTGTAAGGACGTGGTCTCTCCCATGGAGGTGAATGGTAAGCTCTCAGTGGAGGATGCATCACCACTTGTCGACATCAAGGAGTATAGGAAACTTGTGGGGAGTCTCATTTTTCTGTGCAACACTAGACCTGATATCAGCTTTGCAGTTGGTGTATTTAGTAGGTTCTCAAATCAACCTCGAGAGAACCATTGGAAAGCAGGGATGCGTGTGCTAAAGTACGTGAAAGGTACACTAGAGTATGGCATTACCTACAGAGCAGGGAAGACCTTGGCGGGTTACTGTGACTCAGATTGGGCGGGAGATTGTGATTCTAGAAAGTCAGTTTCTGGATATTGTTTCTCACTTGGTTCAGGAGTGTTCTCTTGGATTAGCAAGAAGCAACCAACAGTGGCACTATCTTCGACGGAAGCTGAGTACAAGGCAGCATGCATTGCTGCTTGTGAAGCAGTTTGGCTAAGGAGGATCTTGCAAGACATAGGAGTTCCAATCGAAGATGCGACGGTTCTAAAATGCGACAATCAGAGTTGCATGGCCATTGCAAAGAATCCTGTGTTCCATGCTCGTACAAAGCACATAGAGATCCAGTATCACTACGTACGAGAGCTCATCGAGGATGGAGTCATAGAGCTGGAGTATTGTCCCACAGAGGACAATTGCGCAGACATCTTCACGAAGGCTCTTGGGAGTGATTTATTGTTGCGGCATCTACATCGACTCGGCATTGGTCCGAACACGTAGTTCATCTTCGGGTGAACATTGAGGGGGGGTGTTAGAGTTAGCTCAAATGTCCACCTCTCATGTAACCCACCAATATTCTGTGTACCCAATGTTGTAAGGCCCCCATATGAGGAGAAGCCATGATGGGTATCAGATATTGGGAGGGATCCCCAGTTTAGACACTGGAAGGGGTCTTAGAGTAGACCAGATGGTTATGAGACGGCTTAGGAGCCAAGAGTAGATACCCGTCTGCACAAAGGGGGGGTTCGGGGGAGCGATAGCCCCCCCGATAGCAGGGGGTCCGGGGGGCGCAGGCCCCCGGTGGGGGTCTGGGGGCAAAGCCCCCAGCGGCATGACCTATGCGCGATCCTTCATCTGTCCGACGGTATGACCTATGCGCGATCCTTCATCTGTCCGACGGTATGACCTATGCGCGATCCTTCATCTGCCCGACGGCATGTTTTCTGAAGGGTCGGTTGGTCTTCCAGGCCGACTGTCTATTAGGCTGACTGCCTATTACAGGGCCGACCGTCAACCACTTACACTATATAAGTGGCCACCCCCTATCATCAGATCACCAGTTCTTCACGCTCATAGTCCTCCGTCCAGCATCTGTCTAGATCACCATCGAAGCTCTGTCTGTAGAGCGCACGGGTGGACAGCCAACCATCAGTTGTATCAGCAGTTTGGTATATCAGAATTTTTGTATTCTCTCCAGCTTTCCATCGTGTACTTGCGTTTTGTTGTTATCTTCCGCTGCGTACTATTTTCTTACATATACCAACCGTCAAGCTATAAAAGAACAATAAATAATTTCTTTTCTTTGGTTCTTTTTATGTGATGGGTCCTCGCTGGGTCAGATACGTCAATGTAGAGGTTGATGTGTGTGTAGGAAGTGGATTTGTCGGTGAGGCTGAAAAGTGAGTAATACTTACACCAAAATGTGCATGTGATGTGACGAGCGCATAGAGCACAAAAAATCGAGCAATTTTCCTTTTTGGAGTGCCCTCAATCATCCTGGATCAAGAGATATAACTTGATTTAGGTGGAGGGGCAAAAAAGGGTGCAAAGTGCTAAATGATGATGTGGCACTCACGATCACATGTAGGGGTGTGCCTGCCAAGGGATGTACCAATGGAGCAGTGATGATGTGGTAATTGGGTGCACATGCAGTGACTATGTGTGCCTTGCAAGAGGTAATTGTGCCTAACAAGGGACTGCCATGTGGTAGTGCTGAGGTGGAACTAGCTGACTTAACCCAGGGTCAGGTGGACCCAATCAATGCTGATGTAGATGCTGACATGGCATTGATGATGTGGTAGATGACATGGCATATGATGTGTCAGTGGTGATATGGCACTGACAGCTTGACTATTGATGTGGCAGGCAGCTGCCACATGGTAGATAAGCTAAGCTAACATGGCACTTGGAGAGAATAAGGTGTGACGTGGCACACTATAAACCAAAACTAGGAGTGGTAATTCAGCTGATGCATGTCGACTTAAGGACCAACCAATATAGATGATGGAATCTGTGGAGATTCGCCGAAATCTTCAAAAGATTACGTGTGATGGAATCATTGACGAAATTCTCACTTGCGTGTGGTCTAGGCTATGGAAGCCGTTTTGGAGAGATTTTGACGCCGCTCTACTCAACGAAGAACCTGTAATCGTGTTGAAAGATCATATGTTTCGAGATGGAAGGGCACTAACTCTGAAAGATACGTTGAAGCTAGTGCTGATACCATGCTACAATGTGATGAGCGTGGGGGCATTTCTGTTCAGTGGGGCGGATGTGTTGGAGACGGACAACTTCGACTTCCGACTATGGGAGATATGTAGAGCTATGGCCGCGGTTCTTGGGCTCTTTAAGCCCATGAAGATGATGTCCGTCGACAGAAAGATGGACTGCACAGTGATAGATAGGGGTGGGAGCTTGTTGTAGGTCATAGTTAGAGAGGTTGAGACTATGTGCGAGGCGTTGACACATTGTGGCATTGCTAAGCTCACTAGAGCTGTGTTTGGAGACAGATAGTCGAGAGTTGTTGTTGGAGTAGCCTTGGTTCATGCCTTTGCTGTGTCGTGGCACTGTGTAGATGTTGTTTATGGACTGCAGCCGGTTGTGAGGAGAGGGCTTTGTGGCATAGGGTGAGCCTTAGGTGCTAGGTTACTGAGGATAGTCGTGCTACGTTGTATGTAGGTGGGACGAGTAGGAGGTGGTAGTCAACCATAGAGGAAACAAGCTGTCGATGAAGGCTTTGTTGAAGGAGCCTTAAATGGAGATGTAGAAGGCGGTCGGGTGACTTGCTGGAGTCTACACTAGGTCTGTAGCTTTGTAGGATGGCAAAAAACTTGGAGCTTGCTAAAGGTTTGGGCACTACTGAAGTTGCTATTGCTATGGGAAGTCTCTTGAAACCTCCAAGAGCTTAGAAACCTCTCCAAGATCTAGGATAGGATCTCTCCAATTGAAATGGACAGAATTGTCGTGCTCTCTTTCAATCAAAGAATAAAAGCTCATTGAAGAGGCCTATAGCTCTTGCAACCTGCATTTCATGTTCCTAGTGCGAGATACTTGGGAACTGGTCGTTCTTGTTACCTCAAAGCATGTTGCTTGTGCATTAGAGATAGGATTCGGCTCCTTATCTCTCTCTTTCTCACTTGAAGAAGAAGTTCTCTCTCGAAATCACTTTCGAATTCTCCCTATCTTTCTCTCAAAGCATCCCTCTCACAATCTCTCAAGTTTCAACGGAATATAAGCTCTCAATTAAGGAATAGAAACTCTGTCTCTCAATGCTATGATTCTCTCAATCATGAATGAATGGAAATTTCTTTCAAAGAACTCTCGATGAACGGAATTTTTCTTTCACAGAAGAGAACACTCAAGAACTCTCGATCTCTCATGCTCTCATACGAATTGTAATGCCTCAGCGGAAGGCAAGGGAGTTCTAATTCCATGACAAAATATGAAGAGGGGAGAGGAGAAGAGGGAGATGAGGAGAGAGGGCATAGCTAGAGAGCACACCACAAATGACTAACTATACACTAGATTTAGTTGAAAATGTAGAATATAAACAAACCCATTTAGGGTAGGGCATCTAACCTTTTCTTTATAGCACTCTATAAGTGTTAGTGCTATGCACATATAATCACATGATGTTGAGCATGGTCTCTCAACACATCTTTCTTCACGTGTTCTTATCAAATTTACTTTGCAGGCTACTTTAGATATTGCTTCTAAAAGACACTGACCATCCCATTGAGATCCCACCATTGTCAGATGAGGTGATGAAAATTTGAAGTACATTTGAAAATGAAAGAGAAATTAATTCATGTATGTCCTAACAATTGCATCCTTTTTTGAGGCACATACAAGCATGCTATTTATTTTTTCCAAAATTGTGATAAATCATGGAGAAATCATGCAACAGGAAAGACCTATAAAGTTTGAAGGTACGTAAGAATTTTTTATCACAGATGTCCTCTTAGCATGCATAAACCATATGTTTTGATGTATATCATTGGCTCAACTTATGGATTGGCATGTCCACACCCATTCCATGGATGGAACATTAAGAATGCTAGCCAATAAAACTTGGGAATGGAAACATATGAGAAAAGTGGCCAAATTTCAAAGAGCCTTATCATGCATGGCTTGGATTGGAAATTGATGGTGGAATCTCTTTGATCATCAATCCATATCATGGTCTACTTACTGGTAGTGGTGAACTTCAATATCCCTCCATGGCTCAGTATTAAGAAGGGGCATTTGATGTTAGCACTTATTGTCCTAGCAAAGAAGGAACCTAGATGTGTACCTTGCTCCTTTGGCGGGGTTGCTAGATTTGTGGAACTGCTAGATTTGTGCTGTGACAACAGATGGAGTAGAGCTATTGCTGGCTGGATTGTCCAATGGTCTAGGTGTAGATCCGTCGACATACTCTCATTTGTCCTGGAGTAAAAGAATGGCCTCCATTCGGTATTTCCATGTGCCGTAATTGGGAGTTGTCTAGCTTAACAGATGCCTCCATATTGAGTTTGCTAGATGTAGACACGGTGCAAGAAATGTACTCAAAGTGTCATGAAAATTACTGTTTGAATCAATTGCAAAACACTGACTATAGCAAGTGAAATATCAACTATTGGTGAAGGTAGAACTGCAATATATAGTTCAATCTAAATTACAAGGCTTGTGGAAAATGATGCTAGGAATAGCCAAGAGGCTTTACAAGGTTGGAACAAAGTGCACAATGCTGTAAAATAGCCAAATAGGCTTTACAATGATGGCATGTGTGTGCGAAATCAAATAATGTGCTATCTGCCCACTGAACAATGTGCCAATACCACTGAAGATTGCTCACTAAACTGATGAACGTTAGGTTTCAGGTAATGTGATGATGTGAAACCGTATGTGAGCGTAGGGACTGACTCTGAGAAGGAACTAGTCAGGAATTTTGGGCATGGCTTAGATTGGCAACTTGGAGAAATTCAAATCATCTCCTCTATGGCGATCTAATCTACTCTGATTTAGACCTATACTGTTAGAGTTAGCTCAAATGTCCACCTCTCATGTAACCCACCAATATTCTGTGTACCCAATGTTGTAAGGCCCCCATATGAGGAGAAGCCATGATGGGTATCAGATATTGGGAGGGATCCCCAGTTTAGACACTGGAAGGGGTCTTAGAGTAGACCAGATGGTTATGAGACGGCTTAGGAGCCAAGAGTAGATACCCGTCTGCACAAAGGGGGGGTTCGGGGGGGCGATAGCCCCCCCGATAGCAGGGGGTCCGGGGGGCGCAGGCCCCCGGTGGGGGTCTGGGGGCAAAGCCCCCAGCGGCATGACCTATGCGCGATCCTTCATCTGTCCGACAGTATGACCTATGCGCGATCCTTCATCTGTCCGACGGTATGACCTATGCGCGATCCTTCATCTGCCCGACGGCATGTTTTCTGAAGGGTCGGTTGGTCTTCCAGGCCGACTGTCTATTAGGCCGACTGCCTATTACAGGGCCGACCGTCAACCACTTACACTATATAAGTGGCCACCCCCTATCATCAGATCACCAGTTCTTCACGCTCATAGTCCTCCGTCCAGCATCTGTCTAGATCACCATCGAAGCTCTGTCTGTAGAGCGCACGGGTGGACAGCCAACCATCAGTTGTATCAGCAGTTTGGTATATCAGAATTTTTGTATTCTCTCCAGCTTTCCATCGTGTACTTGCGTTTTGTTGTTATCTTCCGCTGCGTACTATTTTCTTACAGACACTTCAGAAGTACTCTATGGTTGATGCATTGCCACCTCTTGAAATACCTCCTCCACATGCCTGTGAAGGGTGCATTTTAGGCAAGATGCACAGATTCCCCTTCAAAAAGGATGGTTCAATTAAAGCTGTCCGAAAATTACAGCTTATACACAGTGATGTCTGTGGTCCCATAAGAACTCCATCATTGGGTGGTCATCTCTACTTTGTTACTTTTATTGATGATTACTCCAATTTCACTTGGGTCTTTGGGCTGAAGCGCAAATCAAAAGTGTTCATGGTGTTTAAACACTTTTCAACCATGGTTGAAAATGAATCTGGACTCAAGATACAGACATTGCGCACAGATAGAGGTGGGGAATACTTGTCCGCAGATTTTGATGCTTTCTGAAAGGCAAGGGTATTGTGCATCAGCTCACAGTGAGGCTGACCCCTCAGCAAAATGGCAAAGCTGAGAGGAAAAATAAAACTCTTATGGAGATGGACAGATGTATTCTGAAAAGCAAACACATGCCTCACAAATTCTGGCTTGAAGGTCTAATGTGTGCCAACTACATCTTAAATTGGTCTCCCACTAAGGCTTTTGAAAACAAAAACTCCCTATGAAGTCTGGAATGGGAGAAAGCCTTCAGTGGATCATTTCCGTGTCTTTGGATGCCTTGCATATGCTCATGTGCCAGTTGAATTTCGGCATAAGTTGTCAGATAAGGCAATTAAGTGCATATTTGTTGGGTACAGTGCAGAAAGCAAGGGGTACCGTCTCTACAATCTTGCTACACGCAAGATCATTGTCAGTAGAGATGTGATATTTGCAGAAAATTCAGCTCACACTCAGGATGAATTTCATATGCCTTCTTCTTTAGAGGATGTTTTTGAGGGGTTGCTACCCATTGCCTTGGGTTCCCCTGATGCAAATCAGAATTTACAGCCACCTCCCGATGCTCCAGTTCAGCCACAAGATGTCTTGCCACCTCCACAGGCAGTGGAACAGGTGGTTCAGCAAGAAATTGCAAACATACATGCAGCAAAAACAGTCCCAAACTGGCTGTTACAGACTCTCAGGGAGAGTAAGATTGATGCTCCATTACCTGGAAGGACTCGCAGTGCAGTAAGGCACATGGAAGGTGCTAATTCAGTGGAATCAGCATATGCAGGTACTCTTCTCGATGAGGAGGAGCCTGCAACATTCGAAGAAGCAAAGGACAATGTGCATTGGATGAATGCCATGAACGATGAGTTGCAGTCCATTAAGAAAAATCAGACTTGGGATGTTGTAGACTTGCCACCAGGTAAACATGCCATTGGCACACGATGGGTTTTCAAGGTGAAACGGAAGCCCGATGGCTCCATTGACAGATACAAGGCAAGGCTGGTTGCTAAAGGCTATGCTCAGAAAAAGGGCATAGATTATGAGGAGCTTTTTGCTCCTACATCCCAGATGACCACCATCCGATCTGTTATTGCAATGGCTGCACATTTTGAGTGGAATGTTCATCAGTTGGACATAAAAACAGCCTTCTTAAATGGAGACTTGTTGGAAGAGGTTTATGTCAAACAAACTCCAGGCTTTGAAATTACAACAAATGCACTTCAGGTATGCAAGCTAAACAAAGCTTTGTATGGGCTGAAACAAGCCCCTCGTGCATGGTATGCCAAGATTCATGCCTTTTTTACCAGCAAGGGGCTGCACAATAGTCCTACTAAGAGCACCCTCTACATCAAGAAGGATGGGGGGGAAATTTTAGTCATCATTCTTTATGTCGATGACTTACTGCTCACAGGGTCCAATAAAGATAATATTGCAGATTTGAAAGCTGATTTGCAGACCAACTTTGACATGTCAGATTTGGGGCTGCTTCGCTTTTATTTGAGGATCCAGTTCTCTCAAGAGAGACGTGGCACTGTTATGTCTCAGTCCAAGTATGTGTAGAAACTCTTGGACAGATTTGACATGCATGATTGTAAGCCCATAGCCACTCCCATGGAGCCGGGGCTGAAACTCACAATGCATGATGCAGGAGAATCAATTGATGCCACATTTTACAGTCAGGCTGTTGGATGCCTCATTTATCTCTGCAACACTAGACCTGATATTCAGTTTGCAATATCTCAAGTGAGCAGGTATATGCACAACCCAAAAACTATGCATTGGCAGGCAGTTAAGCGCATCTTCCGTTATTTGCAGGGCACGAAGTCTTTTGGCTTGTTATTTTCCAGGGGGGGTGACTTGCAAATGCATGCCTACAGTGATTCAGATTGGGCTGGTGATTATGACACTAGGCAGTCCACTAGTGGCAATTGTTTCTTTTTGGGTAAAGCTTGCATTTCTTGGCTGAGCAAGAAACAATCTACAGTGGCTACCTCATCATGTGAAGCTGAGTACAGGGCAGCTTTCACAGCAACAGTTGAATGTGTCTTGCGTCGTCTATTTGCTGATCTTCATCTGTCATTGGAGGGTCCTTCTCCAATTCTCACTGATAGTCAAAGTGCCATTGCAGTGGCAAAGAATCCAGTGTTTCATGCTCGCACGAAGCACATTGAGGTTCACTATCACTACATCAGAGAGAAGTTGCATGCAGGAGAGATCAATATGATCTTTGTGTCCACTGTTGCAGATATTTTCACCAAAGCACTTCCACGTGAAAAGTTTGAGGCATTTCGCAGTGCCCTGAACTTATATCCGTTTGGTGATTAATCATCCTTGTACATGACATTGGCACTGCAGAGGGGTGTTAGAATTATAGATATAATTCAGCAGTGACCAATGTAATTTAATAAGCTAGTTAGGGGCACTTTTCCCTCTTTAAGAGGTTTTTCCCCCTAACCGCAGTTAGTCCACTAACTATGGTTAGTGACTACTAAGGTTTTGTCACTAGGACAAAACCTTATCTCACTCCTTCAGTTGTATCACTCTTACACTCTTCTATTGCAACTAAGCTTTCAGCTCACTCTCTCTCCCGTTTTCTTACTCTCACTGTTGCTCTCTCTCTCAAGCTCTCAGCTCACTCTCTTGCTCTCTCTCCACTCAAACTCAGAGTCTACGCCCATATCCCGAGAGTGGTTTCTTGAGCATGAGCAAGCAGTTGGAGGCGCGAGGCCCTCAAGGCCCTACCTCCTCAAAAGTGCCTTGAGGAGGAAGGCTTGACACGGTCCTTCTTTGGGTGCTTCTGGGTGTTCATTTACCCTCCCCCTTCTGTTGGCTTTTTAGGAGTTTTTCGACTCCGACTCTCTCCCACATTCCTTGAGTAGAGGGTGGCTTTATTTGGGGGAGGATAGGTCTAACATCCGTCAGTGCAGACCACATCTTACAAGATCTTAGCCAAAGTCTTGTGCTTGCAATTGCCCCGACTTGCAAATATCATCCACAACACACAGACATGTTTTGGATTGCAGCGTTGTTATTACTAAGCAATGGACGCACAGCACACTCGCGGTTCAAGATACCACTGGATTTGGATGCCACCATTAGTTGCAATATAAAGGTTAACAGTCATCTTGCAGATGTTCTAAAGATAGCAAAGTTGATAATATGGGATGAGGCACCTCTGACTCATCGATTCACATTTGAGGCACTGGACAGGACACTGCAAGATATCATGTCAAATGACCAACTGTTTGGGGGAAAGGTGGTGTTTTCAGGGGGGGATTTAGGCAGGTCTTGCTAGTTATTCCCAAGGCAAGACGAGAAGATATTGTCAACTCAACATTGTGCCACGCAAGGATTTGGAGATGCATCAAGGTATTGAAGCTGGTACAAAATATGCGGGTTATTCAGGAAGATAATAATTCAATAGAGCAGCAATTCATACAATGGGTGTTAGATATTGGAAATGGAACTAGCAGGTGTATAAGAGAAGACACTGTTGCAATCCCATCAAAGATGCTTTTAAGGACAAACTCTATGGAAGGTCTGATTGAGTGGGTGTATACAGGACTTGCAAGGGTTGTGGATTATGCATCGTATTTTTGAGACCGCACTATTCTCGCACCTCGAAACCTTGAAGTTGATGCGGTCAATGCTACTGCAATTGATTGGACCCCAAGGGGGTCTCAGCCTATCACAATCCTTCTCTTGGATTTCGAAAAGGTTATGACAAGGTGGAGTGGTCTTTTCTGATGGATACCATGCAGAGGATGGGTTTTTCAGACAAATGGATTTGGGGGTTCTCAGCCATGTATGCAAGGAGCACTAGTCAGATCCTTTTGAACGGTCACATGAGGGAGGCCGTTGTTTCCTGCTCAATATGACAAGGTTGTCCCCTTGCTCCCTTCCTCTTCCTCTTTGCGGCAAAGGATCTCAGCTACTTTTTGCATTCTTAAGTAGCAGACTTCACTGGCTTGTAGCTCCCAACTCGTTAGGAGGAGGAACTACTGGACTCAGGGTTTACAAATGACACAACACCCTTTGTGGAGGGCACGGCACAGAGCTTAGAAGGGGGCTGGGGACTCTGGCTTGGAGCTATAACCCAACGTACTGAGCATATGGCTAGGAGGTGACTTGCTAACTCGAATCCCTATGGGTTGTTATGCGGCGAAACCGTCCCTCAATGTCGAGATCTGGCTTGGAGCTATAACCCAAGTTGATGATGTTATAGCATGACGGCACTTGACTTGTTCATTTTACCGTATCATGACGTCACTTGACCTGGTTGTGGGTGTTTCACAAAAAGTGTCTAAGGAAAAGAGGAGAGGCAATTAGTCGTTCACCAAGGCCTAAAACCTCCTCCCATGTAGCCTATACCTCAAGGTAAGCTCTTCATCCTTGAACAAATGGTTGTAAAAGGAGGCAGATCTGTCCCTTCTCATTGTTGCAAAGGTCTTGAAGTCAAAAGAGTGTTGGAGGTTCCCTTTAATTTTCATAAACTCTGCCTCATGCTATGGGTCCTGACCACTAGTGGAGAAATTGTGTTGCTCCCACGTGCCCCTCTCAGTGGGATGGGAACCTACGGCATGATGTCCAAAGCTGACCCATGGCTATCCATACTGCATGTGATAGATGAATTTGCTACAAGTACCCCTGTGACTGAATAAAACCATCCTTGGTCAGAAGGACAAAATGCTCTCTGTAGAAATCCATCTTGGTAGCATGTGGATGTGTCAGAGATACCTAGGTCTACTGAAAATTATCTTTTATGTAAGAGACAAAGATCCTTGGTAGGGGAGAGTTCTCTCGCTTGTAGGCTAGCCTTAGTTTCAGCTTTGGGCATCATTGATGCAAAGCTTCTTAGAGAGATTGGATCGGTTTTATATTGGGGATTGTGCTATGTGGAGAGGGGGCTCCATAAGAATCCTAGTACATACAATGATGTTTGATCATACCCATCTAGTCCTCTCGTTGGAGTAGCTAGGACAAAGTTTATCATGTGGGAAGTGGTTGATCCTGACTTCCTCACCAAGAGGAGGAGGTGAGGGAGGTTATCTCATAGATCTAGTGAGTAGAGGATCCCCCCACATGTTGGATGACCATAGTGGACTGTAGAGTTCATATATTGGAGTAGTGCTGCCATTCTAGAACATGTAGTGAGCCAATGGCAGTCTCTGTGTGAGTAGCACTAGGATTTGTGATGCGACCTTGTCTCCATTGAGAGTCTCAAGAAGCAATAGCCTGGCATTCACGACTTAATACGTGTGCTAGAGTCGAGCTATAGATCATGGAGGTCAAATGGGCAGAGCTCTTCTACCATTCGTCTAGAACTAGATGGGTACAATAGGGGGAAAGGATGATCCAAACCATAGGACCTAGACTAGTAGGGAACCAACGCCAATGTTGCCCGCGCATAGATGGTGAGATACTGGGATGTCAGGTGATGTTAGACATATCAATTGCTAGAAAGTGCACTCCGTTAACTTCTAATACTAGAGCTCGGCTAGATTATCCTTGGCAATGAGAGATTTGCATGTCCACCAAGTCCTTTGGCTACCGGTTGGTGGTGCTTTCAACAAGGATGCATGAGACAGCTTATTGCGCTTGGTGCGCAATTTCTAGTGGGTGGGTACTAATGTCACCACAAAACACTCAGGCCAAGTTTCCTGCATGATTATGCCCCAAGAAGATGGAGATCTTCGTATTCTCGACCCAAAAATGCAAAGCAAATCCCTCTTTGGCAAGCTCATTGTACCAAGTCTTACCCCTAGAGACTCCTGCTTCAATAGGGCCTTCTAAGGGATAAACCTCACAAAGGGGCACAATGGCAACAATCATTATGGATTTTCACATGGCCCCTCTTACAAGTAAGGTCCACCATTGATGAGAAGTATGACAAGAGTGTGGCAATGTTTCTCAATAGGCTGCATTTGGACCAAACCTATAGAGGCAGTTTTATTGTCTTCAACTCTTAAATGTAAACGTACTTCAAATCAATTCCTGTGTCACATCACCCACTTCGTTATTTTAAAGGAGCCCTTTGCTCTGACTCACCCGCCTCCCCCCTACATACTTTTCAAAGAGTCATAACTCCATTCGTAACCCTAATAATTTATCATAGAAAAACCACGACTGAAAGAGCATGCTCCTAGTGGGGACACTAACATCAAGTGAGCAACCCTCTTCCAAAGGCTTGCCGGGATCTAGAATGGCAATGGCTGGCCCTGCCAATGCAGCCAAAGTTAGTTTTTTTTCTTTACATAAACCATGTGCATTGGCAGGCGCTTGCAGCTCGGATCTTCAAATTGGTTTTCCTATGAAGATATAAAGTGGTTTTTGGAAGACATCTTGCAGCTGGCAGTCTGTAATTGAGTGCATTGTTTGGGGTCATCTTTATAAAACATTGTGGATGATGGAAGTCCATATAAAGGTTGAGGTATCCAATGATCCCTTCCATGTACCCTAACCATTGTTAGGTCTACTCAATCATTATCCTCCTTTTCGACGACTCCTTACCTTTGGAAATACACCCTGTTATTTCACACTATATTGTCCATGTCATTTAATATAGCTTATTAGTTGGGAGTCATGTTTCCTTGTCATCTAATTTAAAATATATATATATGTTCAAATTCCATTTACTCCATATGTTGGGATTATCGATGGTTGGGTGTCCCATAGAACGATTTTCAACTTTATAGGTTGAGGGAGTAATTCAAAGTGATCCCTCTTTTTTTTAAGTAGCATAGAAAAAAGCAAGTAAATTTTTTTTAATTTGAAGGTATGCACTATCACGGTACTTAAGGATCCCACATCCACCTCCCTATGTACAGAAGAATAGAGTGGCAGCCCTTGATTTGGCATTCAAAGGTATGAGATCAAGAGGGTCGTATGCTAGGCCAATGTATGAATATCAGCTGCCCATAGAGAGATAGCAAACCTACTAGATCCATGGGGATATGGAGTTGGCTCCCCCAACAGCCCAAGGAGCGGGTACAAGGGGCTAGCAGCAAAATGGCGGAGATTGACGTGGCCATCCCAAAAGCATGGGGGGCAAGCTTAGCATGGTTTCAAATGCCATAGCACGATTTAGTCCCACTCACAGTCTTCTTCGTGGACTATGGCATTGATCTACCTTACCCGATCTTCTAAAGTAGAGGCCTTAGACGTATGCTTCAGTTGAAGTGAGAGCCCGAGCATGGAAATTCAATGGAGGATCGGCTCTTAAACTCCCTTGAGTGGCAAAGGATCAAACTGGTTTGCCATTTGGGATGAAGATGGAGGGTAGACCACTAAGATAGGTACAGTGGGACCCGAGAGAGTCATTTTAGCACAAAGGGGGTGCCCTTCTTCTCTTACACAACTTGCATTGGCATTCGAGAGACAGTTGCCAGCATTACGGCCTAGGATATTGGGGTAGCATGATGCACTTTGGTGATGGGGGGACAGCAGATACGGCCTGCAGCAACTTTTATCAATACCTAGCATGATATCATCCACAACTTGCAAGGTATTTGGAAGCAGGGTACAGAAGGGATTAGAAAGACATGCCGACAGGCGCCTTAAATTTTCATGGATCAAGGGATCTATTGGCCTCCACCCTAGATGTTGGCGCTTGCATCTGGGATACACTAAGCAGTGAGGTGGAGCCTGAGAAGCAGGCTGCAGAACAGCTAGCACTTTCTTTTGGTCAGCGCCTAACGAATAGCTGATCCTTTGTATTATCTTTTAAAGTTTCTAATAGACAGTTCTTTTCTCTGGGGAAAAAAGATAGCCCTATGAGGACAGCTGAGTTTCTACTTAATTTCTTTTCCAATTTTAGTATATTGCAAGAAAAGCCAATAGAGCTCCACGTGCTCTTTCTCCAAAAGACTTTTGGGAAAAGCGATCATAATGGCACAGTATTAAAAACTTTCTGAAGTCAAGAACACGTATGCAACGATTTGGACTTGTCTACAATATGGTCATATGTACACTTCGGTGATATAGTGTCCAATCAATTATTGGAAGGCAGATACCTTTTCTTAAAAATTATGCAGTAAACAGAAATGTCACCAAAATATTTATTAAAAAAACAAATTGTCGTCTATTCATGGGGCAGGGGAGAATAACTGCCACATTAAGTAATACATACAGGCAGTTTTATTGTCTTTATCTCCTAATTGTAAAACTACTTAGATTCGCATTTCCTGTCACATAAACACTTAGTTATTTTGAAGGAGCCCTCTACTCTTAACTCACAAGAAGTCCAAACAGAAGAAAGCAAATAGTCACAAAACACTGGATTGGGGGCACAGCACTGTACTTAGCCTTGAGATCTGCTATCTCAAGCTTTAGCAACTCATCCTCTTGCAGCTTTTTGACCTCATGATCGAGTTGTGGAGATGTCCACCGATTGTTAGACGCTTCCATATAGGGCTCCGTAAATATAACCTGCTCTGTGAGTCTACAGAGCTCCACATTACCACAAAACTCAGCCACTGAGCAACAACAGCGCTGAATGAGACCAAGCCACGATTCAAAACCTATATTTCTCAGATGATAAAATAAGAATTGAAAAATGCAAAGATATTTCCAACAGAAAATCAATTTCCATGGATTTTCTCTTGAAGGATACATAACATATCCTAACAAAAAAAATTTATTGTTTTGCAATCTTGCCAACTGCCTTTGCCATGATCAGAAAAATGAAACAAAATCTAGTAACAAATGAATGGCAAAGCTTGATCGAATGAGTAGCTAAGCCAGAACAAATGGATGTCTACCTGAAGCTCGATGTAGTTTAGTTGAAATCGCTAGAAGAGAAGTATGGAAGAGTGTTCGTGCCATGTACTCGGACACGTGGTCTGCTAGAAGAGGATAAGTTATGCCTTTGATCAATCCCTTCCGTAAAATGATGTGTGGAGGCTCCAAATACCGCATAACAATAGTTGACATGCCACGGTCAAAGTGGTAAACCTCTGGCACATGCTGTGGACAAAGGCTTCCATGGTGTTTTAGAGCTGATACTTCATAGTATGAACGATCTGAGGTCATAGGCCAAGACTCCCCAACACAACGAACATAAGGTACAGACTGCAGCAATCATGTTTCATGATCTTATCATGGGTTTGCAAAAATTTGTGGCATAGAAAACACCAAAATGCTTTATGAAGAAATACACCAAAAGTTTGTGTGAGGTTGAGGAAAATGCTACTTATGTTTAAAAGTAACAAGCTTTCATGAAGCAGTATAAGCATGCAATAGCAGGACCTTAAGGAAAACTCACACATGACTTGGAGGTTGACAATGCCTCCTTTTGGAGTAAAACGTCACTTTCAGACAGCATCATATTCAGTATAGGTGAACATGAAATTATTCACATCGTGACAAAAATCCTAATACAAAATGATAATTTGAATAATTAGAAAGATAGATTTAGCACAAAGATTTGAGATTGTTGCCATGGCACCTAAAAATTTGCACAAGTTGGTTGTGAGTCCTTCTTGTGTACCTGAAGACACGACCCTGTGCTGTTGCTGAAGATAGAGATGGCATTATTCTCCACCTGTTTGGTTGCCTCTACCAGGGTGCTTTTGACTTTTAGCACAAAGATTTGAGATTGTTGCCATGGCACCTAAAAATTTGCACAAGTTGGTTGTGAGTCCTTCTTGTGTACCTGAAGACACGACCCTGTGCTGTAGCAACAGCACAGAAGATAGAGATGGCATTATTCTCCACCTGTTTGGTTGCCTCTACCAGGGTGCTTTTGACTTTTTCCCCTAGGTGGCATTGGCGCACACGGTCAACCACTATAAAACCGTGCATCACTTGGAACGGTTTTTTGTCTGTGCTTAGGTTGCTTTGCCTATAGCCATAATCATGGAATCGACAGGCAGTCCTCGCCTGCTTTTCTCTTGCTAATGATAAATAACAATGTTCTTTGACATAACCTTCACTCCCCTCCCCCCCCACCCCCCCCTCCAAAAAAGGAGACATACGGACATACGTATGTACATATGTATGTATGTATTATTCCACATATCTAGAGGCCATGGACTATGTCAAAAAGCAACTCAGGGGTAGGAATGAGAAGACAGTCACTCGTAGTCCTTGTCTTGCCCTTCTGACCCCCCATACTCCCACTGGATTACTCCCCCAGGGTCCAATGTACATGTTGAACCGTAACATCTCATTGACAAGATATGCACAGCCTCAAGTGAGGAATAATTAGTAGTGCCCCTCAACACTTCAACCCATTGAGTTCCTCGAGTTGCTTGTTCAACTTCAATGGAGAAACTATACATGCGTACAGAGTTTTGACAATCAGCTTCTTGATCCGGAAAGCCTTCAATTGTACCTTTTTCAGGTGTCATACTCAAAAAAACCTCCACCATAGGCAGCAATCTGAACCTATCAGTCAAGCTCTGGGTTAACCCTGTACAAATTCTGCAGGAGACTCACAGGCATTTGAGACGTTTCAGCTCCCAGCCTGTGTGACACTGATCACACCTTTACAACAGAGTTTACTACTACTTTTTAACATGCACGCAAGTTCTCTTTGTGGATAGAGATCACATCAACCCCATATTTCCCTAGATGGTAATTCCCAAAGTGGTTCTCTTGCAACTTGTCATAAATATATGCACTTAACTTTTCATGCCCTCTATGAAGTTACATTAAAGTCCATCAGTCATTTCTTGCCCCTGGGCGCATGACCATGTCCCTAGCATGAATATGCACATTGGTCTATTGAACAACCCAGTCATGTCAAACCCCACATCGAAGATCTTGACCATAAAGCCCTTGACCAAACTTATGGAAAACACATTACATCAGAATACTCCTTTACGTTAATAAAGAATTATTTTCTCTCTAAGGACTTAATGTCCACCAAACCTTCCAAGTTCATATTATATTCCAACTAGAACGTAACACTCCATCCCGCTTCAAGCATCAGTGTCCTGGATCATAAAATCTAGGAGCTTTCCGGATCAAGCAAGTGGATCCCCAAGTAGCCTATGATAAAGGCAGTCCATGCCATGCAACGAGCACTTTAGGTTTCATCCGATTTCGAACTTGCCTTTCTCCCTAGTCCAAGATTTTTGCTGATTTGCACACAGCATTCTCCCTCATCTCTTGTAACATAACAATACCATCAATTAATGAATCAATAATTGCAAAAATTATTTTCAACAACAAAACATGAAACGCTAGATACATGTAGCAACCTTGTGACGATTCCAAAATATAGGCTACTTTGCCTATTCTTTTTAGAAATAACTATGACCCACAATAACGGGGTGATAATGAAACGAACAACGTAACCAGCTGCAAAATGGTACGCACAAACACGATTTCTCCTTACAAATCACAGGCGATGGCACTCAGTTAATCCTCCCAGCGACCTCTGTGCCAACAAGCTCAATTCCAAATCATACGTTAATCCTTCTACATGCTGTACACAAAGCCCACACTCCTCCCTAGATGGTTCTACATGCCACATGTCACAATCCTAGGGCCATCCTTAGGTGTACCATTTACCCCTCTCTTGGAATATCATTTAATTCCACATTTCGGTGCACCTAGGCCCCTGATCGTAGAATTATATAGTCAGTGCCAATCCGCCCTCATCGAGAACCTTGACATGGATTCCTTTAACCATATACTTGAAACACTACAAAAATAAAATACAACAGTTGGTCCCCTAAAGGAAAATGTCCATTGACCCTTTTGAGGTCATGTTATCTCAGCTTGAGCATAACATTCCTTCCCTCTTCAAGCATCAGCGTCCTCGATGATAAATCTGGGAATGCTCTCTGCATCTGGTTCACAGATTCCCAGGTAGCCTCGGATAGAGGTAGACCATGACATGCAACCAACACCATGGGTATCTTCCAATTGCGTACTTGCCTTGTTCTTCGGTCCTTCTTGTTGGTTTGCCTCTTGCATTGTCATCTATCTCCTGAAACAAAACGACACCGTCGATTAGTGAGTCACCTGGGTGCAAAAAATCCTTAAAACGAGAAACATGAAATATTGGGTGCACCTTACAACCCTATGGTAATTCTAATTTATAGGCCACCTTGCCTATTCTTTTTAGAATTAACCACAGCCCATTCTCTAACATATCTATTTTCATCAGCATACGCCTTAGCTCTACCCATAGCCTAGCGGATGTTAGTTCTTGCAACAGCTAGCATCTCCCGCATCTAAACCACATAGTTCGCGGCACTAGGCACTTTCTAAGATATTCCAACCGTAGTTGGATTTGCTGGTCTATAAGCATAGTTCAACTCAAACGGGCTCATTCCTATAAAGGAAGGTTTTCTATCATTGTAAGCAAATTCTAACAATGGCAACCAATTGTCCCACGTATGTTGCCTCAATGAAACATATGCTCTATTTCTCTCTGACCATCTGTTTTTGGATGATCCCACTACTCATTTCCAACTCAGTCCTTAGTGCCTCAAACACTGCAGTCCAAAAATGACTAGTAAATTTAATGTCCTTGTCTGACACTATGAATCTGGGTAATCCATGGATACGAAATATATACTTAATAAGCAAATCCGCCACTTGCGGACTCCCTAGTCGGAATGAAGCGAGCCATCTTGGTAAGAGAATCAACCACCACAAGGATAGAATCATATCCACCTTGTGTCGTGAGCAGACCTACTATAAAGTCCATGGAAATGCTCTCCTACCTACCTAGAGGTATTTCCAAGGGCTATAAAAGTCCAAGTGGCTTCATGCACTCTGCCTTACTCGACACGAAAAACAACGTGTCATAATTCATGAATATGTTTTTTCATTCTAGGCCTAAAGAAATCTTGTTTCATGAGATCATACGTCTTCTCGAATCCTGGGTGTCCCGCACACGAACTATCATGGCACTATTGAATGACTCTCTGCTTGAGGTCATTCTAATTAGGTACTACTACCTTGCCATATTGTTTCAGCATACCATCCGCTATGGTATACCCTGCACAGGTTTGGCCTTTTTTGGATGCCAGGTCATCCTTTTCCCCGGGGCTAAGCACATAAGCCTTAGGCCAAAGGCTCTAGACGAACTCATCCACCTTCTGAGTTCCATTAATCTCGGTCATTAGAGCACTCTCTAAAACCGTGAAACTCATATTATGCATATGCATGAAAACGCATCAACAACTTTATTTTCCTTCCCTCTTTGGTACCGAATCGTCATGTTAAACTCCTGCATGAGTTCTGCCCACCTAGCTTGGCGGCCTCTCAATTCAAGTTGTTTACGGAAATGTTTCAGAGTATCATGATCAACATCAACATAGAACTCTGAACCATACAAATAATGTCTCCATGTTTTCAAAGCATGGACAACGGCATATAGCTCTAATTCATGAGTTGCCCAATTTCGTTGAGAGGGAGAAAGCTTCTTGCTTTTCAAGGCCAATGGCCTTCCCTCTTGAAGGAGAACTACTCCTACCGCAATGCCACTTGCATCGGTTTCTATGAAAAATGATTTCTGGAGATCAACCATTTTTAACACTGGTCTTGAGACCAGAGCTTGTTTTATGGCATTAGAACCTTCTTGTTGACTCTGTCCTCATACAAAAGGTACTTTATCTGAGGTCAGACCAGTCAATGGCGATACTATCTCGGAATATCCTTTAATATGCCTTCGATAAAATTGAACAAATCCCAAGAATGATCGCAAAGTGGTTAAACTCCAAGGGATAGGCCAAGTCAGTATCGCAGCCACTTTCTTTGAATCCATTTTCACCCCCTCAGGAGTGATAATGAATTCTAAATATTCAAGTCTTACCATGCACACTGGCTTTTCTCAAAGTACTGAACACTACTCTCTCTTTTTTTTTCAAAGAAAGGAACCTTCTATTAATGCTTGAAAGATTTCATACAAAACAACAGCCCCGAAGGTGCTGAGTATGAAAAAAACCCGAAAAAGGCTGAAAGGAAAACCGGCCTGTTCCAGAGAAGCCCAGCTCACTGCCTAGGGGATCTCAGAAACTAGGGCTAACAGCTGAGTGGGGGGACTACATAGCCAACGAATCCCTCGCGGAGTGAAGATGTAGAAAACACCTGCAAGCCAAGCCCAACAGAAACGAGCACGCCTCTCAATAGTCGCCCTGGAGCCTGGAGTCCCACACTCCCAGGTGGACCGTAGAGTGTAAATGATATCCTGTCAGATGGCAACCAAGGTAGCCGAGGGTGAAACCGAGTGCTCTCCCATCACAAGACTGCAGCAAGCCACCCAAATGTTCCAAGCCGTGATGCTGGCTACCACCTCCCAAAAAACAGTCTTCCCTAGGAGGAGGAGGAGCTAGGGCGTCAGGGGGGGCTGCCTCGTGAAGTGCAATCCTCTGAATGCTCTGACCCTGTATCCGGTATGCTGGGGAGATCTCATCAATCTGAAACGCGTGTCCTCCCTCTGTCAACCAAGCCGCGTGTCATGATCCTGAGGGCTCTCATCCACATCCTCGCTGCGCTACGATAACTCCTTAGGCAGTGTAGAATAAACTCCAAGACACCATCTGAGCAACAATGGCATTGCCCCTCCACTCACTCCAATCACGGGCCAATGGGCAAGCCTCCGTGGGCTGCCAGCCAGAAGAAGTATGAAATCTTCCTCAACCGCAAGCTGTACCACAACCGCATCCAAAACCTGGAGCGAACATCCCGAGGCACTCTCTGGGTCACCCAGTGTCTCTCCCTCGAGGGAGTCCATCTCGACGAGTCTATCGGAAGTCTCCTACCATTCCGTGTGGTGTAGGAAAAGAAAGGCACCTCATCTATCGTCTCAGCTAGGCCATCCCTGGAGGGCCAGAACCACTCCCCCGCACTGGACCTCCCTCAGGGGTCTACCCTCCCATAGCCAGAGGCGCGATCTAGAGGCGTCCTGCTTTGAGATACTGGGAGGATGAATGTGCCACTCCTTTCCCAAGTGTCCTACCACTCTAATCATTTGCCAGTATATCCCATCAAGACTCCCATCCATCTCAAGGTCACTCCCAGTGAGGCATTGACGTAGGCCTCCAGGTCCTACATGGAAGACGCCGGGAAGCGTGCGGTCGCGCGACATCAAAATCCTCAAGGGAACACCAGTACAGGAAAACTGCCCCAACCATCTGCTGTCTCTCCAAATGTGAAGTCCTTCCCACCACGACTCAGGAATGGCTAAGTCAATCTCGCCCATCCGCTGCCCTGTCCCTCTCAGATGCGCTAGGGCGTCAAGCCTCACCTCTGCCTCCATAGGTAGTCTACTCCAGCGACCAAAAGACCCTGCTGAATCACTGTCCCACTGTGCCCAACCAATGTGAGTCCGCTGCCCAAACATACGTCCCTCCTGATCTCTGACCTCCTGGGCCCGATCTTAGCAAAGCTTTTTAATGAAGCGGTTTGTTTGGGATTTCCACACACTTGAACCATTAACACTATCTCACCCATCCACAACGCAGGGGATCCCATGAGCCCGGAGAACTACAGGACCATTATGATTGGACATGTCATGTCCAAGATTTATGCATCAGTACTTGACTCCGAGGTTAGCAGACTTGCAAAGTGTCGAGGACTCGGAGCAGCAGGACAGGCCGGATTCCGACGTGATCATGGAACCATGGACCACATTCTGACGCTCAGATGTATCATCGAGGAGGCGAGATCATGGAAGCAGAGGGTTTATTGTTGCTTGGTGGATTTTCGCAAGGCATTTGACACGGTCCCGAGAGCCCGCCTCATACGGCGCCTACAGGACTTGGCTTATGACCAGGAGATCATTTGGGCTGTCATGGCACTTTACGAGAGAGTTTCTAGCAGAGTTCGGGTAGGATCCGGGTGGACAGACGAGATCATGAGTACCATCGAGGTCAAACAAGGGTGTCCTTTGTCGCCTACCTTGTTTGGCCTCTACATTGACGAGCTTGAGACAGTGATGCAGACACAGGGGGGTGTAGGTTGCTCTCTTGCAGGCACGCTGATCCAGATTTTGTTCTATGCAGATGACATGGCTCTCTTGTCTTCCTCAGCAGAGGGGCTTCAAAGACACCTAGACGCACTACAGTCCTTTTGTGAGTCTCATGATTTGAAGGTCAACCGGGGTAAAACCAAGGTCATGATCTTCAATACATCTCGAGCCATCATGCGTCAGGATCAGTTCACATTTGTGGGGTCATCTGTTGAGATAGTTTCATCATACACTTATCTTGGGGGTTATCTTCTCTGGACCGAGCTTCACTATGAGACCCGCGATGCAGGCACGCTTGAGTAGAGGGTATGCCTCACTGGCCAGGCTAGAGAGGCAGTGCTTCCGCTCACACTTTCAAGATCCACGCACCAAGGGTTTGCTTTTTGACTCCTTGGCTCGCCCAGCGGGGATGTACGGCAGTCCTTGTTGGGGGCCAGACTTGTCGAATACAGAGTGGGCCCATGTGGAGCCGCTACAGGTTCTCATGCTATCACGGATGATTCATGGTAAGTCATCCGTTCCTCACCAGATCATTCAGGCTGAGTTTGGGTCACCCCCTTTACAGCTAGATGCTGCATTTCAGGTCATCACATATCTGTACCAAGTTAGGGAATATGGGGATTATACCTCGGGGCGTAGTAGGCTACCATGGATAGCTTTATCCTCTTCTATGGCACTTGAAGCGGGAGGAGATCAGAGGTGCTGGTATGCACGTACAGAGAGATGGTTTGAGCGACTGGGGCTCCACATGGATAGACTACCTCCCTTCCAGTATAGCATGGATGCTCCGTTCTCTCCCCTCTTATCACACGAGGTCAACCAGGTTATCCGTGAGGATCTACTACAGCTACACACTTTTCGGACCTGGTTGGAACCGAGTGAACTCCCAGTGAAGCTTAGCTTCTACAGAGATCACTTCTTACATATCACAACGGAGGGTTTCATTGACCCACCAGGATAAACACAGATTCACGTACCCCACTCGATGAGGATCTCTCTTGGGCAGTTCCGGGTCTCTTCACACAGACTTCGCATCGAGAGCGGCAGAGCAGAGCGACTACCCAGGGAGCGGCACATATGCACACTATGTGACATACATGAGGTTGAGACAGAGGAGCATTTCATCTTCAAGTGTCCTGTGTACTATGAGATCCGAGGACGTTTCCACTGCCTCTTCAAAGATAGTTATGGGATTTTAGCCCATTTTCTCTCCTACCCAAACCAGCGGTGTTTGGCAGGTTTCATTCATGAGGCACTTAGACACCGCGAGAGGATACTCCGAGCACGGAGACAGGAGCAAACTTCTTCCTCGGTTGATCCCTCTCAGAGCTCTATCATGGAATTCTTTCAGCTAGATCACATGGACCCCAACGAGACGAGGCCTCGACATGACCGTGACCCGGAACCAATGACCCGATAGCTCAGACAGAGGGTCGACACATAGATCACACTTAGAGACATCCCCTCCTTGTTTAGAGTTGGAGCCCGACTGACGGGGGTCACAGTAGCCCTGGTTAGACGTAGAGCTACGACCAAGAGACATGCCAGGACCGCACCTCTGAGTGGCTGACAGCACTTTATTGCCGACTCCATGCCTCCACTGCCTCATCCATCCTGATATCTTGCTGTTCCTGGGGATGATGATGATATTGATGATGATGCTGAGATTGATATATAGTCGACCACCGACATCACTATGTTGTACTTAGGACTTAGTACTGCCATTCCGCATTTTTGGCATTTTGCATTTTGCATTGGTATGGACGCTCGTTTAGTAGCTCCACTACCATAGCTCGTTGTATCAGGATTTTCACAGTCTCATAGACCCATCGGTCTTCTGAAGACTTTAATAAACTTTCTTTCTTTCTTTCTCTGCATCTGAGCGGAGCACGGATGAGACCCCTTGCTAATCTCTGCCAAACCCTGTGAAGACTCCTCATTAGGGGGGAGCCCTTCCCCGTAAGGGGGACCTCTGAGAAGATCCATCTATGTGAAGGTTGTCACTGTCCCCCAGTGCGTGGGGTGTTCCACAGAAGCCCTCTCTGTAAGAGGAGCTTCAAAGACTCGACACCTGGGGTGAGACCACGAACCACCAGCTACCAGTGCCTGCGGCATGATCACCGTCTACCAAGCTACCTGGGACCTAGTGTTCCTCGTGCCGTCTGAACCTGCCCAGAGGAAGTTCCGTACCAACCGTCGGAGCTGCCCAATGCATCCTCTGTGAAAGCACCAACAAGAGGCAATATACTAGGCAGCGGCAAGGACTTGGTTTGCCACTAAGGCACAACCTCTGAGGGAGAGTTTGGGCGAGCTCCAATACAGAAGCTTGCTCCGAACACTCTCAAGGACCGAGGCAATCTACTGCTCTGCTATAATGTCCATACCCATCTGGCATCCGAGGTATCTCACTGTCTGGCCCCGCGGTATCCATCTAAAACCAAAGTCACTCCCCCACGCACGGATCTCCTGTGTCTGCTCAAAACCCGTGAAGAAGCCTACGGACTTCGTCCAATTGATCCGTGCCCCCGAAGCCTCACAATAGATAGCTAAGGCGCCTCTGACTCTCTCTAGACTCGCTGTGGTGCCCTCAACATACAAGGCCGCATCATCTGCAAGCTCCGAGTCAAGGAGCTCCTCCTCTTGCCTGATTGGGAGCCTCAACCCTGTGAGACCCGCCACTTGTGATCTCAAATAGTAGCCCAGAGCCTCCGCTACAAACATGGCGAACTGAGCCAGAAAAAGGAAAGGCCTCGCCTGTGTGTCCTTCGATAATCATCTGACTAGAGCTCCCTGCGTATAGCACTGAAACTCCTCTGACCCATCTGTCTGAGAAACCCAATCTCCTCATAGTGCCCTCCAAGAAAGACCACTCCACCCTGTCGTAGGCCTTCTCAAAGTCCAAGAGAAGGATGGCCAATGGCTGTGACCCGTCCCTGGACCAATCCATTGCCTTCCAGAACGTGAAGATGTTGTCCAGCATGCTGCGCTCCTGGACAAACCCAGTCTGTGTGTCATGGATGATGTCAGTAAGATGAGGCCATAACCGCAAACTCAAGACCTTGGCGAGGATCTTGTATGCAGTATCAAACAGAGTGATCGGCCTTCACTGTCGGATATCTGACCTATCTCCCCCTTTTAGGATCAAACAAATCCACCCCCTCCACAAGGACTGAGGGAGAAGGCCTGTGTCCAAAATCTCCTGGCAAGCTAGACGGAAAGGGGTGGAGATAATCTCCCAGAAGTTCCGATAGAAGGCCGGAGTCAAGCCATCCTCCCTCGAGCACTTCTGAGTCGAGAGAGCCTTGAGGGCTTGAGGGCTTAACAGAGCTCCTCATCTGTGAAAGGCTCCTCAATTCTGTTGCATAAGTCCCGTGAGACTACTGTCGGAACATGATCCCAAACTAGCTCTCGGGTCACAAGACCAGCTGGGGTCATCTTCTCTATCTGAAAGAGCAGTGGTCATGTCAAGAATCTCCTGCGGGTCAATGTGCATGATGCCCTACGAGTCCCGAAGACGCTGTAGCTATGTGCCGATCGATCGGGGGCCCGTGTTCTGAAAGATCTGCTTCGTCATCCTATCCCCCTACTGTACCCATCGCGATCGAGAGGAATGGTAGGAGGACTCAGCCCGCCACAGCTCTGTGTCCTAAAGCTCAAGACGAGCGCTCTCCAATCTGTCACTAAGCCATTGAGAAACTCAGTCCTGCTCCTTGAGCCTCTCGATGGAGGCGAGGCCTCTCCTCAAAGCCCGCTCGCGCTCCTGAAGGTTCCTCCTCCGCCTAATGGCATGAACTTGCACCTCCACACTGCTCCTCTGAATTGAATAGGCCACCCACGCAGCGCGCCAACCCTCACTCGGTGCCATCTCTGAGTGCTCCCAGATCGCTGCCATAACCTGCTGAATCTCCTCGTCCTGCAAGGTGTCCTCTGGAATGCGGATCCCCTTCTGGGGGAGACATTGGCGGGGCTGATCCAAGTGAAGTACCATTGGAGAATGGTCGGATATCGTGATACTTGCCAGAATCCTAGTAGAACCACCCCTGTATAATGCCCAATCCCCAACATAGAAGTGGTCTAATCTCTCGAGCAATCCATCGTGTCTCCTTTGTCCAAAGGAGAAGAGAAGGCTGCCAAGAGTCCTGCTAAACTTTGGCTCTCTCCACGGGTCTCTGCCACTAATCATGAAAATGAACTGCTCCCAGGTACTACGCTCTGCTACTAGCATCTCTGAGAACGAGGTGCCGCCCTGCTTGTCTTTCCCAAACTCCACGTTGTTGAAGTCCCCTCCAACAATCCAGGAGTCAACATCCGGAAGACACTGTGACAACCTCCTCCAAAAGGCTGGGCAGTGCTGTCTACACGCTGGGGCATACACGTTCAAGATTCCAATCTTGGACTCTCCCGTCCGAACTCCCATCCAAACTGCCCATCCTGGAATGAGCTCGCCTTGATCATAGACCTCTGAAGCCAAAGTCTATAAGACTGAGATGCAAACCCCTCCACTCCGTCCTACACGGTCGTGGAGCCCGTGTACGTTCCAGCTCACTATGGTCCAGCTCATGAGGACGGAGGAGTCGGGAACAAGGCTCTTCTGTGAGTGGGTGCCTGTCCTAGAAAGACTACATTGTGTGATTTTGCCGGGGTTTGGAGGGCAAGTAGTCAGTGTCTATGCGACGTCGTACTAGGGTGGATACCGACTCAATACCGATTTTCCGTGCCCACTTCATCATGAAGGAGGCTTCCACTTTGAACAACTCCACGCACGTCTGGAGGGGCCAGAAGTGTGCCTGCTCCACCTTCACCTCCATCGGCAATCTAATAACTCATGTCGCCAAACCACACACCGACCCCTCGCGCGTGAAGCTCAGCTGAAAGTTCACCTCTGCGCCATGGGCATACCAAAGATCTAGTCCCTGTGGTCCCATCCACTCGTCCATCATGAGCATAATCTGATTATCCAAAATAGCATCAAACACCTCCGGTGACCACTTCTCCAACCCTGTGGAGACAAACGAAAATCTCCAAACGAGGTGTGTCTGAGATCCCACTGCACTCATCAAACCTCCCTTTCAGGATTGAAGGACCATGAGTGTGACCTCCAATGGTAGAGGGTATGCGTCTAGAATCTCCACATAGTTCCACGGTCCTACCTCCAGAAGTCCCGCAGTAAGGGACGCCTCCGCTCGAAGTTGGGAGCTGCTGGCCGGAAAACTTTGCTAACTCACTTTTCTTCGGCTACTAATACCGAGTCCCAATCTACACAAACCCACTTGGTCTGTTCCCTTTGGCATCCTCATAGTTCTATGGCAATTGCTTCATCTAGAGTGTTCGTGTACTTAGTCCAAACTTCCATCTTGATTCTATCATTCAGCCCAAAATTAAAATCCTTTATCTGTTCCGACTAAGAAAGTGGTTCATAAACCTTCATTACACATTCACTGAATTTATAGTGTATTCAAGCACTGATAAATTCCTCTAACGAAGATTTCTATACTGAGCTCGGAATGCTTCGCTAGGAGGCAAGATGTGTTTTCTAAATTCTTTCTTAAATCCCTCCCAAGTAGTGGATGTCGCTCCATCCCTCTGTTGTTTTATCCACCATCTATCCGTTGCCTCATTAAACATGTGGGTGGCCTCGCGGATTTTCTTCATGTCATTCCTGATTTCACAAATGGCAAAAGCCACGTCCCATTCGCGCAACCAGGTTTCTATGACATCAGAACTATGAGACAACCGACTAGAATACTTTTCTAGCCTATAATTGGCAATATTAGGTACCTTAGCCCTTCTAGGCTCAAACGTATAAACATTGGTTTCAAGCTCCATTGGAGCTTTATCTTTTTCCTCATGAGATGATCTAGTATGTTAAAATTATTGCCATAACGGATTAGTCCCTCTCCTCTTTCACCTCTACTCGCCATCCGTCCGTACAATATGTACGATTGCACGAAATTCCCTACCTTGCACGTACTGTCGCTGCACATCCGTACGGCATGTTGCCCCGCACCCGCCATTCCGTACGCTACAACTACTGCTCATTCGTATGACACCTGCGCCGCCGTACAATTCAGCCATCCATGCAAAGTATGTGCCCGTACAGTGTTCGTACTATCAACAGTGCACGTGATCCGCACTGCGTACGGATTTCCGTACCCGCACCTCATACTTGCAACGTAGTACACCATACTTTCGTACCTGCACGAGCACGTCCATACAGTTATACCGTACGTTGCCTGATCGTCGCCGTACAGTCACTACACGTGATTGTACCGTACATTGTACGGTGTCCGCACACATCTCTGCGAAACAGTCCGTACAACTTGTACGGGACTGCTTCATCTGCAGGAGTTGTGGTGAAGAAGGATTTCTTGTGCAGGTTCTTTTCTCTACAGGGTCATCTTGTAGGGCCTTCTTGCAGGTGCATTTTGCAGGGATAGCCATTGTTTGACAAAGCTATTTGAAGAGAAATTTGGGGCAGATTTTCTTGCCTTGCAGATAAATCTGCAAATTGGGGCTTTTGCTGCAAAATTTGGGACTTTCAGTAAATTTGCCCTCTTTCGGTTGCAATTTCCCATAAGAATTTGGGGCTTTTGCATTTTAGATGCAATTTGGCAGTGGACAATCACTTTGGGAGTTTTGCAAGCAATTTTGGACTCAAATTGAGTCACATTGCAGACATTTGCCATTTTTTGCAGACAGATTTGGCAGATTTTGGGCATTTGTAGAGCATTCTGGTGCATTTTAAGCCTTTGATAGGCTATGACAACAAGCTGTCATTTTGGGCAGCTTTTTTTGCAAACTTTGGTTGTGCATCTTTGATCCCACGAAGGGATTTCACTTGTCAGATTTACTGCATTTTTGTTTTATATGGCAGATATGGCTCAGAACAACCCCAATGAGGTTTTTGGTGTCCTCACACAGGAGGATAAGTAGGATGGCACCAACTACTCCTTATGGAGCTTTATGAGTCGCAATATCTTCGTTGGCAAACCTATGGGATTATGTCAACGGAGATGAGACACGGCCAGAGACTGTGGTTGCACCTATCACTCCTCAACAACAAGGTGGAGGAAGGGCTAGAGGTCAAGCACACAGTGAACCATTTTTCTAAGCTCGTATTGCCCTATGTTTGCTTGCAGTTGCTGAGCCAGAATCTCTTGAAAGGCATCCTCTAATAAAGCAATTCTACAAGACAGTGTATGGGCCACTGGACGTGACACTTGCGAGGTTGGCCGGATTCCCAATTCTATGGAATCCTCCCTAGAAGCTTCTTCTTCGACTTCCATTGCTATAGCTTTGCCTTTATCTATAACAACTTGAGTCCCAAACATTTTTAACCCGTTAAGGTCAATTGGGTTTTTTTTTTTAATACACTCTCTCCAACTAAGATTCTAATATGTATAAATTGAAGCCCAAACGCTGCTACATAGGAATATCTCCAACATTTACAACCGAAATGAATACCCTTTTCCTATACTAGGGAAATATCTGCAATCTCAAATAACTGCACGCGAAATTAAACATGGCAAACACCCAGAAAGCTCAAATGCAAACCATCTGAATAAAAGAGAGAATAGAAAGCTCCCTTATCTCTCTATCTGGATCACGATCTTTAACCCAAAGGAGTAGAGATGAATATCCTAAAAATTGGACCGCCAAATCCACGCTAGCCTCCAACCGGCTCTCATACAACCATCCCATGGCTCACTATATCCACACCTTTTGTGAAATGGGGCCTTGGTGTCCAACAAACTCCTGACAATAAACCGCCATCGTTATCTCGTTGTTGCAGCCAGCCCACATATTTCATGGAGTACTACTACGTCCAACCACCTTCACGCAACGTCAAAAGAGACCTTCGTTCCATTCTCTTCTTTGCCAACGATTCAGCACCGCAACCAATATAGTGTTCAACTAACTTAGAGGTCCAGATGGTCTCGGATAATGTTCCCAACAAGGCTGATACATCATTTCCAAAGCGGCAAAACTTAACGGCGGGAGACCACTCTGCTCATGCAAATCATAGATGGCATCGCCAAGCGCCTCAACGTCGATAACGAGAGCCTTATAAAACATAAACCAAATATAAAATTCTTTCGGATCGGTCTCATCGCTTGGAAAATCCATAACAGGAATTCACGACAGAGTCCTCAACTTTCTTTGACGATGGGTCTCCGCATCTACAAGGTTGTCAACAAGCCCTGCCCGTCAAGCGGGCAAAGACATGCAATAATAGAGTTCATCTCTGTCATTATGGTGTTCCTCTTCTCGATCAATGCCAACATCTCAACCTTCAGTTACACACTCATGTCCTATGACGACAGAGCACGTCAACTCCTGTGACAACCTGCTCTGATACCAAATGAAGCGAACAACATAACCAGCTGCAAAATGGTATCCACAAACATGATTTCTCCATACAAATCACGGGCGATATCACGGGCGATGGCAATTAGTTAATCCTCCCAGCCAACCTGTGTGTCAACAAGCTCGATTCCAAATCATACGTTAATTCTTCTGCATGCTGTACACAACCCACAACTCCCTAGATGGTTCTACATGCCACATGTCACAATCCTAGGGCCATCCTTAGATGTACCATTTACCCCTCTCTTGGAGTATCATTTAATTCCATTTGCCCCTTGGCAATTACACATTTTAGTGCACCTAGGCCCCTGATCTTAGAACCATCTAGTAAGTGCCACTCCGCCCTCACAAAGGACCTTGACATTGATTCCTATGACCATATACTTGAAGCACTATAAAAATAAAATACAACAGTTGGTCCCCTAATTATCTCAGCTCAAGCATAACAGATAACTTCATACTCTATCCTATATTCAAGGACTATGCTTGTGAGAAAAACTCTCTCCTCCATCAAATTCTCTAAAAGTTCTATTTTCATCCACGTAAGTCTTAGCCTTATCCATGGCTTGATAGATGTTTGCTTTAGCTAGTGCTAGCATCTCGCCCATCAAGATTACATAATCCGAGAGACTAGGCACTTTTTGAGGAATCCCAACAGTAATTAGATTGCTAGTCTAAACCCCATAATTCAACTTATGAGGACTCATCCCTCTGGACGAATGCCTTCTATCATTATAGGCAAACTCAAGTAATGACAACCACTAATTCGATGTACTTTGCCTTAATGAAACATAAGCTCTTAGCATATCCTCAAGAGCTTGGTTGACTTTCTCTATCTATCCATCTCAGTATGATCCCCATTCCCAACTTGATCCTAAGTGCATCATATATTGCAGTCCAATAATGAGCTACTCACAAACAAATGTGCTACTTGTGGTGCACAAACCAACTCTCATCAGATTGAAGTGAGCCATCTTGGTAAGACGATCAACCACCATGAGGATGAAATCATTTCCTCCTTGTGTTTGCAGCAGCAGATCAACAATAAAATCCATGGAAATGCTACTTGACGTTATTCACAATGGCTGAAAAAAAGCCAGGTGGATGCACGAGTTCTTCCTTGCTTACTTGACACGAGAAACATCGTGTAAACATATCTAGACTATCCACAAAGACATCGCAATACTTCCATACTTTTTTCTTCTCATCTTCTTAGACGTCAACCTTGGGAGTGGATGCTCGCTTTAATGGATCCATCCCTTAGCTTTTATTGTATTTGGTTTTCTTCAGTCTCATAGATCCTTCGTTCTTTCGAATATGCTATGCATAAGCAACTTTATATCCTTTCCTCTTCGGTACTGAATTTCCATATGGAATTCATGCATGAATTCTGCCCACCTAGCTTAGCGGCCACTCAAATCGGGCTATTTGCAAGACATCCATATAAACTCTAACATATTAATAGTGCATCCATACTTTCAAATATGAATAACAACATGGTGAATCAAGCAACATAAGGATGGTGCCACTTTTGTTAGTTGGATCAACTTCAAGATGGAGTTCAGGAAACATTTTCTACCTCCTAATGAAGGATCAAGAGCGTGGGATGAATACATGTATCTTAAGAGAATGAAGATTCCTCATCCAGAGAGATTGTAATGAAGATTCCTCATTCAAAGTATATCAATGAATTTAAAGAACATGTGACGACGATTCCTCATCCATTGCCATAATTTGTTCAAGTTAAGGATTTTATCTTTGGCTTGAATGATAACATAAAAAAGGAGGTAAGAGTGAAATATGCAAATACATTGCATGGTGCAATATCCTTTGCTTTGAATTATGAAGTTGTGAGAGTTAGAACCATTGGTTTTGTGCATCCTATATATATAGATAAATACATATTGGATCTGAAGAAAATGGTTGCTATTTTCACGACTTTGCGATCATTCTTTGGGTTCGTTCAGTTCTATAGGAAACATAGGAGAGCATATTATCTCATTGTTAACTGATCTTCTCATTTAAGACCACATCATGTCTTCGTATGATGATAGGGATAGATGTGTTGATTGTCAAAATTTCCCCAATATCTTAATTGGTTTGGTTGAAAATGTTGTCTCCATCATCGTCTCCTTTTCTTTTTTTCAGTCATGTTTATAGCAACAGCTTCCTCCTTCTCTTAAAGCCTATTCACATGAGGCAATATTGGGTTTTGCAATTTCTACAACTTGTCTTTGGAAAGGCAATGGTATCGTCCACGGATCTCATAGTAGGAAAGACAAGGTGCTCCTCTAATTCCACCTCATGTTGACCACATAGTGTGTAGATACGACTCTCCCTATGGATCCCATCTGCTTGCCCACTCTCGATACGGAGTCGGTGTGATGACACGTGGAACTGTCCAATAGCAATCCTGAGTAAGTGTGGTAGATGAATCTGGCTGTACCCTGGTGGGATGATGAATCCCTCCTCAAAAATGTGCAAGCAGTGGTCCCGATAAACTGAGCTTCACAAGAATCTCCATATGTGGCATGTGCCAACCAGATCCTGAATATGTGTAGCTGTAAGAGATCCTCCTAGATGATCTGGTTGAACTCATTGCCCCGAAACGAGACAAACGGGGTATCAGTGATGTACCAAAAGGGAGGCAGCCTGTCTATATGGAAATCCAATCTCTCAAACCATCTGCATACCAGCCTGTCTGATCATCACCCTAAGCTGCCAATGCCATAGAAGATGCTAATGCCAACCAAGGTAACCTACATCGCCCTACGGTACAAGAGCCATATGCTTGCACACAGTATAGATAAGTAATGGTCTGAAATGCCGCATCTGCCTGTAGTCGGGAAGCCCCAAACTCAGCCTGAATGATCTGAAGAGGGACAGATGGCTTGCTATGGATCATCCGTGACAACAAGAGAACTTGCAATCTCTCTACTCGAGTCAACTATGTGTCAGATAGATCTGGCCCCCAGCAAGTACTCCCATACATGTATGCAAGTCAATCGGACCAAGGAGTCAATTAGGAGAACCTTGGTCCGTGGGTCTTGAAAATGTGAATGGAAGCATTGTCTCTCCAGTCGGGCAAGGGAGGTGTATCCTCTACTCAGACAAGCCTGCATCACTGGCCTCATCGTGAAGATAGGTTCAGAGAATAAAACCCCAAGGTTAATGCTAATCTAGCTGGCAATATACAAAAACCTTACAAATTTCTGCAAAACATTAAAATTGTGCTGTCAGGAAAAGGGCCTTCTTGCGGCTGAGATACCCACTATCAACGTTTAATCTCATGGGTATAATGGCATTAGAATGTATAAATTCAGTGCTAAAAGGAGCTTGCAAGTAGTACTCGATAGATTTTTTTCTACACGGATGATTTTGGAGGGATTTAACTATTTGTATCATTTCAACGCAGTCACATCACTCTTGTAAGACACAAAAAATATCCAATGCGGAAGGTCAAAGGGTAATGCATACTCCTACCCTGTTTAAAAAGGAGTTGCAAACAAGATGCATATGAGCTTGGATCTCTAGATGATAATTGATTACATCTTGCAAGCAAGCCAAAGACGCACATGTTTGTATTCCATTGAAAAGTGGTCCTTTCTGGAAAACACTTGTTAGTTCTAGAAGGAGATATCATACCAAGAACAGCATTGATGGAACAGAAAGCAAGCAAACCTGTTTTAAGACAAGAGATCTATTTGGCCCAACCACAATGTATACAAAGTTGAGATTGCCATCCCCTACTTCCTGGACATTCCAATCTGTACCTGTACCCCCCAATCTTTCTGCCAGACCTGGATGATTACTGATGTACTCAACCACCGAGCTCGTATCCAATATATGAAACACGTTTCTATGATCTTGATCACTGTGAATTTTGCCATCTGAAGAAAAAGCAGTGTTCGTCTTTTGTGAACCTGAATTGAGGATAGTATGGCCGAATTCATCATGTTCTTTGCGAAATGCATGAATGTCAAACATGGATGAGCCTTGTGCTTTTGTTATGATGCCCTATAAAACCAGACAAAGATGCACAAGTGTTTATCTCCTAAATTTCATATAAATCCTAGAGCTATTTGCACGATTTCTCATGTATTATACCTTGTCTGTGATGATTGCTGTAATTAGTCTAGCTGGAGTGACATCAAATGCTGGGTTCCAAACAGAAACTCCAGGCGCTGCCACCTGATCTCCTTCACCTCCATGAGAATGAGTAAGCTCTTTTGATGACCTCTCTTCGATGATAATACTCTCTCCAGATGACAGAGAAGTATCAATAGAGGTCAAAGGAGCTGCTACATAAAATGGTATACCATGATGGGATGCTGATAATGCCAGGTTGTAGGTACCAATCTTATTGGCCGTATCACCTGTTAACATCATCTCAATACATCCACAAGAGAAAACCATCAAAAATCATGCACAACTTGGCAAAAAATACACCAACTGATTTTTTAAAATCTCGTATCTGTTTGTTTATCAAGAAACAAGGCGTTCCATGGCTTGACAACACAAAATTGATAAAAGGAACATAAAGATGCATCGACATTCAAGACAATTGTCAAAAGAGCCATCTCCAAAAACAGGTAATGGCTCAAAGTGCATAATGCTTATAAAAATGATGAGTTTCCTTCTCATCATCACATAGGACAGGACTTCACCCTTGATATGTGAGACACAATGACACTTGGGAAGAAAGCTAGAGAAGTAAAAAAACTGAAACTGTGAGATGATAATGATAGCAACTATATTTCTCAAACACTCAATTTGAGTTACATCAGTGGAATACCTGGTTTCCATGGCAATAAATCAATCACCCACAAAAGATCTAAGTAATGGTCTTCCATAATCTAAACAAACAGCAACCTGCAAATTTTCAAGCAAAACCTACGTCTCTATGTAAAGAGCAAGTACACATGAAAAACAAGGCCAAACCAGCAGCTGACACAGTAGCTGTAGAAACGATTGGTTTGAAATCTCATTCCCAAAGAAGAATCTGTGATTCCCATTTGTGTGAACTCGCTCTCATGTGTGGAGTCACTGCCACACAAAACATAGCCTCCACCTTTGGCTTGTTAGAAATAAACCAGACAGAGGGTATCCCGCAGCGGAAGACTGACAGAGCATCCCAGGAATTACACGCAGAAGTGTTTAACTATGGAATCCAAAACTTCTTTACTTGTGTGTACTCAAAAAAATGTGTGTATGTGCAAGTCAGTAAATAGACAATGCTCCGAAAGAGATATAGCACCAATAAAAGCTATTATTCCGTTCTCAAGTGGACACGATACAAAAGCGAGAACCAGAGTCCTACCAAATCCTGGTCCTCGGACCTTACCAAAAGTTGTCCTACTATCACCTTGGCACTTCTAGATCCCTGAGCCGGCATGCTCCCCAATGAACTTCTGCAAACTTAGTCTCCATGCCGTGATCTCTACACCTTGCTGCCTTGATGTTAGCCTAGGTGTGCAGCCCTCTCTCAGCGCTGTCTGCAGCTCTTTAGCCTTCTATCCACCTCCTGGATGTAGGCCCAATAGGTGTTGGTCTGCTGCTCCATTCTGCTGAAAGCTTGCTGCTCCAGAAGATGATCAATGAGGCCCCAAAGGCCTCCCTTTTATAAGGGCTGGATGCCCTCTAAACTAGCCAGCGCAACCAGGTATTCTGGCCAACCCAGTAGCCTCTAGAACCGACCCACCCGAGTGTGGGAAATCCGACTTGAGGCAGCTCTTTCTAGGGCCCTTGCAGGCCCTGCCTGGTCATGTGGCATCCAGCCACTGGCCCAGGTTCTGCCGCCCTACAACCCGGCCTGTTTCAGGCCTATTTGCTGGCCAAAAACCTCTCCAGACAGGCGCAATCTTCTCCTACAGATCTGCCTCTGTTCCAGCCAGGTTCCAGCCTCTGGATCCTCTCCAAACCCTCCGTACAGCCTGCTGTACAGATCCATATTGGCGTGTACTGATGCTGGCCTCATCTGCCACGTACTCCTTGCGCATATTTGCTCCAGCCAATTGTTGGTAGCCACGTGGCATAGCCGTACTATTGCTGATGTCATCCGCCTTGCGCAGGTCCACATCATCACTGCCAGGTACCTTCTGGTCTTGCTGCCCACCTGGAAGCTCATGTGCTGCCCAAGTGGCAGCCCCATCTTTTGTTATTTTGCTGTGAGCATGCTGCCCATGTTGCAGCCACATCCACATGTCCCCCCCCCCCCCAATGCTCTCCTCATATGGAGGCTTACAGATGGGGAGGTGACCAAACCCCTTCCAACACCCCCACTCGCTGACTCATCTTGGCCCAATGCAGACCCATTGATAAAGATACTCTAGTAGCTCCCATGTCGTAGCCCTCTGGAACATTTTGGAGTTGATGTTGCTTCCTAGCTTTTTGATCCAATGGCTCCTGCTCCACCAGGTCCGGTTCCGCATAAGCACACCACCCTAGTACACAGATCCATCTTTGGTAGCACCATATGGCACATCTCCTTCAGTCACATATGCGCCTTTGAACTCGAGTAATACAGGTACTAGCATCCTCCAGATATCTCCCTCATGATGGGTGAACAGCCTGGGGTCTTCCAAAAACCATGCTCTCAGGGTCTACTTCAACCCGTCCTCCATCTAGCAAGGTCTACAACCAAATGACATACTCGAGAAATCAACTCCCAAGTACAAATCCAGGTTACTTGGACCACTAGCATCAATGTGGAGGATGTCCCCCTCTAAGTTCCAGCCTCCATCTAACTCTCAGTCACCCATAATAGATGCTAAATGCTACATAGTCCTAGAAAGTATCAATATGACACAGTCATAGCAGTAACATCATCTACATCATCACGTCACATCAAGTGTTGTGCCAAGTCTGGCCCGATACAACACATATTGGAGCACTACAAGAGAGGTCATGGTGGACCCAAAGTGGAGAGGCTGCAGTGGTATAAGATTCGAGATAGAGCGATGGCGGCTATCTATGGATGCAGTCTGGCATGGTCTCCTAGCTGCGGCTCTACATCTGATTAGGGTCACAGTACCTCATGTAGGTCATATGGGTCGTGCCCCATGTCTGAACATGGACGGGATGCCCCTGGGCATGATCTATGTGTCCTCTCTTTATCGGGTATGTCATGTCACTGGCTTTGGATCTCCGCCTTGCCAACTACACGAGGAACGAGGGTCTGTGTGATCTAGTTGGAAGAACTCTGTGATCATGCTCTAAGATGAGTCTGCATTTGAACACCTAAAGCTAGGCTATCTCTCAGACACTGTTTATGTACACAGACTAGTTACTCATCCAAAGGCTTCATTTCATGCCTTGTACATAGTTTCATGGTTACAGTCTGAGTCCTTCTCAGTTTGGTGTCACATTTACTTGAATACCGTACATGACATGGCAATATCACCTAGCGGGCCAAAAAATCCTACTCACCACCCTAACTCAGCTTATGTCAGAATTTTAAAATGGCCATCAGTTGGTTGAAAATTAGGAAAAGTATGTAAAACTAAGCACTAACTTCTAACAAAAGATCATATATGTCAATCATTACAACCTATTCAAGGCTCTTAGAAGAATAGAACTATTGTGTCATCACAAGATCTAATTTCCTCCCTTTTGTTTGACAAAACCAAGCACTATCTTTGCGAAACTTCCAAACCAAGTAAATATTTTCTCCTCCAAATGCTTTTGCAAAACTCCCCACTTAGCAAGCCTGGCGGGCAGAACGAATGTATGTCCTCCAAGACCTCCACAATCTACTACATACTTGAAAACTAAAGAAATTCAGCACACCAAACATATTGGGAATTTCTTTATGAAACCATTTAGTTCCCCTTTTGAATGTCTTGAATGATGCATACCATTTGCAGCAATGCGGTCTGCCCCAACCACCACAGCATCCACCCGTCCAGAATACTGGAGAGCCGCTGCTGCTGAATCGGCTATGAGAACTGCTGGTATTTTTTCATGAACCAATTCATATGCTGTCAACCGTGACCCCTACACATATTCACAACTAGATTCACTAATTGCGGTCATCACATACTTCTATGGAAATCCTCACTCATCAATGGAGCAAAATAGATCAATTCCAGTACTTAACCTGATTGTAAGGCCTTGTCTCTGTACAATATACTGTATCCAACTTGCCCTTAGAATGAAGGGCTCTAATAACCCCTAATGCAGTTCCATAGGCTGCTGTTGCCAAACTGTCAAACATATGAGATACCACGGTTCAAATTTTAGCAATCTTATGATAGAAGATAATCATTTAAGAAAGCTCCATCAAGTTAGCAATAACTCCCCATTAACAACCAAATCACATTAATTATTAACTCCTTGCTCCTGAATACTCTTGCCTGCCTGTATTGCAGTGAGTAAGCAGACGAAGGCGCTCCCCACGTCTCTGATTTTTTGCTTCATTCAAAACCAAATCAGCACCATAGGCTCCAATGGCCTTGTTTGATGCCACATCAGCTGCAAGCATTTCTTCAGCAGCCTCAATGTATGCCTGTTAAAAGATGTAAGAGAGTTTTTTAAGCTGCTACCCACAACCAATAAGTGGAAGAAATAGAAAACTAGACTAACAAAGTTTAAAAGCATTACACCATGGTTGTTAAGACACTCGTGTCTTATGATACGACACTTAAGGCACATGTCTTACCTTAAGACACCTTTAGACACTCTTCTTTTTTTTTTTTTTGAGTGGGGTGTAACAACAAACATTGAGTTTGACTTAAACATGCTATCATTGATGGCGACTTTGGATCCAGTAGTGGTAGTGACCTCACAGATTCAGATTAGGATGAATCTTGAGAGTCAAAAGTTTCCTATTATATGTATCGAGATGTAGATTTCATTCATGTCACATGTCATTGACTGACTGTTGTCATAATATTTATGTTTATTGATATATGATGATTGATATATAATCTATGTAGCCCTCTAGGCTCTTGTTAAGTTTATCTGGATTTTAAAAAATCAAGATTCAATTGTCAGTTTAAACCTTTAAAGTTGTGTCGTGACTTGCAAGCTCTTCAGCCGTGAGTCTAAACTTTACCTTTGAAGTCCTGAGTACATTGTACAAGTGCTTTGTTTAAGTGTAACTTATTGTACTTTTAGAATCTAGCTGCTAGCTATGCTAGCAAGTTGTACAATTGTATTCTTATACATATATTAATTAAATATTTATTATTACAATGACGTGTCTTACGTGTCTTATTTTAAAGACACTTTAGACACTCGTGTCTGAAGCGTGTCTTACGTGTCGTGTCTTAACGTGTCTTACAACCATGCATTACATAGATTCATAGGACATCCAAATGAAGGACAACACTCGCATCCTTTCAGTTGCCTCCCACACATGCACAACCAAAAATTTAAAAAAAAAATTACTTAAAATTCAAGAAAATATAAAAACATTTTCAAAGAAACAAAATCATTCAATAACACCCATGACATAAAAGAGTTCACATTTATCCCAAGTCTCTCATACTCCTAACCAATCAAGAGATTCCCCAACTTGTTATGATAACCTTAAAAAGAATGACTGCCGTTTGCTCTTTACTTGCAAAGATTCAGACCAAAAACTATGCGCAAACTACAAGCTATGAAACCCCAACTCATACGTACATAACATATAAGATGGTGCACCTCACATATATCAAGTTATACTTTTACACAAAGAAAAACTCACAAATTTCTGTGATTGTACTCTAGGGCATAAAGAATATATACCATTAAAAAGCCCCTACCATTAGAATTCTCCCAATTTTGTATATAACTCACCAAGCATACCACAGGATAAGACAGAGTTATGAGAGCTGTGCCATGAAGCATAGATGGAGCCAACAACTATGGCCGAATCATATAGAAAGAAAGAAAGATATATTAACATTTGCAGAAGCCCTCATGGGACTATGAGACAAAGTACACATCCAAAAAAGGAAAACCCTTACATCTCTGAGTGTCAGAGAGAGTCGAGGAGTGCACAAGGCATCTTGGCTAGAATTATTCAGCACACTACTAAAGTCAAATATTATTTGAATTGGCCTTCATTAAATCAGTTTTAGACTGAGAGTCTTTGGGTCTAGGATTGTAGTCTCTAATTAGTGCCATACCATCTCGATAAACAGCGTAGGAGGGCTTGCATATGGGGATGGTGTTGAAGCTATGGAAGTGTAGGAGGGCTTCTTGTTGGCTGGGGTCATAACAAATAGTTTGGTTTTAGGGAACTCCATCAGGTGGCATGTGTTGGGGACCTCTTTGCTAAGACTAACCCCAAAGCTAGGCCAAGGGTTCGGGGTTTACTCCCCTTCGACCTACTCGACGGCGACCTAAACAGGCTAACGGGGAGGGGGCTAGATGGCTGAACGGAGAAGCGGATGAGTAGAGGGGCTAACGGAGAGGCTATGGAGGGGATGAGCGAAGGCTTGCGAGGCTGAGCGGAGCTAGCTAATCTCTAGAGATTCATTAACATCTACAGAAGGCCATAAAAGCCTATGAGACAAAAAAAAGCTGGAATCAACACACGTTACACCCCCCCATGGGAGGAACTAGAGGTGTCTATCACACCCCAAAAGACACTACTGACTCAAACGAAATGAAAGGAGGACTGATGAAAGAAAATGAGAGTCCATGTCCCCAAAGTATCTCCTATCATGTCCAGTCTTATGGAGAAACTAGAGATGTCTAGCACACCCCAAAAGAAACAACTGACTCAAAAGAAATGAGAGTCCATGTCCCCGAAGTATCTCCTATCATGTCTAGTCTTGTCGTTGCATTAGTTGTAAGTAGTATGAGCTCCATGTTGCCACTAAGGTCCCACTAGGAGTCCTGATGTCTCTAGAATAAATCCAAGATCTACTCATAGCATCCTTGACTTCTCTTTATAGGGTGAACTCATGGGTGGCATGATTCAATCTACCGTCGAGATGCCCCAATGATGGTATCCCAGACTGTTGCTGATGTCATCCTTTCTGGTGATGTTGCTATTGATGTCAGTCTGTATATTAATATGACTCCTGACACAACCTATCCTACTGACCTGTCTAGCTACCCATATGGTGATGGCATTGTTGCCTCAAAGATTCTTTGTTGACATGGCAATCACGTAGCTACCACATGGAGCTGTACAGCTGTTGATCACCTCATTTGTTGGCTTCTGTTCTAGATCTTTCTCCAAGGGTAGGCACGCGGCCATAGGATGAAGGAACCAGTGACACGTCTAGTGTATTATATGATAGAGATATATACACGTGTGTGTGCACAGGCATGCGTAGGCACACATAAGATACCCTATCAATGCTTTGTTATATGCAAGATATACACACATATATGAGACTGAAAGAAAACCTGATACAAATCACAGTAAGGGTGGAGCTACTAAACGAGCATCATCACCCGTGCTGAGTCCTAAATCTCATCATACATAATCAAATACATCTGGGTGTGATAATGAAAAGAAAAGAAAAAAGACTGGAGCGGAGCGGAGCGGAGCGGAGCGGAGCGGAGCGGAGCGGAATCCTCAGTGTGTCATGTCGCCCTGACTGGTGCGTAGCCGGTGATGGGACACCGGTGTCCGTCAAAGGGTGCCGTGCGTCTCAGTCTCCTGGAGGAGGCTTGACGCAAGACCAGAGCCACCGTGACTCCCGTGGGACGTGTCTTGGGTCTAAACAATGACAGGAGGTCCCCTAGAGTGATCTGTGTATCCCCTCGATGTCTCATGTGTCATGCTGCGGTCGTCTGGTCAGGGTCTCTGTCACGTCTGCGGCTAGACACTGGACGATCAATATCACTCGATGGAAAGAACTCCGTGATCCTGCTCTGAGAGGGGTCTGATGGTGTGGCCAAGCCCCATCACCTGAGTAAGTACTCTCTTTATCGGACCCCCTCGTGAATGAAGGCCGCGAGGCATCTCTGATCTGGGTAGGCGAGGAATTTGGAAAGGAGCCAGGAGCCGTCTCTGAAGAGACAGTGGTAGCGACCGCGGATCTCGTAGTACACTCGGCACTTGAAAATAAAATGCTCTTCCGACTCAACCTCGTGACAGTCGCACAGTGTGCATATGCGATGCTCCCTAGAAATCCCCTCTGCTGTGCCGCTCTCTGTGCGGAGGCAATGTGATGATACCTGAAACTGTCCGATGGAGATCTGCAGTGAGCGAGGCATATGAAGCTCAATGTACCCCAGTGGTGTGATGAATCCCCCCTCTGAAATACGAAGACCGTGATCTCTATAGAAGCTCAGCTTCAGTGGAAGCTCCCTCGGCTCCAACCAGGTCCTAAAGGTGTGTAGCTGCAGGAGATCCTCTCGAATGACCTGGTTGGTGTGGGGCTCGATCGGATGGTGGGTGGGAGTACCGAAGGGGCATCCAAACTATACTGAAAAGAAGGTATCCTATCGATGTGAAACCCTAGTCTCACAAACCATCTGTGAGTCCATGCATACCAGCATTGCTCGTCTCCCTCTGCTGCCAACCTCATGGAGGAATCAAGAGCCAACCATAGCAACCTCTGTCTCCCTGAAATGCAGCCCCCATATGATCTAACCCGGTGTAGATATGTGATGGTCTGAAAGGCTACATCTAGCTGGAGTGGAGAAGCACCAAACTCGGCCTGAATGATATGATGTGGTACAGATGGTTTCCCCCTGTTCATCCGTGAGAGCATAAGGATCTACAGGCGCTCCACCCGTGTCCACTCTGTCACTGACATGTCAGGTCCCCAACAAGGACTACCATACATAACAACTGGATGGACCAAGGAGTCGAAGAGAAGAGCCTTGGTCTGAGGGTCCTGGAAGGAGTGGAAGCATTGTCTCTCTAGCCGATCCAGTGAGGCATATCCCCTGCTCAGCCCGGCCTGCATCACTGGTCTCATCGTGAAGATTGGGCCGGAGCAAATGACCCCCAAGTAAGTGTATGAGGATACGATCTCAACTAGTGACCCACCGAAAGTAACTACTTCCGGTGCATGTTTGCTCAAGAGGTGTTAAAGATCATGGCCTTCGTCTTGCCAAGGTTGATCTCCAAATCATGGGATTAAAAAAAAGCCTGCAGTAAATCCAGGTGTCGCTGGAGCCCATCGGGTGTGGACGACAAGAGTGCCACGTCATTTGCATAAAGAAGAATCATGATGATGATCCCGACAAGTAAGCAACCGGTCCCTCCCGAAGCCCCCATGAAAGTCTCAAGCTCATCGATGTAGAGGCCAAACAGGGTGATAAGAGACAACCATGTTTGACCCCTATGGTACTCAAGATCTCATCTATCCAACCTACGCCTGTCCGAACTCGGACTGAGACTCTCTCATAAAGTGCCATGACTGCCCAGATAATCTCTTAATCAAATCCTAGTGCCTATAGGCATGTGATGAGTCGAGCTCGAGGTACTGTGTCAAAGGCTTTGCGGAAATCCACAAAGCAACAATATACCCTCTCCTTCCATGATCTGGCCTCCTCTATGACACTCCTGAGTGTGAGTATGTGATCCATAGTCCCATGGTCTTGCCTGAAACCGGCCTAACTCTCTGCTCTGAGCCCTCTCATCTCTGCAGACAGGTTGACCGACGCATCCAATACTACTGCATAGATCTTGGACATCACATGTCCAATCATGACAGTCCTGTAGTTACTCGAGTCCATGGGATCACCTGCCTTGTGGATGGGGGTGATGGTGTTGAGTGTCCAAGTGCGGGGGAAGCCAAGGCAAACAGCGTCATTGAATAGCTTTGCTAGGATCGAGGCTAACGTGTCGATCCCATTTGCGATAAACTCAGTGCATAGCCCCTCGTGGTCCTTAGCTCGGCCATTGTGCAGTTTCAATGTCGCATCCTTGACTCCCCCTCTGATGAACAACATGCGAGTGGTGGGGCGAGGTGTGTGTATGAGATCTGGAGTATGCTGGTGTGAGACATCATAAAGATGGCGTGCATACATGTGCCAAACTCAGCAGCTCCTCCTCATTTCGACGAAGAAATGCATGCTTCTTCCGACGTACGAGACGTCGGTACTTGCGTACCGTGTCTGGTGTGTTCGAGAGGTGCACCTAGTTTCAAGTCTGCACTCCGCATCGTACCAGTTGTTGCAAGGTACAGAACCAAGAGGTGGTGGTCTAGTGGACCATGTGGTGTGGGGAAAGACTTGGAGGACAGCCTCGTGAAGTGTGCGACTAATCAAGGTAGCACGGTCCTCTATGAGTGGTATGTGATCGATGTAGGTTAGGAGTCTATTTAGGCATCCAGAGTAGGCAAGGGAGAGGCCGTGATCAAAGTATATGTCGTGGTAGGTGTCGTGCTTCATCCAAGCGTGAGGTGGCGATAGTGAAGGATAGGTGTGTGTGATCGGCTGCTGGAGGAGTGGTGCTACGGTGAAGTCGATGATACGTGAGGTGAAGGTAGGGGATCCCATGATGTAATCTACTACATTAGTGCCCCCCCGCATGCGGGAAGCAAGTAAAACCACCTGAGGAGGGCAATAGGTCAAGCCCGTTGTAGTGAGATCATGCATCCTGCCCAGATCAAGAAGCGCGTGTCCGTATGGTGTAACAGGCCCGTGTCGGTCCGATGAGATATTGGTCATACCTGCTCCATCTAGGTCCATGTCTGGTAGCATGATAGAATCGTCTCGGAAGTCCATGAATGGTGCCTAGCGCGTGCTCGTCCTAGTGTTGGAAGTCCCCAACAAGAAGAACTTCCCCGCGAGCTAAAAGGTCTAGGATATCCTGATGTAAGGGTGCATATAGCGATGTCTCACCCTCCTCTTGTGCAACTTTGACGAAGTGGGATGCGTCTAGCCGGAAGTAGCATATTGCTATGAAAAGATCACGAGTGGCTGTGTGTCGGATCCGGATCCACATGAATCCAGAGTGTGCACCCTTCCTCTCAACGGAGATGGCTCCAGCGAGGGAATACCTGTACAATGATGCGACCCCGCCTGATCGTCGAACTCCTCCTGTATCCCTCGTCTCATCCCTGAAGACTGACTCCCATGTGTAGCCACAGGTAGTGGACGCTCTGGGCTCTGGTGTATCTCCGTGTAAAAGACTATGTCTCGTCCTATGTAAGATTTCGAGAAGTTCCCTTGGTCCAACCATAAGGTACCAGGCTAGGGTCTCGGAAACCTAAGTCTCATAAGCCCCATCCCCTAAGGGGTACGGGTGGGAGCCCGACGGTCAACAACCTACCATCTCGGACCACGGTCCATTTCCCCTCCTTGCGGGCAACATCCCGCTGCTGCAAAAGAACTCGTGGTGTCAAATCCTCATCCATGGACAGGGTGGGATGCTCTCGTAGAGCGGCTCGACGTCGAAGTGTCGCTAGTCGAGCATGTGAATCTCTAAAGCGAATAACTAGGGAGACGCCTCTACATGTTCCGAGAGAGGAGTTTTTGCAAGCTACTCGGAATGTCCGCCTTTGTATTTTAAGGGATATGATGCAGCCCGTGCCCTCTACTCTGGATCTTGATTTGGGATTTGCTCATCCGATGCGCATCAGGCTGCATTTTGCCTCTTTTCCTATAGCATGTTATCGATGCCGACAAGTTGGTCATTTTGCACGTGCTTGCCCTTCGGCTTCCATGACCACTCCGCCTGCTCCTTCTTCAACAGTAAAGTTGACTCTTCCTTCTCCTCCGGTTTCTAGTGAGGCTTTACTAGATAAGCCTTTTTTTACTGCTCCGAAGCATTACTAGAGGAAGGTAGAAAAATCACAGGTTAATCTTTCTCTTGCTAAAGAAGTTCAGGATCCGACTCCCGTTGAGCATCATCAGCCTCCTTCTCCTCTGGATGTGCCCCTTGCAGAGGAGATCATACAGAATGTTACACATGCTCTTTCTCAAGTTGATCCTCGAAGTGAAGGTGAAATGCCGAGTCTTGCTTTGTAAGATGTAGCTCTTTCGTCGGGGGATATAGATGTTGTTCTAGCTCCTTTGCCTCTGATGCCTGTGCTAGAGTCTTCTTCTCTTCAGGATGCAAAAGTGCCTTTTTTTTTGGAATCTTTTCATCCCATGTTACAAGTTTTTGACCCTGTGATTCAGAAATTTCAAGTACCAGCCTATATCAAGAAGAATCACAAGGGCAAAAAACAGCTTGTTTTTATTGATGGTGTGGTTTCATCACTACATCAGTTTTTACAGACCAATAATTTGAAGCTGGAGGATGCTGTGTTTGATCCTCCTCCAGCTCGATATGTAATTTTTTACTTGACTGCTTCATGACTTTTGCTCTGAAGCTTTACTTGTAAATTTTTCCCTTGTACTTATTGGTGGGTTTTTACCCTTTTGAGGTTTCCCACACAGAAATATAAGATTTCACTATAAAAAAAAGTGTGTGTGTGTCTCTGTTCGTGACCTTCTTTGCCAGATGTGTTTTGCTTCTGTCACAGATGTTCCTTCATCGGGTTCACAGCTTGTTTGTTCTTTGGACTCTGCCCTTCTAGTTTCTGGTCTTCAACACGCTCAGCAGTTTGGGGTCTATCTCTACTTTATGGGCAGGGTTTTATCTGCAGCTCAACTTCGTCGTTGGGCTGAAGTTGCAATGGGTTAGGATTGCCTTTCCTCCTTTGACTTTCTAGGCAAAGGGTTTTATTATGCCCACTGCTCTTCAACTGATGTGGTGGAGCGACTTGTCAGTCGCACTGGTATTCATGGGGCTGGTTTCTTTGCTTATGTGATGCCCTGGGATCCGCTTTTTGATCCGTCTGCCTCTCTTCTAACTCACTGTCCGGTCTAGATTACCCTCAAAGCATTGCCTCTGCTTCTTCTTCAGCATCTTCCTACTCTTGCAGCTTTTTTGGGGAGGCCTCTACATGTTCCGAGAGAGGAGCTTTTGCAAGCTACTCGGGATGTTCGCCTTTGTATCTTATGGGATATGATGCAGCCCGTGCCCTCTACTCTGGATCTTGATTTGGGATTTGCTCATCTGATGCGCATCAGGCTACATTTTGCCTCTTTTCCTATAGCATGTTATCGGTGCCGACAAGTTGGTCATTTTGCACGTGCTTGCCCTTCGGCTTCCATGACCACTCCTCCTACTCCTTCAACAGTAAAGTTGACTCTTCCTTCTCCTCCGGTTTCTGGTAAGGCTTTACCAGATAAGCCTTTTTTTACTGCTCCAAAGCATTACTAGAGGAAGGTAGAAAAATCACAGGTTAATCTTTCTCTTGCTAAAGAAGTTCAGGATCCGACTCCTCTTGAGCATCATCAGCCTCCTTCTCCTCTAGATATGGATGTGCCCCCTGCAGAAGGGATCATACAGAATGCTGCACATGCTCTTTCTCAAGTTGATCCTCGAAGTGAAGGTGAAATGCCGAGTCCTGCTTTATAAGATGCAGCTCTTTCGTCAGAGGATACAAATGTTGATCTAGCTCCTTTGCCTCTGATGCCTGTGCCAGAGTCTTCTTCTCTTCGGGATGCAGAAGTGCCTTTTTTACTGAAATCTTTTCATCCCATGTTACAACAAGTTTTTAACCCTGTGATTCAGAAATTTCGGATACCAGCCTATATCAAGAAGAATCACGAGGGCAAAAAACAGCTTGTTTTTATTGATGGTGTGGTTTCATCACTGCATCAATTTTTACAAAGCAATAATTTCAAGCTAGAGGATGCTGTGTTTGATCCTCCTCCAGCTTGACATGAAACTTTTACTTGGCTGCCTCATGACTTTTGCTATGAGGCTTTACTTGTAAATTTTTTCCTTGTACTTATTGGTGGGTTTTTACCTCTTTTGAGGTTTCCCACACAGAAATATAAGATTTCACTAAAAAAAAGTCTACGTTCGCGTGTAAAGAAATAAGTGTTTGTGTGTGAGATACATTTACTAATCAAATTTATTGTGTGTGTGTGTGTGTTATTGGACTGTGTGTGTGTATGTGTATGTGTGTGTGTGTGTGGTGTGTGAGATTGGGATAGCGAGCTCAACCTCTCCCTCATCTGTCCCTGTACCTCGCCTGCAACCTGCTGCTGCTGCTCCACCTTCTTCCGTACCTTCTCCGTTAGCCCCCGTACATGGCCCGGTGCTGCCAGTACCTCCTGCACAGCAATCACTGCACAGGCCGCCCCTAGCCGTACCTTCTTTGCCCATCCCCTCGGCGCTCCCCTCTATTCTTGCTCCTTCCTTTGCCTCTGTGCAAGCCGTACCTGCTGTACGATCGTCCGTACAGCCTCCCCCCTTCGTACATTTTTTCTTCATCCGTAGATGCTCCGATGTCCGTACAGCTGGGTTCAGTACAATCTCTTCCTGATGTCTCTTCCTCCCCTCTTCCTACTGCTCCGACACATGGCTCTTTCGTTTTCTCTGCTTCAACCCCCCTTCTGCCTCTGTTCCTCCTACACGTGTCTTCTTTCGGCGAAAGTGTGGTGCTTTGCCTCCCTTCACTTTGGTCAAATCAGCAAAGCTGGATATTGCGGATGGTCCTTCATCTTCCCTCCAGCTGGACCTTCTTCGCTAGATGTGTTTTGCTTCCATTACAAATGTTCCTTCATCGGGTTCACCGCTTGTTTGTTCTTTGGACTCTGTCCTTGTGGTTTCCAGTCTTCGACAAGCTCAAAAGTTTGGGATCTATCTCTACTTTATGGGCAAGGTTTTATCTGCAACTCAACTTCGTCGTTGGGCTGAAGTTGCAGTGGGACTTGTAAGTCGTGCTGGTATTCATCGGGCTGGTTTCTTTGCTTATGTGATGCCCTGGGATCCGCTTTTTTATCCGTCTACCTCTCTTCTGACTCACTGTCTGGTCTGGATTACCCTCAAAGCATTGCCTCTACCTCTTCTTCAACATCTTCCTACTCTTGCAGCTTTTTTGGGAAGGCCTCTACATATGCCGAGATAAGAGTTTTTGCAAGCTACTCGGGATGTTCGCCTTTGTATTTTATGGGATATGATGCAGCTCGTGCCCTCTACTCCGGATCTTCATTTGGGATTTGCTCATCCGATGCACATCAGGCTGCATTTTGCCTCTTTTCCTACACAATGTTATCGGTGCCGGCAGGTTGGTCATTTTGCACGTGCTTGCCCTTCGGCTTCCATGACCACTCCTCCTGTTCCTTCTTCAACTGTAAAGTTTAATCTTCCTTCTCCTCCCGTTTCTCCTAAGGCTTTACTAGATAAGCCTTCTTTTACTACTCCGAAGCATTACTGGAGGAAGGTAGAAAAATCACAGATTAATCTTCCTCTTGCTAAAGAAGTTCAGGATCCGGCTCCCGTTGAGCATCATCAGCCACCTCCTCCGATCATACAGGATGCTGCACATGCTCTTTCTCAGGTTGATCCTCGAAGTGAAGCTGAAATGCTGAGTCCTGCTTTATCAAATGCAGCTCTTTCGTCGGAGGATACAACTGTTGATCTAGCTCCTTTGCCTCTCATACCTGTGCCAGAGTCTCCTTCTGTTCGGGTTTTACTGGAATCTTTTCGTCCCATGTTACAACAGGTTTTTGACCCTGTGATTCAGAAATTTCGGGTACCAGCCTATATCAAGAAGAATCACAAGGGCAAAAAACAGCTGGTTTTTATTGATGGTGGGGTTTCATCACTGCATCAATTTTTACAGAGCAACAATTTGAAGCTCGAGGATGATGTGTTTGATCCTCCTCCTCCAACTTGATATGTAACTTTTTACTTGGCTGCCTCATGACTTTTGCTCTGAGGCTTTACTTGTAAATTTTTTTCTTGTACTTATTGGTGGGTATTTACCTCTTTTGAGGTTTCCCACACAGAAATAAAAGATTTCACTATTAAAAAAGTGTGTTATTGGGCTCTATGGACCTTATGGAAGGATTGCAACCATCGGGTCTTTGGTGATCCCATTCTTGCTAAATATCAGTTCTTTCGGGCGTCTCGACAAGAATTGCTTTATGATTATCTACATGCGCGGGATTTAAATTATCCTGCTTTCTTGTCATATAATGATATCTTTTGATGCTTGAAACTAGAGGTCCCAGCTTTTGGGATTGTTTCTTGTAATATAATTTTCACTGGATTTCACGGAAAAAAAAGTGTGTGATTGTGTGTGCGCGTGTGTGCATGTGTGTACACGCATGTGAATATGAATATGAAGTAGGAATATAAGTATCCCATAAGATGCAAAAATGATTTCCATTGTGGCGAGGTGGACACACCACCTTCCCCAGAGACGCTGCGATTCTTGGCAAGAAAGATTCCAAGGATTGGGAAAAATCAAGAACTTCAACCCAAACTGGGCATCTATGCCTGATCAACGAAAGATAGTCCTTGATACATGCATACATACATACATATACGTGCAAGCAAGAGTGTAAGCGTACATGTACGTGAGCATGTGTATGTGTGTCTAGAGTAAAATGGCCAAATTCATAATTTGAAATAGAATTACTTGTGCAGTTCAATGCATGATAGACACACAAGGCCAAAACTTATCAACTCCATCATGAATTGCAAAGACTAGCTATTAATCCTTGCCATTGACTCACCAGTGCCCAGTAATCAGTGCAGAACCTTGAATCTTCAGCAGTCCTTTTAGTGAATTTTGTGAGAGCTCTAAGGATGAACGGCAGACTCTATCATGCAGGCTAGTAAGGAGAAGGCTGAGCAAAATATGAGATGAAGTCATACATCAGAAACTACAAAACTTACTTTAAAAACAGCTTCAGCATTCGAGCGATGAGCTGCAGCATTGCTTGTCCTTTCTTTTAATTTCATGGCCGCATCATACAGATTGACTGCTGTGGGTCGACTGCATTTCACAATCATGACCAACATCCTCAGTTCGAAGTTCCAAAAAGTGCATAGAGTCAATGCAGATATTACAGTCAGTATGATACAGCACCAACCTAGAGACAAGGTAATCCAGTCGATCATGTATGTATTGGAGTGCCTCGATAGCATCAGTAGGCTTTGACTGTAAGTTTGCCACCTCCACGGCAAGGGACAGTGCTGCTGCAATGGCAATCGCAGGTGCACCTCGTACCACCATCTCCTTAATCGCAGTCCTGGTATAAGTGGACAGAGGCCTTAGAATGTTCAAGCAACATCCAATTATATTTTCCTGTTTGACCTTTTCGTTCTTTGAATAAAAGCCCGAAACCTGGTAAGTAACTAAGTTTTGCAGAAAGCAAAGTTCGGTACAAAGTTTGATGAGAGGACATGCTCAAAAATCTGGCAGAGCAAAAAAAAACTGTAGAATTTGCAGACAGCAACCCTCGATAATGTCTATGCAAGAAAGACGTCTCACATGAGTCAAATCTTTTGCTGTAAAATGGACACTGGCAATCCAAAAATCATAAGTCTATTCCCTTTTCTATGAGATGTACTAATAAGCACTGAAGTAAACACAGTTCTACTTGTCATTTGAAAGCCAGGGATTCAATGAAAGAAAATTTCATAATTCAATATGTTTCCCAAATGGCACCCCTTTTAGCAGGGTGCACACTACAAATACTAAATCCAGTTTATCTCATCTTGTCTTCAACAGTAAAATTACAGGTTTTGCAATATTATGCTTACAATGAGATGCACAAGGATGAATTTATTGCCTTTGAATATCACCGAAGTGAATCCGATATGAGATGTGAGAATCACCATTTCAATATGAAAGTGTTTGGTCCCCCATGAACTGATCCATATGACAGGTTATATAAAGGAACAACCAGTTCAGTTTTGTTTGATGATGGCAGTACTCGTAAGTTTATTGATGCCTCACTTGTGCAGAAGCTGAACATCCCGACAATTCCTAGTACTCACAGGTATATTGTGAATCTGGCTCAGGAAACAATGGAGACCTGGAACGAGATAGTTCCTCTCTTACTGGTGATCTGTGTTGTCCAATATCTAAAATGGCTTCTCATATGGACATAGAAACGAATACTTTCTGATCAATATTGTTGTTCCGCTTTGGAAACATATGACTTATTGCAATCGGGGAAGCGGAATTTCATTGGTGCTTTGAAAAACCTTAATTTTATTTTGATCATGATTCAAGTTTGTTCTCTGTTAATAACACCTTTAAAATGTTTCTCGAGGAAAATGATTGCGATAACAGGTTGGCTGTCCAGAAAAACAGCGTACAAGATACGAGTTCAGCGACTTGTTTAGGGCATGTTAGTACCTCAGCCATGGTACTTGGCTGCCCATACTGAGGATTCAGTGATGGATGAACATGGTTTGGATGGACATCCACCTGTTCGGGTTACACACGAGATAAACAGTCGACTGAACCTTATACTTGGGCTACTGAGTAAGCCGAGATCTTGGATAGAAGCCCTTGGAGTGAGGATTCACCCGAGGCTCAGCTTATCTGAGATCTATTGTTTGAGTATTCAGACATGTTTCCAAAGAAACTCCCAATGGGTCTACTTCCGAAAAGGAATGTTGACAGTAGACCGAAAAGGAATGTTGACCATCGGATCGACCTGTTGCCTAGTGCTTAGCCTGGGTTTAGGCAACCGTACAAGACAAGTTCGAAGGAGGAGGATGAAATTGCAAGGCAAATTCAGGAATACCTCCAGCTTGGTTAGATAAGACCTACCAAATCAACTTCGGGTGCACCAGTGATTCTGGTAAAGAAGAAAGACCAAGGGGTGCATCTATGCGTGGACTACAAAGATCTGAATCGCTTGACCATCAAGAACGAATATCCGCTACCTTGGATGGACGATCTCATCAATCGGCTCTGTGATGAGAAGTATTTTACTAAGATCAATCTGAGGACAGGCTATCATCAAATACAGATATATGAGAAGGATGTCTATAAGACCGCATTTCAGACAAGATTCGGTCACTATAAGTTCTTGGTTCTACCCTTTGGACTCACAAATGCACCAGCAACATTCCAGCAGATGAATGGTCTGTTCGTCGAAATCTAGGAGTGTTTGTGGTGGTGTTTTTTAATGACATCCTAGTCTACAGTAAGACTCTCTTGGAGCATGGGGAGCACTTGAGGATCATGCTGACCATACTCAAGCAAGAGAAGCTCTATGCTAAGATGACTATGTGTGAACTTCTGAAGCAAGAACTCGCGTACCTTGGACACGCCATTTCTTTGAAAGGTGTCTTGTCTATGAGAAAGTCAGGAAGGTATGTGAGTGGCCTATTCTGAAAACAGTTACCCAAGTCAAATACTTTTTGGGATTTGTGAATTTTTTCCACACTCACATTTGGAACTATGCTAAGATAGCATTGCCCCTGTCAAACTTACTCAAAGGGGTGGAGAATGGTAAATACAACAAGTATAAGCCCGTGGTGTGGACAGAGGAGCTGGCTGCGTGTTTCAAGGAGTTGAAACATGTGGTTACCACAGCTCCTATCCTGCAGATAGTCGGCCCGAGTAAAGCCATTGTGGTTGAAACGATGCTAGTGACTACGCCATTGGAGCAGCATTGTTCCAGGATGGTAGACCAGTAGCTTTTAAGAGTAAAAAGCTATCTAAGCCACAGTATAGGTGGCTAATCCATGAGAAAGAGCTATATGCTGTAATTCATGCACTGAAACAGTGGAGACACTACTTATATGGCTCTACTTTTGTGATCTACGTGGAAAATTCCCTCTATGAGGTATTTTTCTAATGCATTGGACCTAAGGGGCAAGAAAGCCCGATGGCCGAAATTGATACAGGAATTCGATTTCGAGATTCATTATCGAAAAGGCTCTACGAGCAAGGTAGCGGCTGCTCTGAGCCAGATCGGTACATTGTATCAACTGAGCTTCACTGAGATCCAGTCATACCTTTATGACTCTCTAACGGGCCTTTATCCGGAAGATGAGTGCTTCCACAGTGTCTAGGATAAAGTCCAAGCTGGGAATGCCCCTCTTGGTAGAAAGCTTCCAGAGTTCTCCATTCGAAATGGTATGTTTTTCAAAAAAGGGTAAGGTCTGTGTACCCAATGTGAGGGATACAAGACGTCGTATCCTATTTGCATGTCATGATTGTCCCAGTGCCGATCATCCAGGGGTATAGAGGACATTGGATCTAGTCAAAAGAACCTTCTTTTGACCTAAGCTCAAGGTTGATGGCAAACAGTATGTTCGATACTATCAACAGTGGCAAGTCAATAAAGCAAAGCGCTTGAGACGAGGTGACATGTTGCATACCAAAGAATAAATGGCTATTTCAATGGATTTTGTGGTTGGATTACCACGCACCTCTCTTGGGAATGATGCGATTTGGGTTATCATGGATCGGATAATCAAATTGGAGATATCCATACCCACTAAGGAGTCTATTACAGCCACACGGCTCTCTCATCTTTTGTTGAGAAGTTGTTTAGCCTATGTGGCTTGCCGGCTGAAATCGTCTGTGACAGAGATCCCAAGTTTACTGGGCATTTCTGGAGAGCTGTGTTCCAGCAATTGGGTACTCAGCTCAGTACGAGTTCGGCTGATCGTCTGGAATCAGATGGACAGATTTAGAGGGTAAATCTGACTTTGGAGGATATGTTGAGAGCATACGTCTCCGTAAGACAGTCCGATTGGGGAGATTATCTTCCAGTATTGGAGTTTGCTTACAATAGTGCTGAGCATTCGGCAACCCAAAACAGTTAATTCATGTTGATGTATGGTTACCAGCCGAGATCCCCATGGGTAGTTGGCTTACAGAACGTAAAGGTGAGTTCTGCGTCAGACTGGCTGCAACCGCAGCAAGATGTGCTGCAGTTATCCAGAGATAGCATTAGGAGTGCTCAGGATAGAGCACAGTTTTATGCTAGCCAGAAACGATCACCACAAGTTTTGTCTGAAGGGCAATATGTCTATCTGAGGATCCCTAAGGATTCTCAAGTGATGCATATAGACCCTGTATATAAGTTATCTCATCACTATTGTCGGTCATGTCAGGTCCTTAACAAGATCAATGATGTAGCCAACAAGCTTAAGTTACTTGATGGAGTTCGAGTACATCCGGTCTTTCATGTCAATCGACTGAAAGAGGCTTTGCGTATTGGAGATAATTTGGTTTCTGAGGATGAACTCAAAAGATTGGAAGATTTATCCACTTATGTACCCATAGTCCGGAGTGCCTAGGGAAAGACAGCTTCGGAACAGAACTATTCCAGAGCTGAAGGTTAAGTGGAAAGATCATTTTGAGGAGAATAGCACTTGGCAAGTGTCGATTCTCTTCGACACTAATTCCAAGACTTTATGTCTCAGGCATAACCATGGCCAGTGTAGAGAGGTCATGACAATCGTGGGATATGCACCTAACCCTAGGACAGTTAGGGCGCCTAGCACATATGCTATAAATAGTGGGTCCTAGACTTGAGACATTTAGGACACCCTATGCCTATATAAGTGAGGGCCATTACTCACTTGGGATCATTCTCAAGAGTGGAGCCTCTTGAGAGACCAAGCTTGGTTGAGACCTGTCCAGGCTTGTGTCTCCCTAACGACAGCTGGATTGGCTGGGTCTGCGTAGTATGGGATGCGCAGTCTTACCTGGATTGACTACGGTCGGTGGTTGCATAACCTCTATCTCGGGAGTGGTCCGTGGTTGGGTGGTGATGCACTAGCCCCTTTACCATATGTCTTAGTGTTGTATGTTCTGATGCGGTATTTCGTGGATAGAGGGGATTGTTATACCCTTTGTTAGGGATGAGCTTGATCAGTCCCCCCATTCAAATGATCCGGGAGATCTTTTCTTATGTAGTAAATGAACCTGAGCCTGAATATCTTGTTGTCTAGCCCTTAATTCTAATGCTTCCAGCTCATCTCTAAGTTTATCCATTCTCCTTGCTCTTATTTGAGCTCTGTTTCTTCTGACATCCTTAAGGACTCTTTGAGTGTTTAAAACTGCCTCATGCCCAGCCTCTAAAGCTGACTCAGCAGAGGTGAAAGCTGCATTCCACACCCTTGTAATCTGCCTTTGCACAGTCTACATCTGAAGAAGAGAAGGGTCTGCATTAAACCACCTTTTACTAGAACCAAAGTCAACGGCTGTGAGTACAGATTTATGGTCTGAAAGAGTTAATGAAGAGATTACACTGACATTGGGAGATGTAAACTCCATCCAATCTTGCTTCTCTCCTAAGGTCCCCCACCAGTCTATTGCACCAACTGTAAGAATGTGTTGAGCCTACATCAATTAATTGTAGATCTCTTTGAGATCTTCCCAGATTTGCAATTCTGAGCCTCTCAGACAAGATGCTTTTTTTGACCACCTGTCCTCAGGACTCCCCAAGAAGAATACTGTTGTTCCTAAGATGTTAAGAGAATCCCAGGTCTTTCTCCTTGCGTGTGCATCAATAGGAGTATAGACTGATGCTACAGTAAAAGAAACATTCTTTATTTTGCATTTTCCTTCTCTACACCCACTACTTTCCAGCTTGGTCGACTGCTGAAAAAGGGAGGCCAGGGAGCTCTACCCAAACAAGTATGAAGATAGATCTAGGTCTGTTAGGGTTAAAATCATGGGACCAGAATTCCAAATATAAGGGTTAATTCATGATGGTCCACAGTCCTTGATGAGGGGCATTAAAGGCCATTTCCTCTCTTTCAAATAGAAAGAAGTAAATACCTTTCCTAAGGAATCTTACACTAGGGACGACTAATCCTTTTCTTATCCAGTTAGTTCTTAACCAATTCTCAAGAAAGGCAATAGGGAGTCTGGGGCCACGTAAAAAACCAATTAATGCATGAGAGGAAAGCCAATCTATCGATTCCTCATGCTAGTCTTTGTCTAAAAAGGCAGTTACCTTACCTTTTGAATATGGCACATCCTCAGTCTGAGATTCTGAGACCTCCTGTTGTAATTCAAGTGGAATGTTCAGTGGTCCAACTCCACCTAAATGAGAGGTCGTCCATCCTGTTTGTCTCTTGCTTGGTGTGCACACCCTCTGGAATCGTCGGGAGAGTCGGGGGGTCCTCTTCTCCTTGCCTTTAAAATTCTCTTTGGCTTCAGCAATCCTCTCAGCATAGTTTCTTCTTTCCCTTTCTCGTTGGTAGGCGGTTTGTCTTGCATGTTCACCTGAGAGTCCACGTGATCTTGGCCGATGTTCTGTGTTTCCTGACCGTTCACCAGCACTCTTTGCGCTTCGTTGGGGGTCCCTGACTGATAAAATTGAGGTCGACTTCCTCTTGGAGTACCTAATGTGTCTCTCCATCTTTCTTCCTCTTAAGGGCCAGGAGTGCGAGAATGACACCATGAGAAAGGAGGGGAGAAAAGTCATCCTTTAAAGTGCTTAAGAACCCCCAAATAAGAGGGCCAAGAATTGTTTGCCAAATTTTTGTTGGCAGGTCCGTTTCTGGCTTAGACCCTGAGACCTTCTCCTCTGTAGGCTTCGAACCAGTCTCCTCCTCCGTGGAAGTCGCCATCTCTCTATATCGGGAGTGGAGGAAAGTTGCGCGGAGATATCAAATCCTTGGACCAGTTGATCTTGGGGAACTCTAGTTTTCCAAAACCGTTCTCATTATGCTTGGGCAAAAGACTGACATGATTGGGTTCACGACACTCAATCTAGACGCACAGGTTACATCACCTCCAGAACCTAAGCTACCTTTGGTAGCTAAAGCGAAGTTGGGGAGCTTTTCCACCAAAATCGACCTCCATCCTCCGTCCAGGGTTATTTCCAGTTGGTTGTTTAGAACCAGGCTGCAGGACAGCCAGCACTCCTTTTCAGCACCTCACAATATGCTGAGATCTTGTATTGTTTTCAAAGCTTCTAATAGACGATACTTTTTTCTGCCGGGGTGGGGAGGAGGGAGAACATGCCACAAACTTTGCAAGATAAATATCTTCCATATCAATCTCGTGACCTCTCTTCAGATGATACTTATAATCTTCCTTAATATGCCTTTATTTGGACCCACACTATACACACTCTGATGGCCATCTAGGTGAGCATGCAGGGATCCTCCAGAGCAACCATTGCCAGGAGAGTTACTTTTTTCAGAGTTTGGAGAGAATCTCTTTTCTTCTCTAAGTCTCCCTCAGGGTTGAAATGGCATTTTCAGCCTCCGCCTTGGTTTTTTATTAGCTCCTTTTGAGCTGTTCTTTCCCTCATGCATAGCATGATGTATTCCCACATTTGAGCTTGCTCTCGCGGTTTTTGTTCATACTTAATGAAGTAATTTTCTTGAAAAAAAAAAAGGCATAAACCATCTCCCGTGAATGATCAAAAGCAAATGATCATATCTAAGCTGTTCCTATCTGTGAATATGGACCTCAAAAGACTACCACCCTTCACTTACACAACCTGCTCCCACTCAAAGAAGTCTCTAGACCTGGTGACTAATTTTCTCTCAAACCTATTGTCCCTTGGAATGCCAAGCTTCTTGTCACGTAATCTCTCACCAGTGCAACTTGAGACATAATGTAACATTTCCCTTGTCAAATCTTGCGATGAAATCCATGCATTTGTTACACACATAAAATCAAAATGACAATCTTGTAAAAGATTTAGCTTTCATGATAGCAAAATAGTCTTACCATCCTTTTGCAGAATCTGTAATTTCAAGATAGATAGTCTCCAATGGGAGTCTCCTCTGGACACATGACAAAATATTTAGCAATGTGAGTCTCATATTCATAACTGTCAAGCCTCATTACAATACTCACATAAATATACATCTGACACCTGACATAAGGCAATTCCGAATGGTCCAGCTTTTTCATTTGTTGGTCTCAAAAAATACTTTTTATTAAGATTCAAAGTGAGAAAATATCTCAATTCAAATAAAAATCATGCCAATGTTAAGCAATGTGCAGAGGACGAGGCTACCAACAACAAACCAACTCTTTTGTAAAAATTTGAGCATTTGTATAAATAAGAAACTTTTGCTGGAATTTACACAAGGATACTTCATCCTCTAAGCTACCGCTATCAAAGGTGCAAACCATTGGAACAACTCTTACTTTTGAAGCAACTAGATTGAAAAGTGTGAATTTCCAATTGATAAGAGACCTTGGACCCCTAAAGATCCTTCTACTTGGATAGCAAACTTTGAAACTCCTTTCTCTATGGCTTTTAATAGGCATGCTTAGAAGAAGAAACTCAAAATCTTTTGCCTTTTAAGAAAACCTCCCTTAGAAAACCAATGGGAAGGACAGAAGAATCAACAATAACATGTCCTAAAGAACTATCGACGAAATGAGAAAACTTTTTATTTGTGCAAAAAGGGCCACTAAAAATGGATAGCTTTCCATGCATTATAAGGTTTCTACCAATGTCTGCATAATTGAAGGCCTTTTGCCATAATGTTTTCACACATTTTCAAGAAACCACAAAATGCTTCCAAACTCTTCTAAACCGGAGCACTCATAACTTAAGGTGACTTCAATACAGAACTCAAACTTATCTTATTAACATTAGGAGCGGTAAATATAGTAATCTTAAGCTGTTTACAAACTTCTCTAACAATACTTTCAACTGAAAGCAATGTATGTTGAGTTCATAAATGAAGATCTTGACCAAAGTTTTCTAAAGTATATAGAAATTTAAAAAGAACCTTAATATTATATCTTTCAAAAGCCTTAATAGAAACTTTACCCAAAAACATAAGCCATTCAAGAACTCTAACCTTCTCTTATAGTCTCTATAGGCGAAAATCCTCTGGATTCTAGAAGTTAATGAATGTTTCTAATAGGAGAATCGGAAGAAACATGATTCATCGGACTAGAAGTTGATGCAATGTTTCTAATAGGGGAATCGGGAGAAATAACAGCAATCACTTTTGGCTGTTACAACAATAAGGAAAAATGTTCGTACTCTTTGGATGAGTTCTCCAAACCATAGGATTCTTTTGACTAGCCTTTTTACTCTTCTGATGAGCCGACTTCCCTACCTCTAAGAAGGAAGGTATGTATGTCATTACAAGGAAAATGATTACTTTGTTAATCAACAAACACTAGAACATTATTACATTATGTGTGAATTTGATGGTGCAACATATGTTTGTATTTATGTTGAACACCAATCAAGATTGTTATGGCGGTGGATCATCTGAGTAGATAGGGCCCGTCAAGCTAGAAAGAAAGAAAGAAAATCTATTAAAAGTCTTCATAAGACAAAAGGGTCTATGAGACTAAAAGAAACCAGATACAATGATCTAAGGGGTGGAGCTTCTAGGCGGGTATCAACACGCATGATGAGTACAAAAGTCCATAATCATAACCATAACGGCATCAACACATAAAGAAGAAAGCTCTAAGAGGCAAGGCATCAATCCCGAGAAGGAAGCATCAATGTGTGAGGTTATTGTGGTGGCATAAAACCTGTGATGGAGCGTTGGTGTCTGCCGGCATGCATGGCCCACTCTGGTCTCCTAGTTGTGGCCATGCGGCGAACAAGTGCCACTGTCACACATGTGGGTCGTGTCCCCGATCTAGTGAGCATAGAAGGAAAGTTCCCTAATATGCTATGTGTCTGAGTCCGTCACGAGTCTGTCGTATCTTTGGGTCGGGTCTTCGTGTTCGTTGTCTCCGCAAGTTTTGTTGGTTGGTGCTATTTGGCTAAAAGAACTTGGTGATCATGCTCTAAGAGGAGTCTGATTGGGTACCCTGATCACGCCTGTGTCCAAAGCAAAGACTTCTTGTTTAGGACGGCCTCATGAATAAAGGCTGCCATTGCACAGATATCACCAAATTTGGACATGTAACACTTATATTATCAATGAAATAAAAAGAGTCATGTAGTAGGAACCGAGGTGAGGGTAGACACATTAGAGTGCACCTTTATAAAGTCCAAGACCTTAAAAAGGGAACCTTAGTCATTTATTTGGGCTAAGTGTATCCTGATGAGTAAATGGGGAGTTACAAAGAGGTGTGAGCCTCTTCATGTCTCATCCACCCATCCATCCACTTCACCTCACCCATCCACTTTGTACGCGCGTTGCATGTGCTGTGAAGCCTAAGCAAGAGTCAACATAATACCAGTCCGGGGGCCCCTTCCCCATTGCCATATCCAACATCCATTTCTCTACCCCTACACTATTGTTTGTTGCGTAATTGTAACATGCGGGGACTTGCTGTGTGCAAATAGAATAAATGTAAATGGAGAACTCAATCATGAAAGACACCAAAGATCTTCCTAACTATTGTACACTACTTTATTTATGATGCTGGTGAAAATGCCCTAACTACTGTCTATACATGAGTGCCAAATCATCATACAAAACTGAGCTGTAAACTCCCCTATCTAAGGCGCAAACTACCGCGTGTCCTATGTCATCTCACATACTGCTATGTAAATTGTGCCACCTCATGGGCTGCCATGTGTCATGGCTGCCACATAAGCATGCCACGTCAACATGCCCAGTATCACATGCTATAATTATGGAATAAGGTTATTTCAACCACTCTTATTTGCTTGAGTAATAAATACAATTTATGTAGTCAATAGTACCCGATGCGTGAGTGGGTAGCGAGCGAGGGAGATCAAGCGTGAGCGAGAAAGTAAAATCGAAACAAGATATAAAGGGGTCGACCACACACCATATACCCCCTATAACTATATCAAGATCTCCGATTCACTCAAACTAAGCAGTCTAAACTCAGCGCACTAATTGACAGCAAGAGACAAGGAAAAGGGCTTATTTCAGTTTGTTTTTTATGACGTAAATCAAGCAAGAGATGGATAAGTATCACTAACTGTACAACATTTCAGTTTTGTTGTGAAATAACCTTATAGCAAGTCGATTTTCTCTCATTAGTAAAAAGAAAGAATGAAGGGGGAAGGGATGCATGATAATGAACTTGTCCCATTTCCTCCCTTGCCTCAAAGAGAGAGAGAAAGAATACCATCACCTCCTCTTGAAGAGGATCCATGAGATGAAACTTGATCACACCTTGATTATGATAATCCACATAGAGTTACCCTCCACTTTCCAGCCCCTTGATAGAGAGTTCTATTTTAAAAATGAGAGGAGAAATGAGTCCACGCAAGAGCAAGGTAATGAGTTTACACCTTTAGCCCGCAATTCCACGCACGTGGATTATAATCTAAATGCGAAAAGAAGAGGGAAGGGTCTCCCATTAATAAGCTAGTTCCTCAGCTTTGTAATATGATTTGAGCAATCCATAATGGCAAAGCTAGGAACAAAGAGGGTTCTCAATTATAGGGAGGAAAGCTGAGTACTCCTCCAAAAAGAATCAAGTTTCAACCAGGACAAATAATAGAATTCCATAAATATGATCGAGAAAGAGAGGCTGATAAAATCCTTAATTGAATTCGTCATTCTGAGTTTAGTTCGCCCACAAAGGAAAGACCAATCAAGGGAAGATTGCTCTTGCTACATTGTGTAGACACATATAATGATATGGTGGTGTAGGATAGTCCAAGACTTAGTCTATTTTTGTGTGTGGTACTTGGGTACTATATATATACCAAGTACTTGTACTTCCATTCAGCATTCTATTGGAGTTTCTATGTGACCACTTCTTACTCACTTGTGTTCACAACCTTTCTCCATTTGTTCCTTCATGTGGTATAAGAGCCACACTCACTAGCTCCCAGCCCATGTCTTGCTTCCCGTCACCAAGCAAGTTCTCCGGCGTCAGTGTGTTGCTCCTGTCACCTCAGCCTGCTCGTGGACTTCATAACACCTTTGGGGAGCACTTCTACCGCTCCTGCCACAGGTTCTAACTACTTCTGCCACTACTTCTATTGCCGCTCCATCTCCAGCACTTTTGGAGGAGCAGAAGAAGTTTGATCGGAGAAATGCACAGGCTTTGTTCTTGATTGCCTCATCAGTGAAGAGGCACATTATGATGACCATTAAGTCATGCAAAGATGCAAAGGATGCGTGGGACAAGTTGGCAAACATGTATCATGTCAAGAATGAGGCAAGGGTCATTGAATTGACCAATAAGCTCAAGAAGCACAAGATACAAGAAGGTCAGACAATCACAGAGCACATTACAAAGATCATTGATCTCAGAGATCAGCTAGCAAGTGTTGATGAGGAAATAGATGACAAGAAATTAGTCTCTATCACTCTCAATAGCTGGACTCCCTCTTATGGCACATTTGTTACCTCTTGACTATTATGCTCAGGGCAACTCCTCTCTCGTTTGATGAGCTAGTTGGGTTGTTGTTATAGCAAGAGGAGGGGACCTCCAATTTTGCCTATTCTTCTCGTCAAGGTGCACTTGCCACCCAAGGAAAGGGAAAATTTCAGCAAAAGGGAGGTCATTTTCAGAAAAAGAACAGCCATAGATATCAGCCCAAGAATGAGGGGAATGCAAGTACAAATCAAAGTACTAAGGTGAAGAAGGCCAGATGCAATTATTGTAAACAACCAAGTGATTATATTGCAGTGTCAGAACAGGATTGCTAATGAGAAGAAAAGGCAATGCACAAGCAGTAATTTTGTTGCACCAGTTGAAAATGCAAATGCCCCACCACAGGCAAACTTTGCACAAGAGGACAAAGATTTTGTGCTTGCTGCAGTTCAGGACAAGTTTGATGCCAAGGGGGATTCTAGTGCACATGCTCATTCTATTGATGATACTTTTGCTGCCATTGATAAATGGTATTTGGATAGTGGTGCTACTAATCACATGACTCCTAGAAAGGAGTGGTTTGAAGAAATCTCACCTGTTCATAACAGACAGGTTACATGTGCAAATGATGCATCACAGAACATCACAGGAGTGGGAGATATTCCCATCCTTTTGAATTCAGGCAAGAAAAAATACATCTATGATGTTTGGGGCCCCTATCCACTAGCCCTGTGTGACTGCATGCAGTAAGCACAATAGATAATGTGACCCTGTCTAATTTTATGCCTTCTAACAGAGCAGCGTGCAGAGCTCCTGCGAGCTTCCCCTCCCCCCCTCGCCGTTAGCCCCTACCTCCCCCCTCGCTCCCCCCCCCCCCCTCGCCGCGACCACCTCCACCCCTCCCGTCCGCCCTCGACCCCCGTCCCCTCTCCTCCCCCCCCGCCGGCACCCCGCTACCCCTCGCCTCACCTCCGCTCCAGCCGCCCCTCGCTCCATCCCGCCCCCTCGCTCCATCCCGCCCCCTTGCCTCCGCTCCATCCCGCCCCCTCGCTCCAACCCGCCCCTCGCCCCCTCGCTCCAACCCGCCCCCTCGCTCCAACCCGCCCCTCGTCCCTCGCCCCCTCGCTCCAACCCGCCCCCTCGCTCCATCCCGCCCCCTTACCTCCGCTCCATCCCGCCCCCTCGCTCCAACCCGCCCCTCGCCCCCGCTCCAACCCCCCCCCTCGCCGCCGCTCCAACCGCCCCCTCCGCTCCATCCCGCCTCGCCTCGCCTCGCCTCGTCCCTTTTTTTTTTTTTTTTGTCAGCCCGCCTCGCCCTCGCCCCGCCTCCGCTCCATTCCGCCCCTCGCTGCTCCCTCGCCATCCACCCCGCTCCAACCCGCCCCCTCGCTGCTCCTTCACCCCCTCGCTTCACCCGCCTCCGCCTCATTCCGCTCCCCTCGCCCCCCCGCTTCACCCCTCCACCCCCGCCATTCCAACTTCACCCCCCCCCGCCCTCTCGCCCCCTTCCGTACTCCCCGCATCCCGCAGCCTTCGCCCCACCCTCCGCTTCGACCCCTCCGACCCTTCATTTCGCCTCGCCCGCCTCACCCCCAGGCTCCACCGCCGCTTCATCCCCTTCTTGGGTGGCAGCCTGTTTTTCTTCATCGGAAGCTTGCAGTTAGTCTTGGCGGTATGGCGGCCCCCAGCCCGGATCCGGAGGCCCAGTCGGACCCTCCCTCTCCAGATGCCTACCGCGTTATCCTGACAGAGCAACAATCATCCCGTGTTCAGGCGGTAGCCAGTGACTTTGCTCGTACCTCTGTTTACGGTAGAGTCATTGGACACTCCCCCTCCAGGTCTACCATCAGGGACTGGCTCCAGTCCACTCTCTTGCTAGAGGATGGCCACATTGAGGAGGTGGCCCTTATGGGAAGGGGCATCTTCTGGCTCAAACTCTCCAGTGAGAAAGCTGCGAGCAATCTGATTGCCGGTTCCCCCACATCGGTGGATGGGAAGATCATCATGATAGTCCCGTGGTACCGTGGTTTCAGCGCAGCGGATTTCGATACTCGGTTCCGTATACCTCGCCACCCAGTGACACTAGTTTTTCCAGGGCTTGCTACTGAGCTGCGGCCGATTGTCAGGGACTTGGGCTCCCATTTTGGCTGGGTTATGCACGACACCTTTGCCGACGCGGTGACCACGGCAGGAGCTCCCCGAGTCCGTGTGGCTGTGGCGGATCCTGCGACTCTCCCTGCAGTGATCGAGATCGTGACAGGTGCCGGCAGTATCACCCAGAGCATGATAGTCAACGGACAGCCAGGTCAGTGCCTGCGGTGCCATGGCTTTGGGCACTTGGCGGCTGCTTGTCCACGCTTTGCCAGCTCGTCTCGACCCTCCCCGCCCCCGCCCCCTCCGCCCCCACCTCCCCCCCCCGGACAGCCACGTCAGGAGGAGCCGAGGCAGTCGGAGCCTGGGCCAGAGGTAGTGGGCGGTTGGACCGAGGTTCGAAGGAAAAGAGGAAAGAATAAGAAGATTTCGGATAAAGGCAAGGAGGCAGAGGTCACCCTTCCTGCAGCAGCACTCCAGAGACCTGACAGGCAGATGCCCCAGGGACCTGGGAGAGCTTCTTCTTCGACGGCAGCCCGCCCTCCACAGCCTCAGATCCTCCTCTCTCCCACCCCCCCGCCTTCTCCCCAGTTTCCCCCCCCTTCGCCCGCCCCGCAGTTTCAGCCCCCGCCTCCTTTCCCTCAGTCCCCTCCCCCTCCCCCTCCCCCTCAGCCCCAGTTCCAGATGCATCCCCATCCCCCTCCCCCCCCTGCTCCCCTCGCCCCTCCTACAGAGTTAGCTGCACCGTCGCCTTCCCAGCCGAGTGCAGCCTCCGTTCCACCTTCTCCACCTTCTCCGCCAGTCGCCTCCGTGGAGCCCGAGTCGCCTATCCCGCAGCCTCCTCCCCCTCCCCCCCCGCTTGTAGGACACCCGGAGTCTGTACCACCAATGGAGCAGGTTTCCCTTCCCGCTAGCCCCTCAGTGGCAGACTCAGCTGGGTCTCAGCTCCAGGAGAGAGAGCTCCCTCGAGACTTTTACAGATCTGGCCCCCGGGACTACCTGGATGTGGCCGACCTTGGGACCTTCCCGGCTTGTCTCGACATTAGTATCTTCATGCTCCGCAAAGGGGCGGATGGGAAGATTGCTGCCTTGGCTCCCAGAGATGGCCCTAGCTTCGCCTTCACGTTCCTCAGCGATGGCACCGAGACCTGGACAGACGACTCGGTGTGGGAGGCTCTCAGAGAGCAGACACACGCCCAGATTTGCTCCTGGATAGGCCCGTCCGGTGGGCAGCTCCTCGAGACTCAGTGGTCCGAGGGCGATGTGCGCTTGCGGTGGCGTTGCGCTGCCAAACGTTTCCGATTGATCGTGATCCTCAGACCCCCCCTGGCATGGCCTCTTCCCCAGGATGTCAGAGCTTGGTCCCAACAGAAACTCCGAACCTTCTACGGGATGACCACTTCAGAGATCTCGAGCTGGCTCGAGAAAGCATTTGCTCATGGCACTAGAGGCCTCTCGCCATTGCTGAAGGTGTTGAAGAACGGGCAGGACGACCCCGTCTCCCCCTCCAAACCTTCTCACAAGCGGCAGCGCCTCCACTCCGATATGTCTGATTCTTCTTCGACTTCGACTGCGAGCAGACAGCTGTTCGCAGCCCCCCATCCCTCTCCATGAGCCTACACCTCGTATCCTGGAATGTGAACGGGTTTCACTCTTCGAGCACCCGTGGTCCCAGGAAGCTCATTTTGCGTCAGGAACTTCAGCCTGCAGTGATTGGTCGATTGGATGTACTGCTGCTCCAGGAGCACAAGCTTTCTGCGGCTCATGCCCGCAGCTGCGGGAAGGTTCTCCCTGGACGCTCCTACACTTATTGGGAGCCTTCGATCGGCGCACAGGGGAGGAGCGGGGGGGTCTGTACCTCCGTGTGCGAGCAGTTAGCTCAGATAGTTTTCGGTCACGGCACGTTGATCCCAGGCCGAGCCCTTTGGGTAGGCCTGAATTTGGAGGGATCCAAGATAGGAATCCTCAACATTTATGCTCCCACAGACCTCCGTTGCAGAGCCACCTTCTGGAGGACACTTACAGGGATTCTTCCAGACATGGATTCCTGGATTGTTGGAGGAGACTTCAACAACCTGGAGACCTTGGAGGACCAGCAGGGTAGAGATCCGGAGTTCACAGGTATGGCTCAGGCAGAGCAGTCAGCTTGGGACTCTTTCATCTTCGCGACAGGAGGGAGGGACAGTTGGAGAGACCCGTCCTTCCGGCGTTGGCACGGGAGCCTGGACTTCTCTTGGGGCTTCCGCAGGGAAGGAGGCAGACTCCTGGAGCGGCTTGATAGGTTTTATGTCAGTGATTGGGCCATCAGCAGAGGTGGCCAGGCGGGCATTGTTCCAGGGACGACACTCTCCGACCATGCGCCTGTGCTCCTTTCATTAGATTCGGCAGCCCAGACTCTCCCCCCCCGATCATGCAGGATTCCCGATTCCATCTTCTCGAGGGTGGACGTCCGTAGCAGCATTTGCAGTCTTTGGGACAGAGACTGGGGGGAGGGCGTGGATCTGGTAGACTCGGTCGCGCAGGCTCTGCAGGAGTCCAGCCAGATCTGCCAGCTCGCAGCCCTACAGGTTCGACAGGATTGGTGGGGCAGAGAGAGAGCTCTTCGGAGGGACCTCGCCTCCATTCAGCGACTTCAGCAGTCTTCCCCGGGCTTGGAGGAGCTTCGGATCCAGGCCCTTCGAGCCAGAGCCCTCTTGGAGGAGACCCTCCAGCGTCGCTCCGAGTTCTCCTATCACGCCTCTCTCTCCTTCTGGGCCCGGAAGGGTGACCGGATGTGCAGGGAGTTCTTCAGGACACACGGCCAGAGAGCTGCAGGGGATCAGCTACGGAGTCTCAGGACAGCGGATGGTCACATTGTTACGGACCCGGGGGAGGTCCTGGGGTTGGCCACTGACTTCTACAGGACCCTCTTCCAGCAGGAGCCACTTGCCCCTCGTGCTAGTCGTGACCGTGAGGAGGTGTGGAGGCACATTCCATCCCTTGTCCAGCCTAGCATGCAGGCGACGTTGTTGGCGCCGTTCACCTCGGATGAGATGTTGGAGGCCTTGATGGCCATTGATGGGCAGAAATGCCCAGGTGAGGATGGGCTATCCCGAGCTTTCTTCACCTCCTTCTGGGACCAGATCCATCAGCCCCTCCTTGCAGCTCTGCAGGGGATTTTCAGCAGCGGTCAGATGCCAGAGAGCCTTTCCTCGGGACTGATTTGCCTCATCCCGAAGGGAGGAGATAGACAGGAGATCCGCCAGTGGCGTCCGATCACTCTCCTTACCACTGCCTACAAAATCCTCGCCAAGATGATCAGTGCCAGAGTTCGACCTCTACTTCCAGACCTCGTCCATGACACTCAGACAGGCTTTGTCCAGGATCGCAGTATCCTGGATAATGTCTTCACCTTTTCAGAGGCGGCGGAGTGGGCTCAGTACAGCGGATCACACCTTGCCATTTTACTTCTCGACTTCGAGAAGGCCTACGATCGCGTGGATTGGTCCTTTTTGGAGGGGACTCTGGAGCGGCTAGGTTTCCCGGCAGGCTGGATTCAGGGTATCTCAGCTTTGTACAGGACAGCGTCCAGCAGAGTCATCATTGGAGGCAGGATGGGTGAGCGATTCAGCGGAGAGATCAGTACGTCAGGGCTGTCCCCTGGCTCCTTATCTGTTTCTCTTCTTCGCCGAGGCCATGACTTACTACCTTCGGGCGAGGTCCACAGGGCTCAGGGGTGTTCGCCTTCCACTCCGGGAGGACACGGAGCTTCTGGACTCAGAGTACGCAGATGATACAGCCCTTTATGTCCAGGACGATGAGAGGATGCTAGAGAGGGTGCGGATGGCCCTGGAGGTTTTCTGCTCGGCCGCTGGTGCGAAAATCAACTGGAACAAATCAATTGGTTTTCTCACAGACCCGGGGGCGTGTTCTCAGTGGGGGCGATTTCTGGGCTTCAGATGGATTCCACGTGGACAGACAGCTAGATACCTTGGCTTCCAGGTTGGCCTAGACATTACGCCAGCTCAGCAGTTTCTCCCGGTGCTAGATTCCATCCGACGGAAGCTGGCTTTCTGGAGCACTGCTAAGCTTTCCCTTGCAGGTCGTGCTTTGGTAGTTAACCAGGTCCTTCTAGCCACGGCTTGGTATGTGGCTTCCTGTTGGTGCTTCTCGAGATCCAGCGTGGCACAGCTCAGGAGGTTGGTTCGGAACTTTCTTTGGTCTGGGGAGGATGGGCATAGAGATACCAGAGCCAGGGTTGCTTGGCAGACAGTCATTCTTCCGCAGGCTGAGGGTGGTCTGGGGGTCATTGATCCAGAGCTTCAGAGTCAGGCCTTGTTAGGCAAGCTTATCATCCGCGGTTTGACCCCAGGGGGGCAGACGTGGAAGATGTTACTTCAGCAGGGAGTCGGCTCTTGTGTCCCGCGCCGAGGTGGAGAGTGGCTACCGTCCTTCAGGTGGATCTTCACTTCCGCCCCGCTCACTCAGCCCCGCTCCCCACTCGTTCGTAGCCTCCTCATGGTTTGGAGGCGGCTCCGTCTCAGTCTCATTCAGTCCCAGCCCAGCTGTCAGGAGGAGATCGATCGCCAGCCGCTCGTCTGGAATGGGCAGGTCAGAGACGCCGAGGGCCTTCAGTTGGGGGAGAGATCACATATCAGGTGGGACGGCTAGATGAGGGGGCCAGCCCGGTCCCTTCGAGTTTGGAGGGATACGTACAGACATCTGGAGATGGCCGATCTTGCAGACGCAGCTGGAGGTGCACGCGGAGTCCAGGCGAGACGCACGGAGATCGACGGTGCGATCCCAGCCGCTTGGTTGGCTCCACCTGAGCCTCAGGTCCTCATGCCTGGAGACACCCACTGGCTGGGACAGTTCACCCCCCGTGGCATCCCACTGGTGGTCGCAGGACGTTTGGATGACTCCTCTATCGCCTTCTTCGCGGTTTCAGGGGATGGACGACTCAGGAGAGAGGATGCGCTCATCGACCCCCTACTCCCGTGGCAGAGGGTTAGGGTCGTAGGCCTTCTAGGGAAGGTCTGGCATACCGACCCTAGTATCGAGCAGGACCAGTTGCAGCTTTGGCGTCTTTGGCTCTGGGAGGAGCGGGCCTTGTCAGAACTTGAGTGGGACCCAGGAGAGTGGTGGTGGCCAGAGATTGTGACAGGACAGGGGCCGACTTCCTTCTTCGCTTACAGCACGACTCTGGGCAGGCGAGTTCTCGGGAGGATGCAGAGCCGCCCCCCCACCCAGCGTCCTAGCTGGTACGCACAGGGTATTTCCAGGTTCTTTTTGCAGGCATTCTGGAAGGCCTTGTGGGAGAGCTGGCGGCCGCGGAAGATCTCATACTTCCTGTGGCTTCTTACCCACAAAGGTCTTCCAGTGGGGAGCTGGTTGAGGCAGATAGGCCAGGACGGTTGCTGTCAGATTTGCCATGCGGATGAGGAGTCACCAAAACACTGCCTGTGGAGCTGCACGCGCGCCCAGGAAGTGTGGAGGTGGACTTTCGGGCTTCTTGCTCGTGCAGCACCAGAGCTAGGAGTGATCACTTGGGGCGCGTTCTGTTGGTGCAGCACCGCACCTGGTCTTCATCACTTGTTCGAGGCATGCCAGCAGGACCCCACTTTCCTTATCACACAGGGGACGTGGGGGCCGCTCGAGGGTATCCCACAGCACCTAGCAGAGGCTGATACAGGAGTTCGGGAGAGGCAGCCAGTCTGGGAGATTATCAGCAGCATTATAGGATGGCACATCTGGACCTCGCGCTGCGCGCAGATCCTCGGTGGCACCTCCTTATCGACTGCCCAGATCATGGCGGAGATTTGGAGTGAGATTATTCATACCCTCAGAGGCCAGTGGGACCAGATTCAGGGAGACTCCCGGGCCGGTCAGGAGAAGCGGAGACGCTTCCTCCAGGCTTGGGACACACAGAGCCTCTTCTTCGAGCAGACTACGCAGGGCCTTCGGTGGCACTACTCACCACCCCGATGGCTGTTCATTCACACTCAGCATATCCCTCCGTGAGAGTATGATCTATTATGCTACCTTTTGGGCTGCGTCCGGTTTGTGAACGCAGCCCGTCAGCTATAGGCTGACCTCTTGTATCTTGTTCTCGAAGTAATATAATTAGCACTGTTTTTTCGGCAAAAAAAAAATCTATGATGTTTGGTATGTCCCAGATTTGAGAAAGAATCTAATTTCAGTCCCTTGTATTGCCCATGATCAACACATGCTTGATGAGTTTGAAGATGATCAATGCAGGATCAAGGATCCCAAGAAAGGGTATGAAATTGTGGTAACAGGTAGCCAGATAATGAAGTGTGTGTCAAGGGTGTGCTCTTGGCAAATTGCACCGTCTTCCTTTTAAGAAGGATGGCTCAGGTTCAATGAAAGCCACTAAAGTTTTGCAAATCATACACATTGATGTATGTGGTCCCATGAATGTGACAACCCATAGAGGGGCAAGGTACGTTGTTACCTTCATTGATGACTATTCTAGATTCACATGGCTCTTCCTCATGAAGACTAAATCTGAAGTGTTTTATTGGTACAAAGAGTTCAAAGCCTTGGCTGAGAACCAAACCAATTCTAGGATACAAACATTTTGTTCAGACAATGGGGGAGAGTACACATCAAATGCCTTTGAAGGGTATTTGACAGAAAATGAAATCAAGCATCACATGACCATGCCATAAACACTGCAGCACAATCCTATTTCGGAGAGAAAGATTTGGACACTAATGGAAATGACAAGATGCATGCTGAAATGCAAGAAAGTGTCAAAGGCATTTTGGGGAGAGGCCGTTACTACAGCCACATACATACAGAATTGATGCCCTACAAAAGCATTGGTCAATGTGACACCTTTTGAAAGGTTTTATGGCTCAAACAAAGGTTCATCATTTCAGAGTGTTTGGCTCAATTGCTTATGCTTTGGTTCCATCTCAGCTTACATCAAAGCTTGATGGCAAAAGCATCAAATTCATTTTTGTTGGATACAATACAGAAAGTAAAGGCTTCATGCTCTATGATCCAATAACCAGAAAGATAATAATCCGTAGAGATGTTCCACTTGCTGAAAATGAATGCATGCAGCCAACTAGTGAGATTTGCCACCTTATGATGATATTCCTTTGGATATCATTCAGTTTGAAGATGATGATATGGGTTCTCCAGAGGATACTCCTTCCTCCTCTCATACTTCAGCTAGTTTGCCACATGTTGAGGGTGATTCTCCCTCAAATGTTCCAGATAAGCAGCCAGCTATTGAGGGAAAACAGCCCAATTTTTGGATACATTACCACTGTCGTGGTGTTAGTCAACCTCAGGATACAACTCCAAGTGGTACAGCCAGCGGTACAGCAGAGAAATCCATTCCAAAATTGGCAAGGTTGACCATTCAGGATGCAAAGGGTCAGCCTACTTTGGGGAGAACCAGGGCAAGCACAAAAAGTGCTCATGGATAGGTCAATTTTGCATTGATGACCTTCGTTGTGGAAGCTGAAATTGAACCGCAAAGGTTTGAGGATGTGCAGGGACATCCTTCATGGCAGAAAGCCATGGAATCTGAAATTAGGTCCATTGAGAAGAATGCCACATGGGATTTGGTTGATGCACCCATTGGTAAAAATATTGTGGGCACTAAATGGATATATACAGTCAAGTATCATTCCGATAATACTGTGGAAAACTACAAGACCCGTCTTGTTGCCAAGGGGTATGCTCAAGAAGAGGGAATTGACTATGAGGAGACTTTTGCTCCGGTAGCCAAAATGACTACCATCCGTTGTGCCATTTCTCTTGCTGCAAATTATGGTTGGTCAGTCTATCAGATGGAAGTTAAGACAGCCTTTTTGAATGGAGATCTCAAAGAAGAGGTCTATGTGCTGCAACCCCAAGGATTTGTGGTAAAGGGACAAGAGCACAAGGTGTGCAAGCTTAGGAAAGCTTTATGGGCTCAAACAAGCACCCCGTGTGCATGGTATCACAAGATACACAAATTTATGTTGTCCCAAGGCTTTGTAAATACACATACAGAGCCTAATCTTTAGGTTCTACAAGAAAACTCAGATTTCGTCATTCTAGTGCTTTATGTGGATGACATACTACCTATAGGAAGTAATACACAGCAAATTGCAGCAGTGCAGTCCACTTTATGTTAGATATTTGACATGACAGATTTGTGTTTATTGCACTATTGTCTTGGCATTGAGTTTTGGCACACCCAAGAGGGAATATGCATGTCACAGACAAAGTATGCTAAAGGTCCCTTGCAGAAATTTAAGATGAAAGAAAGCAAACTTGTGGCTACTCCGTTGGAAAAAGGACTCAAACTTACTAAGGAAGATAAGGCTGAAAAGTTTGATGGCACACTTTACAGGCGGCTGGTTGGTAGTCTCATTTATTTATGCTCCACTAGGCTAGACATTGCTATGCTACAAGGTTGCTGAGTCGGTTTATGCATTGTCCTACTATCACACATTGGAATGCAGCCAAAAGAGTTCTCAGATATGTGCATGGCACTCTCTCTTATGGTTTGCATTATGCTTCATCTTGTCACATTTCTCTGAGTGGCTTCACAGACTCAGATTAGTAAAGAAACATTGATGATAGAAGATTGTAGCCCATTCTATGCGCTATCCATAGGTGCCATTTATTCCTTGGTATCTGCCTTGTAGGCCTAGTTATAGTCAGTTAGGATTCTTGGTACAGTTAGTACATGTACTGCCTAGGTCAGTTAGGACACTTAGTCCAATTAGGGCATTTAGCCCTAGGGTTTTGTCATATTGGCTCCCTCTTGAGCCTCCACTCATTGTAGCAGCATTTTCAATACAGCAGCACAGCAGCACGTTTTTGGTCTTCTATCACTCATTTCTGAGCTTCCATTGACTGCCATAGCCAACAGTGGTATCTTAGCAGGTCAGGGTTCTACCCCACAGCCATTTCCAGCCACCCAGGTGCTGTTGGAGGCCTGTTCTCTTGCATTTCTGCTCCTTTTCCTGCTGGTCGGCTCATTTCCAAAGGCTCCTTCCACACATGTGAACATTCAGGGCCTCTAGGGGCATTTCCATCGCGGGAAAGCACCTTTTTGGAGAAGCTGCTGCACATGTGACACTTTTTCGGTGCATTTATTGGACTTCTGCTGCTGTACGAACAGCCGCCATTCACACGTGTGACAGTACAGCTGTACGGATGACAAACCAGCTCATAAATCGCTGTACAGATGACTGACATGCTCATAAATCGCTATATGGGTGACTGACAAATGCATTTAAGGCTGTACGTAGGCATTTAAGACTGTGTACGGAGGCATTTAAGGCTTTATGAAGCATTTAAGACACCGCCAATCACACGTGTGAACCATATGGGTCTGTTGCTGCTGTATGAATTCTTTTGCTGCTGTATGGACAGTTTCCGACATTTATTGCTGCATTTAATGCCCTGCTGCTGCAGTACAGAAAGCCGTACACCACACATGTGAGCTGCAACTGCTGTACGGTTTCCCTCGCAAAGCGTGCCAGCATTTCGGAGCTGCTGGTGAGATCAGTTTTGCTACTGGAGCACCTATTCAGCCAATTCTGGCGTTTGGGCCTTGCTACAATATTCCAGGGCATCTACTTTCACCGACTTTGAAGTTTGGACCTTGCTGCTACCCTTTGGAGCATTGAAGGTCACCATTCTTAGCATATGGGACTGGTTCTTGCACTGTTGAAGCCACATATTTGCTGTCCATTCAAAATCTTATTTGGGACAGCATGATAGCTGTACAGTTGAAAGACTTGAGGCTTGTGCAGCCACTAGTTCTTGCAGTTGAGAGTTGTATCTCTCCTTTCTGCTTTTGTCCATTGTGATACTGCTTCTCTATTTGTATCAATGGCTAGCAACAAAGATGACCTCTTTGGAATGCTTGGGGCTGATGACAAGCTTGATGGTACCAATTATCCCATGTGGTCATACATGACGGGGCATGTTTTGGTTGCCAAGAATTTACGGCGTATTGTTTCAGGTTCTGAGGCCAGGCCTACACGTAATGCCACTTCTGGTGCTACACCTATCACCTCTGGTGCTACTTCACGTGATGGGTCTTCAGGTGATGGTTCTAATGCTACTTCTAGAGCACTTGCAGCTACTATTACAAGTACTTTGCCTCCTACATAGGAGCAGATTCAGTGGGATGGTCGTGATGCCAAAGCACATGCCTTGATTGCTTTTTCAATGGAACGGGTTATTATCCCTCATATCTAGTCTTGCAAGACAGCTAAGCAAGCATGGGATCAGCTTGTATCCTTGTATCAGGTGCGGAATCAGGCGAGGGTTGCCTATCTCCGCAAGCAATTGAAGGAGTTGAAGCTTGAAGAGGGTGGTAACATGGATGCCTATCTCACTAATGTGAAGGATTTGAATGAGCAATTGGCCAACATTGATGAGATTATGCTTGATTCTCAGCTTGTTTCTAATACCCTTGATGGATTGCCTGATTCTTATCAAGGCTTTGCTACTACATTGAGGTTGGTTACAAGTGGCAATGCCAACCATTTCTCATTTGACCAGCTGGTTGCTCTTCTTCTTTAGGAGGAGCAAAGTCTGTGCAAATCGCAATGCTTCTATGGCTAGTGATCAAGCCTTTGCTGCCCAACATAAAAACAAAGACAAAGGCAAGGTTTCAGCTGGTAAACCCCCTCATTCCCATGCTGATCATTCTCATGGTGCCTCTTCTTCAGGGAATAACAAAAAGAAGAAAAGATGTAACTATTGCAGGATACCTAGGCATGATATTTCTGAATGCAGGAAGCGGATTGCATCTGAAAAGAAGAAGGAAGAGTCTGGTCTTGCAGTATCTGGTTCTTCTAGTACAGAAGATCGACATGAGTTAGCTAATTTTACACAAGACCAGCATTGGGCTTTCTTGGTTACATGTCAGTATGATCATGATGTTCATGATGCCTACATGGCAGTTTCAGATGTTCCTGATGCCTGGTTCTTTGATAGTGGTGCTAGCAGGCACATCACTTCCTGCAGGAAGTTATTCAGCTCATTAGAGCATACATCTCAAGGGAAAGAGTCACATGTGCCAATAATGCATCATATAGCGTGAAAGGTATTGGGCACATTGCTCTTACTTCTGTCTCTGGTGGTATTGTCACTCTAGAGAATGTGCTTTATGTTACAGGCATTCGCAAGAACCTCATTCCTATTTCAGCCATAGCTACATGTGGCTATCAAGTTCTTTTTTATGGTGTTAGGTGCGCAGTGTATGATGCTAAACATGCCTTTACCATGGTCTTGACTGGCACATTGACTAGAGGTCTTTATAGACTTGATGCATATGACAGGTGTTTGAATGATGCTGCACTTGCAGATGCACATGCCTTTGCTCTTGATTCTACCATGGCAGAAACCCATTTGTGGCATGAAAAGTTTAGACACCTCAACTTTGGAGCTTTGGTGAAGTTATATAAAGATGGTATGGTTGTTGATGTTCCCAAAATGCAAATGCCTTCAAAGCATGTTTGTGAACCATGCTTGCTTGGTAAGATCCACCATGCTCTGTTTCCCAAGGATGGGAGAGTTGGTGCAGCTCTATTTGGTTCATAGTGATGTTTGTGGACCCATGGGGTTGCAACTCTTAGGGGATTCTATTATTTTGTCGCTTTTATTGATGACTTCACCGCGTACACTTGGATTTTTGCCTTGAAATCTAAATCTGAAGTTTCTTCATGCGTCAAGCATTTTATTGCCTTGGCTGAGAATGAGAGTGGGCTGCATGTTGCTCACCTTAATACAGACAGGGGTGGGTGAATACATGTCAAAGGAGTTTGCTGTTTTTTTGGCTTCACGTGGCATACATCATCGATGCATGATGCCGTATACTCCTCAATAGAATCCCGTGGTTAAGCGGAAGAATAGGTCAGTGATGGAGATGGCTGAGTGAACATTGAAAGGCAAACATTTGCCTAACAAGTTGTGGTTGGATGCCGTCATGTATGCTAATTACATTTTGAACACATGTCCCACAAAGGCATTGCAGACTATCACACCTTATGAGGCTTGGACGGGTCGTAAGCCTCGCATTTCTCACATGAGGACTTTTGGATGCTTGGCCTATGCTCATGTGCCCTCACAGACACACACCAAGTTGGATGATAAAGCTGTCAAGGGCATTTTTATTGGCAGAGAGCAAGGCCTATAAGCTCTATCAGCCCTGCACGGGCAAGTGTTTTGTCAATCGGGATGTTGTGTTGATGAATCTACCATGATGCCTTTACTGGACTATCAAAAACAGCCCGTTGTTGATGCCCCAAATATCTTTGACAGCTTGATGCCTTTGTTTCTGTCCGATGCTCATGATGGTATTCCATCTGAGGTTCTACCTCCTCACTCTGTTGGTCATTTGCAGCCACATGTGCAGCCAGCTATTCAGCCTGATATGCCTCTGATTGATCAGGACCATTTGCAAAGGGCTCTTGGCCAGGAAAGAGCTGAAATCCAGGAGCCCAAACAGGTCCCCCGTTGGCTCCTTGACACATTAAAAGACAGCAAACAAGATACTCCTTTGCCAGCCCATACTAGAGCAGCTGTCCGGAAAGAGCAAGCTAGTTTTTTTTGCTTGTGCCTTGGTTGCTACAGCATGCAATGAAGAGCCATTATGTCATCAAGATGCCTTTCAGAATGATTGTTGGTTGAAGGCTATGCAAGCTGAATTGGATTCTATCCATTAGAATAACACTTGGGAGTTGTGTGGTTTGCCTCCTAGAAAGAATGCCATTGGAACTAAGTGGGTTTATAAAATTAAACGGAAAGCTAATGTTTCAATGGACCGTTACAAAGTCCGTCTTGTTGCTAAGGGCTATGCTCAACAGCAAGGCATTGACTTTGAGGAGACTTTTGCTCCCACAACATTTGCAGGAAGAGGTCTATGTTTCCCAACCTCCTGGCTTTGAGGTTGAAGGTTCTGAAGGTATGCCGCTTGAAGAAAGCCCTCTATGGATTGAAGCAGGCACCTCACGCTTGGTATTCCCGGATTCATACTCATTTGCTCACACTTGGCTTTCAAAACAACCCTATAGAGGCTACCCTTTAGATCCACAAGAGTGGGACAAATTTGCTGATTTTAGTCCTTTATGTGGATGACATGCTTGTGACTGGGAGACGTGCTAAGCAAATTGCAAATTTTAAGCTTGATTACATTTGCTATGTTTGATCTTGGTCTTTTGCACTACTATATGGGCATCCAATTTGCTAGTAGTGAGGTGGGCATTTTGATGTCACAATCCAAGTACATTGGACACCTTTAGCAGCGTTTTCAGTTTTCAAGATTGCAAGCCAGTATCCACACCATTAGAGCCTGGTTTTCACTTCTCTTATGAGAATGGCAACATTACATGTGATGTCACTCTCTATCAACAGGCAGTTGGTTGTTCGATTTACTTATGCCATACGAGACCTGATCTACAGTATGCTGTCTCCCAGTTGAGCAGATACATGCACAGCCCATCTACGCACCATTGGCATGCTGTGAAGCGTGTCTTTAGATATCTAAAAGGCACTCAGCCTTTAGGCCTTCTTTATGGGGCTGATACTTCACTTGTCATTCATGGATTCACTGATAGTGATTGGGCTGGTTGTTCAGACACTCGTGTGTCACATAGTGGCAACTGTTTCATGCTTGGTACTTCATGCATTTCTTGGTTCAGCAAGAAGCAAAGTACAGTTGCTACTTCTAGCTGTGAAGCTAAGTACAGGGCAGCTTTTACAGCTACAGTGGAGTGTGGTTGGCTTCGGAAGCTACTTGCAGATCTTTATGCATGTCAGACTGCTCCTTCCGTCATCTTCACTGATAGTCAGAGTGCTTTGACTATTGCATGGAATCATGCTTTCCATGCTCGCACAAAGCATATTGAGGTTCACTATCAACCCTAAACCCTAATGTGAGGTATGAGGTTGAAATATTCAACCCAACCACTCTTAGAGACCTCACTAAATTGGCTGAAATAGCCGAAAGAAATTTGAATCCACGTAAATCCTTTAAATACGTTTTTTGTGACCTACTCTTATACACTGTAAGCACTAAGCTGTCATGCTTTAACCTGCAATTTGACGATAGTTGCCAGCCTGGAATTTGAGTATCTGCTCTAGATTGCAGTGTCGTGCTTCAAGCTTTGGAAATTGAATTGAAAATTTGAATATTTCCTCGTCAGCCTTTCCTTGGCGACATTTCCAAAATCCACTAGCTACCGTATCAACGATAGTTCAAGGGGTGCCATTTCTCCATCTCAAAACAAATCGGTCACCTTTGCAGATCATATACATAGGTGTTCGAAATATATTGTAAACGATGCAAGTGATTGTTTTACTACGAACGATGCGTCAGTCAAGCTAGTACGAGAGAACTCCCTCCTCAAAAAGTCTTTACCGTCTTGCGTAATCAAATGGCAATTCCGCTTCTAACGAACTATCAAGTATATAAACCTGCGATTTTTAAATTGTCTTGCTATGTGGCGATCTTCGGGCCCTCCAAAGACTATGTAACTCACAAATCGATGTAAGCTTGTAATTCAAAACAAAGCAATGAATTTGGTTAGACAAGAATGTGGCACTTTTCTGATGTCAATATGGTCTTCCCTGCAACGCACAAGGACGGTAATAATGATCAGAATTTCCAACGGCGGACAACCATTGACTTTGTGGCGATGATTATTGCTGCTATCTTGAATCACGAACAGGTAATGAAATAGCGAACGGTTCAAGGAAATCAAGTCAAATGCAAAATTCTGCTTCCTCAATGGCGCGAGCCAGAACTAATAGCTGGAGTCGTAAACCAAGCATCTACTGTACCATTGTTCACTGGAAACCAAATACTCCTTCAAGTTGAACGAAAATTCAGGGACTGCAGACAGTGTCAAAGCACAAAGACTCCGGGAAGGATGCGGTATCGGAAGAGTACCTGGTCGAGGAGCTGGAGGCGACCGGGGGTGTAAACGATCGATTGGAGAGCGGTATCATGGGAGGGATGGCAAGGAGGGGAGTGACCCATGAGAGGAAATGGGGAGAAGGGGAGGCAAAATGTGAAATGAGAAGTGGAGATGGAGATGGAGATGGAGATGGAGATGGAGAAGTTGGCTATGGCGATGGATGAGCTTAGGGTCGAAACACAAACTTCACTTTGTTCCCCTTTGCCCAATTATCTGGCCAGGTTCATAGCTTCAAATTTTGTATCCCTCAAAAAGCCTTCACTTTGCAAGTTTTACCCTCCCTCTTTTCAAACGAGGCCCCTTGCCCACTTCTTTGCAAGTTTTACCCTCCCCTCATCACCCCTTGCCCACTTCTCGGCCACACTTTCGCGTACTCATGCCCACCCAGAACATTCGTCTCTCCCTCGAGCCCTGTCGGGTGTCCCAACCTTTGGTGTTTGCATGCCACATGGAAAATCCGTCTCTCCACCCACTCAATATATCGACGCTCTGTGTCCCCACCCTCGGCCTCCGATTCCTCTTTTCGAGCAATGGATGATGATTCTCCACCATTCTTCCCCATCGTCATTGCATCTCTCAAACTCCCTGTTGCTAACACTTTCTCTCATTCAATCAATGGAGAATAAATGCACTTTTGCTTTATATTTCAACCTTTTTCTTTGATGCATGATTATATTTCAAGCTTTTTCTTTAATGCATGATTGTATGAGTGTAAAGTGTCTTTTAATATGAAATCCTACTATCAATGCCCGCCACTCTTTTATTCACAAACTTGCATGACCTCATTCATTAATTAACTTTTTCTATATCTGAAAAGCATTACGCAACTTAATGTCAAAATTCTCACTAAAACAAATTGCGTTTTCAAAAAACTCATAAGGGTTGCGAATAAAAGGATGTGAGCAATGCCACCCCCATACAAAGGGTTGACTTTACATGAATGGTTATGGTGGTAGTCCTTTACTTGGCACTACTAAAGGTATAGGTGCTCCTAGAATAAAGGTAGAGATACTATCAGTGTCCACTCTACTCGTTATTAGTAACTTATTCATTAATTAACTTTCTCTAATGCAACTTAATGTCAAAAGTCTCACTAAACCAATCTTTTTTAAAAATTTTATAAGGATTGTGAAAAAAGGAAGCGAATATTGTATGTACTTATGACATTATATCACTCCCCATGTCAAGGGTTGGCTTTATGTCAAGGGTTATGGTGGTAGTCAAGGACATGCTTTACTTGGCACTACTTCAAGTAAAGGTGCTAACATAATAAAGATAAAGGTACCATCAATGTTCGTGCCGTTGTTTCTTCATAAACTTCCACTTATTCATTCATTAGCTTTCTCTATATTTGAAAAGCACTATGCAACTTAATGTCATACTTCTCACCAAAACAAATTGTGTTTTAAAAAACCTTATAAGGGTTGTGAAAAAAGGAAGTGAGTAATGTATATGTTGATGCCTTTTTATCACCCTCATGTCAAGGTTTGGCTTTACATGAAGGCTTATGGTGGTAGTCAAGGACAACCTTTACATGGCAATGCTATAGGTAAAGGTACCATTAGAATCAAGGTAAGGGTACTACTGGAATCAAGGTCACCTATAGGTTATGTTATTTCACAATATGATTCAAGTTGTGTTGGGTATACAGGTGGAATGGGAAGTATGTGTCTTTCAAGGAGCACTACTCATGAAATCACTGTCAACCCTTCACTAACACTTGATGGGTTCATGGCATGAATTATAATAGCAATCATGCCTCACACTATAGGATTGCTAATGCAAGGCACACCAACCTTTCAAGCTCAAAGATTCTTAAAATGGAAGAGTATCACACGAACATTCTCAAAAGGAAGGTTATCAAAGCAACTTTCTTAAACGATCATTATTTTCACAACAATTGCAATGGAAACTTTGGTAACATGTTTGTTCTAAATGAAATTCTTAGGGAGGTCGCTACAACCTATTGTGTTGTGCCTTACTGCAATGCACCCGCTTTATCCCTCGTTCTTCATCCTTAATCATGTCTTTTGTGTTGTACCATCTTCTTGAGTGCTCAGGTGGCTCTTCTCTTCAGTATCTATTTTTGAAGTATTGCTTTCAAAATTTTGTTCTTACGGTCATTTAGTGCCATTGCCATTGACGCTCTAGTTGCTCAAGATCCTTACATTCTAGCATCGGAGATTAGAACACCCTATGACCAGCTGCCCTCAGACACATACAATAAGTGAATACTCTCAATTCATAGCCATATGTCAACCAATAACAATGAATACAGTAGAAAAATGAAGCAATCCATGTGAACTCATGAACATAGATCATACCAAAATCCTTCTTTAATTACACACATCCATCAACGAGCTTGACTCAATCATGACTTGCAACTCCCCAAGTTCGATTTGCTACCCACTGCCTAAGTGACTTTATATTGAATAGGTTTCACAAAACTAAGTGGCTGAACTCCTTGAGTTCAGACTTGTAGCTTGCAATTGTCTGCTTGGGTTCTCTTTGCTATGCATTGTGTGAGTGACTACTCCCTTGAGGTGTGAGTACAAACTATCAAATGTTTGCAACTATACATAGATTGAGTTGCCTTTGCCGTTGACCTAGAAATGGTATGACAATGACACTCGTCCTTGAATGTTGCCTATTGATTTTCCTTTGACCATCAAGGTGATTCACCCCTGATGTACATCCAAAATAGGCATCCTTTGATGAAGGCTCAATGGATGCATTGTCATTTGAACACTATTCGATAAACACTTTGAATTGATGATGTGGTATCTACCATTGGTTGAACTGTTTTAGATGACATTGTAACTATCATCAAACCCCACTCAATGATGTGGTAACTATTACCAGTTAAACCCTGTTTGATGATGTGTCACTATTTGACCTATGATGTGGTAAAGTTTGAAAGTCGAGTTTGATTTGATGACGTGGTAATTACTGCTAGACAATAGAAACTCACATATGAGTATTCATTTCTAACACCCCTTCAACAAGGAAATGAATGAACGAAGAAGTAAGGGAAGATGCATGGTAACACGACCTATTCACACACAAATTCTAAAAAAAGGCCACATCATACAAAGTGATAAGAAATTTGTAGACAAAGCCACATCGTTTTTTCCATGCCCCCCAATTGTGTGACCCCTTATTAGGCTACATAAAGGATTAACAACTATGAATCAACAAGCTGATGTGGCTGCTACTCCTCATTGCCAAAGGGCCCATGAGCTTTCCAAACCAAATCTTCCAACCTGTCAAAGATTCATTTACCAACCAATACCTTGATGCAATTTATGTTGCTCAATGTAGAATGAGATAGCCTGACAAAGATGCAAGCCTCAATTTCTCTTCGTTGTCAAATTTTTAGGAAACCATCCAAGCAATAATCATTTGGTGCATAACAAAAGAGTTGAGTACAATTCATATTGTAGATTTTCCCATGACTAAACTTGCATGAGCATTCCCAAGTTGAAATCTACTGTAGCCTAGCAAAATATTGATCTCGCCTGCTCTATTACTAATATTACATCACCACTAAACAAGGACTGCCTCAATGTTTTCCACCCAGCCATAAATTCCATCCTTTGCTTCTCTTTTGCCTCATTGGGGTTGTTAGCTTTTGATAACCCCTTATAGATCTTTGTGGAGTTCTCCCCTTAACCCAATGCTTATCACTTGGGACCTCGTGTTGGTGCCATGTCTTTAAGGAATCCATGACCTCTCCTAGGCCTTACCACCAAATCCCAACCTTACTGCCTAGGCCTAGGATTGCCTCTAGACCCTAGCCATTTTATACTACGACGAGGCCAATAAATGCCATTATCCATTAATGTCCCATATATGTAAAATCCTGAAGCCCTCTTAGTGTCCCACCTCACCATAAACAAGCTATGGCTTTTGGCAATTATGGATGACTAACACATTATAATGGATGTTAATTAATTTTTATGGTTTTATCCCATGAGAACTTAAGGTTTGGATTTCTGGGGTCCCCAGCCTTGAAAAAAGGAGAATCAAAATCTCTTTCTCAAAATTGTATGGCTTTATGTGTTTGTAATGCCGAGCCTTCTTCGGCTTTGGATAACCACTTATGAGCATTGGTAGCCTAGTCTTACCTCATCCATTGCCATTAATTGTTGTAACCTGCGAGAATGTATCTCTACATCTTACATTCTATTCTCTACCATGAGACTCAAGCTAGGCACCAAGAACTCTAGAGGTATAGATGACTCAAGGCCATAATACAACTAGAAAGGTACGTGGTTGGTTGTTACCTTAAAGGCTATCTTGTAAGCCCATAAGACTTTTTTCAACTCTTAGTACCAATCAGTTCTATTTTCATTGATCATTTTGATGAGTATAGACTTGATTAGCTTGTTTGTGCTGTTTGGTTGGCCACGCATCTTGGATAGTTGGTTGTAGATGTTTTGTGATGAATTATAAATCCTTCATAAAACACTCAATGATTAAGTTAATGAAATGCGAGCCTTCATCCAAAACAATCCCACTTGAGCATATATGTAGTTTGGTGGTGACTCACGTGTTGTGGAGATCTTCGAGGAATGGTGATGGAGCCATCTACTCCAAGAAGCTACTTGTGGGAGCTATACAAGCATGTAGAGGCCATAAGTGTCACTCAAATGGCTTCTGAAGTTGTTTTGCAAGTGTGAAGAGAGGGGAGAAGGAAGAAGAAGGGGGAGAGAAGATGGGAAGCAAGAGGCAAGAGAGGGGAAGGGGGATGAGATCCTGAGAGGGCTTCTAAAGACGTTAATATAATTTCTTTATATGAAGAGTGACACCTCTCGAGTCGAAGAGTAGAGCAATGCTGGGCTGGAGAGAGCACCACCTCTTGGATGGTCAACCTGGGGCGGGGTGGGTTTGGGGATTGAACAATCTCCTCCTCCTCAACCTGAGGCTCCTCCTGGGGTTCAGATTCCTTTTCCTCGAAGATGACATCCCGACTGATAAGGATCTATAAGAGTCGATAGGCCTTGGATTCTTCGCTATACCCAACAAAGATACATTTTTTGCTCCGAGAATCAAGCTTGGTCCTCTCTTCCTTGTGCACATGCACCCATGCTTTAGAACCAAAAATGCGAAGATGAGTGATAGAGGGCTTCTTACCATAAAATGCCTCATATGGAGTCTTGTCCTTGACGGCCTTCGTCTTGGTCCTGTTGAGGATGTGTACTGCTGTATTGACAGCTTCACTCCAATAGGCTTTAGAAAGGTTCCTTCCTCGTATCATAGCAAGCCCTGTCTCCGTGGTGGTTATGTGCTTCCTCTCAGCTACCCCGTTCTGTTGAGATGTACATGCTGTGGTGAGTTGTCGCTTGATCCCATGCTTGCAACAAAATGTGTTGAACTCATTGGAGGTGAATTCTCCCCCCCTGTCTGTACGGAACATCTTGACATTCTTCCCTGTCTCCTTTTCAACTCTGGCCTTCCAGTCCTTGAATTTCTCGAAAGTGTGTGACTTTTTAGCCACACAATACACCCAGGTCATTCTACTGAAATCATCCACAAAGAGAAGTGAGTACCTGGATCTTGCCCATGATGATGTAGACACTTGGCCACAAATGTCAGCATGAACCAACTCAAGTGGTTTGCTAGCCCGAAACGAGGCCTCTTGTGGGAACTTATCCATGTGCTGCTTGCCTTCTAGACAAGCCCTACAGACACCATCATTGCCTGTAATGGGTGGAAGTCCATCCACCATCTTCGACTTTGACATTTCAGCCAAGGTTCCTGCCTCAAGGCTAGTACCCCTTGAAGCATTACCCGTGTTGACTCCTTACTCTAAAGAACTGTTGCCCCATTAACTGTTGAAGAAGTGAAAGGAAAGCATGAAGCTGAACACGAAATGAGAGAATGCTTGCTTGCTTATGGAATGAAGAAAGGTGAGGTCCATATGTAGGCACCTCTACATGAGCCACCAAGCTCCACAATCATCTCCTCAATCAGCTCCTAGAATCTCTCAATCATCCTATGTGGCATCTACCACCACCTAACAGTGCTTATGGGCACCTAACTGTGCCTCTAGCACACACACAGCCTGTGGCATACACCTTGAGATATCCCATCAAACCAAGGCAATGCCTCAGGCTATGTCAAGGATACATCTAGTCTCATAGTTTTTCATGCCATCTCATGGTGGTCAAGGATAAATCTATGGCTAGGATCTCATGCTAGCAAGGTTTCCCAAGGGTGTGAAGTCAAACAAAGGGATACATAAGACCTTCCAATGGTTATCTCCCCTGCATGACCAACAAAGTGTTGGATCTTCGATACGCTACTGCGACCGACTGCCATGTATGCAGCACCCTTCTGGGGATATGACCTACAGATAGTAGAGTGGAGGAGATTTGAGCGGCTACAGATGACTATGGGATCTTCGGAGTAAGCCCTCAGTTCCACATGAGATAGTACAAGCAGACTTACCCATGACACCACTACACGTTGATGCCATCTTCCAGACAATGACATTCATTCATAGAGTCTCGGACTTACCTTGATGGAGACTACTGAGGTTGGCCATGGAGTCATCTAGATGACTAGCCGAGAGCAGACACACGGTATGCACGTATATCCACATGGTTTGCTAGGCACGGAGTTCAGATGGACATGCTTCCCCCCTTTTAGTATAGTACGGATGCACCCCTTGAGTTGATCCCACGGGATGAGATTAACCGTATCGTACAGCTAAATCTCCTCCAACTCCACACATCTTGGACTTGGGGGGGAGATCAAGAGCTCCCCTCAGTTCTACCACGAGCACTTGTTGAGTGTATTAGTGGAGGGATTCATCATCAGACCCCCAGTATCTGGAGGACAGAGGAGTCTCACATGCATTGAGGATCGCCATTGGACAGATGCGGGTTTCATCCCATCAGTTGAGGATTGAGACAGGAAGAGCAGCACGTATACCCAGAGAACATCAGATCTACATGCTATGCACACTAAGAGTGAGACTCTACGCCTGCCCAGCCTACTACGAGATCCGGGGATGATACCACTCTCTCTATCAGGATGGGAGTGGGCTCGGCCCACTATCAAGATTGATCCACTTCCATGACCAGATCTGCATTGGGCTCTATCTGCTTGAGATGCGCCGCCACATGGATATCCTGCTACGACGGAATAGAGAGCAACAGGAGGCAATCAGACCATAGGATAGAGAGGCTGATAGAGCACAACGACACGTCACGCCTTCTATGCATTTGAGTGAGCCCCAAGACACAGCCGGATGGAGGTGGAGGAAATAACTAACATGTGGGCAGCCTAGATTACTAGGAAAGGGACACAGAGACCACCTGCAGCGCATGGAGAGTGACTAGAGCACACTCTATTGAGGTCCGTCCTATCACAGCTTTCCTCAGGGGAGACCACCCGAGATGAGGGGTCACTCTGAACACAGCCCAGTCTTAAATTGATGTAATGCAGCCCATATGGCGATTGACTAATTTTTCACATAATATATTCCCCCCCAATTGCCAAGTGTGCAACGCATGCTCAGCAGCTGTACGAACTGGAAAAGCTTCAATTCATCATCAATGTAGAAGTTTGTATGCCATGCCACCTCCTTATGCATGCTATGTATGTCCTCATAGTAACATCCACTTTCTAAGAATAATCTGACCCACGCATCAACTATTGTCAGTTTTTAATTTATCTCACCATTCTGCTCACACCCCCTACAAGAACCAGCATAAGGGCTCACAGCAAACTCTCTCTTTCTTTCTTTCTGCAATGCAATGCATCGTCCAGAATAGCAAACAGCCTTTCATCCACCTTTGGCTCATCTTCTTGCCAACGTTGTTTTGCATATACATGTGCATCTAGGTCCAACATACCACACAGTTAAGTTTGCAGGGATATTTCTTTCACCAATCTACCTTCCCCCTTCCTCTTCATTGCCTAACAGAAGAGCTATAGGAGTGGCTGTGTTCATGCATTTTGTTTGACTTGTTTGTATATTGTAAAATGTGACGCCAGAATAACGAGAGCTGACTGGCTTTCTTACCCAACCTCTTCCCCGTGCACAATGAGACTGGGTCGAGGAGAATGGGTAAGTTAGAAGCAACCAGACATAGAAACATCTGGCTAACAATAGAAATCGTTAGACTTCTATGCACTCTGAGACTCACTGAAAAAGATTAGCACTAAAGATATTGTACAAATGTAGACTTAGAACGGGATACCACTATGATACACGAGTTGGATACCAATGGGAAATGCAAACATGCATGAGCTCAGCCAGCACCAGCACAAAGCAGACTATCCATCGCTTGTATTGCAGTCAAATAGTAAATCTACAAACTTAATATGTGCAGCAGATCTCTCGGGTTACCTAGTGCCAGCTTGAACTTCGCTAGGCGAGAGATATTCCTGATACGCATGATGATACGTTTAAAATGGTAGACTTGCGGCTACTACTCAACGTGAGATATACATCCTTTCTACAGGATTGACCTTGCACTTTCCTTTGGTAATATCTACGTAGTAATGGGCACGTACATGGTTGTAGAAAAGCTAGACCTAATATGAAACCGAATACAGACTAGACATAATTTGGAGTATATGATAAAAGAGCCGAAAGCACGGAGTTCATGATAGAGTGGTAAGCCGGGCTATTCAAGTTTCAAATTAACCATTTTCTCAATGTTAATGACAAATACTATAATTCGAGACCAGTAGTGAGGCTAGATAAGACTAAGTGCTACAGTATAAAGGTTTGTATATTGTAAGACAGTATGGTATTGAAGCTATGAATAGTGCGCCTTTAACACTAGAGCCGAATGGCTACAAATGGTATTGAAAAATACCATAATAGGTATGCTATAAGAGTTGTACCATTCAAAAAGGTTTACATATGATTTATAGTAATGGATGTTTGCGGGGACCTTAATGTCTACATGGTTGTTTTTACTACGGATACTTTGGTTCTAACAACCTTGTTTCTTGTAATGGAACATAACAAGCAGGCCAGAAATGGTTATAAATATAACCCCCTTGAAGATTTTTGAGCTCACTGGTTTATAGTTTACCAACCCTTCACCCTGGTTGATCGAAATACTTTATTCTATACTTGTGTAGTCCCGTTAGGAGCAAGGAAGGGGTCTCCATTGCTTCTCACTTGAAAGAATTCAATATTATTTTCAGCCAGCTTCAGGCTCAGAAGATGAATTTTGATGCAGAGACTAAGGCAATATTTCTCGTATGTTCATTGCCATCCTCATGGGATACCTTCCGTACAGCTATCAGTAACTCTGCACCTGGTGGAGTACTGAAATTTGATGATGTTGTGGGTAGCTTGTTGGCCGAGGAGATTAGACAGAAGTCTATGGATGGCAACAAGCAGGATGCAGTCTTAAATGTGCAAAGGGGCAGATCACAGTTCAGGGGGAAGTCCCAAGAAAGAGGGAAGTCTAGTAGCAAATCTAGGGCATGGAACATTGAGTGTTATGACTGTGGCAAGAAGGGCCATATGAAAAAGGATTGCTACAAGCTAAAAAGAGAGCAAAAGGATAAGAAAAAGAATGCAAATTGGGGTGCAAATTAGAAGGAAGAGAGTCCAAGGGAGGACAAAGGAAATGTTAAGATCGAGGAGATCAATGTAGTCACACATGATAGTGACAATGACGTTCTCTTCATGTCTAATTTATCTACAGAGTTGCTTACCACTTCAGATGATGCATATTCCCAGGATTGGATTTTGGATTCTGGTGCTTCATTCCATGTTACTCCCCATAGGGAATGGTTCTCCACTTATGACAGTGGAAAGACAGGTTGTGTGCATCTTGGAAATGACTATGCATGTGACATAGTGGGAGTAGGTGACATAAAGTTTTCTTTTGCAAATGGGTCTGCATTTATTTTGAAACATGTGAGACATGTGCCTAAGTTGACCAAGAGTCTTATTTCAGTGGGTCAACTAGATGATGCTGGTTTTCACACCACTTTTGGCTTTCAGAGTTGGAAAATTCAAAAGGGCTCTATGCTTTTGGCCAGCGGTGCCAAGTGTGGGACTTTGTATCCCTTACATGTATCAAAAGTATTTGATCATGTTGTTGCAATAACCGAGCAGCCAAGCACTTCTTTGTGGCATTGCAGGTTGGGGCACATGAGCCAGAATGGAATGAAACTCTTATGCCATTTGGGTTATGTACCGCATTTGAGTTTCTCTGATTTTGAATTTTGTGAGCATTATCTCTATGGGAAGCAGACTAAATCAGCCCATAAAAGAAGGGGAAAGAAAGAGTTTGAAAAGCTTGATTTGGTGCATTCAGACGTATGTGGTCCCATGCCTACACAGTCATTAGGCGGGGTTGAATACTATGTGACATTCATTGATGATGCAACTAGGAAAGTGTGGGCTTATGCTATAGCTCAGAAGAGTGATGTGTTCCATGTATTTCAGAAATGGCTGGCCTTGGTTGAGAATCAATCAGCTAGAACGCTTAAATGCCTACGGACTAACAATGGTCATGACTTTTAGCATTTTTGTGATACACGTGGGATTAAGAGGGAGCTCACATCCCCTCATACTCCAGAGCAAAATCCAGTTGCAAAAAAGATGAATCATACCATTCAAGAAAGGTTGCAATGCATGCTTTCCAATGCAAGTCTTTTTGGTGGTTTTTGGGCTGAGGTAATAAAGACTGCAGTGCATGTGATCAATAGATCACCTAGTAAGAGTTTGGATGGTGGTATTCCTAAAGAGGCATGGAGTGGCAAGAAGCCCTCTTACTCTCATTTGCATATATTTGGGTGTGAGACATATACACATGTGCCAAAAGAGCTTCGAAAGAAGCTAGATCCTAAGTCTAGGAAATGCATCTTTTTGGGTTATGGTGAAAGTGGAGAGATGGGCTATCATCTCTGGGATCCAGAAGCAAAGAAGGTCATACGTAGCCATGATGTAGTCTTCAATGAGAAGAAGATGCATAAGGCACCCATGAGGGATGTGGAAATGAGGAGAATCACTTTCCAGGATGTGAATCCACCTGCATATGTTGATAGACAACAAGCTGTCCATGCACCAAATGTGCAAGAAATGGTACCACCAAGTACTTCCACAGGTATACAATCAAGGGTAGATGATCGATCATCTATTGGTGGAACCAAATGTGGCTGATATGCAGGTGGGACAGCAAGCTGAAATGCCCTTGAGAAGATCATCTAGAGTGTCTAGACTACCTGATAGGTTTGTTCCAGGGGTAGACTATGTGATGCTTATTGATTGCGGGGAGCCTTCTTGCTACAGAGAGGCTATGATGTGCGAGGATCAACGCAAGTGGGAGTTCACTTATGAAGAATAAGACTTGGGACTCGGTTTCTTTGCCACATGGAAAGAAAGCATTGCCATGAAAATGGGTCTACAAGATGGTCACAGGTGATGATGTGCCTAGGTACAAGGGCCGTTTGGTCACTAAAGGGTTCAAGTAAGAGAAGCATGTGGACTTTGATGAGATATTCTCTCCGGTTGTGAAGATGACCACACTTAGATGCATGCTTGGACTAGTGGCATCAGAGGATATGGAGCTTATGCAGATGGACGTCAAGACAGCTTTCTTGCATGGGGATTTGCATGAGGAAATTTACATGGTGCACCTAGAAGGCTTTGAAGAAAAGGGCAAAGAACATTTAGTTTGCAACTTGAAGAAGAGTCTCTATGGTCTTAAGCAAGCACCTAAAGAATGGTATCAAAAGTTTGATGCTTTCATTCGGTCCCAGGGTTTTAGAAGGAGTGAAATTGATCACTACGTCTACACTAAAAGGGCTAAGGCATAATGATTCCATGAGTGCTATTTAGATAGCACAAAAGCCAGTCTTTCATGCAAAGACCAAACACATTGAGGTCAGGTACCATTTCATCAGGGAGGTACTTCAAGACAAGTGCATAGAGCTTGTCAAGGTTCATACAGATGATAACCCTGCAGATATGCTGACGAAGAGTCTACCTAGTCAGCGGTTTGAGTATTGTCGTGTATTGATGGGCATTGGATAGTATGCTCACTGGTTGTTCTCCCTTAAAGGCACATTGTCCTTTAAGTGGGAGGTTGTGGGGGTTAAAGGTCACTGTGCCTTTACCCCGGTTATGTACAATACTCAAATGCATATATAAATGAATGAAAAAGAAGATTAGGGTGTTCTGAACCCACCAAAACTTGTGTGGCTCTCTATCTCTGTCTCTCCCTCTTTTGCTCTTGCTTTTGTTGAGAGCACTTTCAAATTGGAGTGATACAGAGAAGATTATCATGGTCCCTGTGCAAAGATGACATGCACAAATTGAGAAATGGTCGAAATTTTTCTTGAGACACTTCAAACCTCAAAATCAAGATTGATTCTATAGAGAGAAGGAGAAAACTAAACTACAATAGAAGGAGACTTTCTGTTGAATCAAAATTGTTTACAATCAATCCTGGAGTCACAATACTCCATGTACGGAGCTCAAACCGCCCGACCACCCCCGAGCTATTCTCACTCTCACTTGCAAGAGATTTCTCACTATCACTCACACCAAAGTGTTTCAATGAATCTCACTCCCACTCAAATGATACAATAATAAATGAAAGAAGAATCATTGTGCAAGCTGGCCAAATTGCATTTTTGTGCAAATCCCCCATTTCAAGCATTTTTGCCCTTTTTTAAGCCTCTAGGCATCGGTTTTCGATGTCTATGGATGTGCTCACACTGTTAGAATCATCAAATATTGCAGAGAAAATCATCTTTTGAAGATCACATATGTTAGACATAATAAAAGAAAAAGATTTTGAATATGACTTATTTTATATTTTTACATGGTTTTTGGTATTTTTCCAATGTTATGTTAGCCCTCATCTGATTGGTCGAGAGCCTATTTTTCTAAACCCTAAAAGGCCCAAAATGAGCTCCCTTTTTTGCTAATGTAGTGGGTATAGGGACCCACTCGCTTGTTGACTCTACTCTCTCTCTACCCTCATCTCCTTTCTCTCTCTATGGTGTACGATGCTAATTCCTTGCTAAAGGTTTAAAGAAGGTCTTGCTGTGAATTACACAATCAGATTATCATTGCATGTTACAGCTTTTGACACAATATTGCGAGATAAACTATGGGAACGGATGCATCAGTTAGGAGTTCCAACAGAATTGCATAGGGGTGTTCATCCTGACGATTGTACTTTGGAACACTAAAGTTTGCCAAAATGTCTTCTTCCATTGTTGTTATTGTGACATGGTTTTTGCATAGTCAATAAATTGCTTGCATCAACATTCTCATATGTTAACCTCATTGGTTAACCATGCCAAATTTGTAATTTTTCCATTCTTTGTCATTTTGTATTAATGAAGTAGAGAGATATGTTTGAGCCTTGGAGCCGATTGGGCCCAAGAGAATGGCTAAGTGGAAGCAAGAGAGCAATCGGGAGAGTAGAGTATTAGCCATCCCTTCAAAAGGTGGACTGTATAAAAAGGGAAGAACTTTGACTTTGGTCTTTAGTTGTTGTATGCACAATTATAGATAAGAAGCCATCTTGTCTTCTAGGTTTAGTTCTTATGTTCGTGCTTGCCTTTTATGATTGTCACTGTCTCTCCCTTCATCTCTTCTCATGTCCCTTTCCCCTCCCCTTCCCACTCCCTTCGTCCCCCTCTTTCCATCCCCTTCCTTCTCATAGAGTCACAATGGCAACAACTCGGGAGCCACAAAGGTGACATTTGTGGATGGCTTATGCACTCATTTCTTCTCTTGGAGGGTAGAAGAAACAAAATCTCTTCTTGAACTTTTTGAATTTCCATTATGGAAACCAACGGTCCTTGAGGTATATCTTTTTCACCTCGTAAGACATACAGCACATCATTCATCTTGAATTGATAAATGTGCTTTTTCCAATCTATGGCTGGATTCTTCCTAGAATGCCAAGCCTTACCTAGGGCTATGTCTGCATGAGTAAGCTTAGTCATTTCAAAATCAAGCTTCTCAGCATAGTCCTGAATTCAAAGCTCCAATGGTTCTCCTTCAAGATCCCCATGACATGTGAGTCACCATTGAGCACTACACATTTTTTGTATTGCTAGTGGGAGTTCTAGGTACACTTTTGCTTGCATTTGCTTCTTTCATCATCTACCTATTGCCCAATACTTCATAGCTTAATGAAAAGTTGTTGGTTTTGGAATATAGGAGTGTGTGATGTGAAAAGAGGTTGTTTGGAGTTTATTTGAGTGATTATGAGTGTTTCTAAGTGTTTCAGTTATCAAATCTTATGAAAAGGTAGTTGTGGTGGTTGCTAAGGCATGGATAGTGTCAGAAGCAGTTAAAAACACTCAAAAATGATGTTGGGTGAGAATTTTGAAGCTGCTTGAAGTGATAAGTCAATTGCATTTTAGAAACACCCCCCATTGTGCTTGTAACTCCTCATAGGGCTTTGGGATTCTAAATGCCATGATAATTTTCTTGCAATGAATCCCACTTTGTTTGAGCTATGCAACAAAGAGGTGATACATATAAGTGACAATATGATGTAGAAGGCCCCAAGGGAGAAATATCCCACAACTTCATTTGATGTGTCTCAATGCTCAATGGCTACTGTCTTAAGGGACACTAAAGAAGCAAACACGGCCTCAAAGGGGATGAATATGGAGGAACTGGCTACCAACATATTAAATCAACTTAGCCAGTAGTGGAAAGGGGGAGAATCTAAAGAAGTTTCCAAACCCCCACCTATACCTACGATGTGATAATGTGTGGTGCGGAGTATGCACTGGAAATCACCCTACTAATGAGTGTCCTTGTCTTTAGGAAAGACTAGAACTTTACTATGCTCACTGTGCACATTGGGGAAAGCATGATACTTTGTAATGTCATTATCCTAAGGTGATCCCCCAGCCCATGTACTAACCAAGGCCACAATAGACCTTGCTAGCACCACTCATTGCAGCCAATCAAGCTCAATTGGCCATCAAGGAGCTATGTTGGCCAATTAAGGGCAATATAAAACCTAAACCATTCTACTACCTCCATCAAGTGGACTTCAACCACCACCACCACGAATCACTCCTATGAATCAAGTGTTGGTAGAGGAATTATGTAGTGTTTAGGAAGAGCTTAAGAATGACCTTAGTGGGAACAACTATCTACCTTATGATGAAAACACGAATTGTTCTAGATTTTGCATGTTATGTTATGTAGGATGACCATTTGTATTATGGTATAGCGGGTGAGTCTTGTTTCTCAAAAAGCAAGGGACATGAATAACCTAACAAGGAAACCACTGATTCAGTGCTATATATGTCAAGGTCCTCATAGAGCCAATGAGTGGATGACATCAACAAATCACTTGCCATAATGCTAGGGACCTCATTATCTAAAGGAATGCCCTATAAGGACAGCCAACCTGAACCCACTGTTGCAACATTGTGCACAAGGTGCAGAGTGGATCATCTCCATAGGACTATTTGATGTGCAGGCCCTCAATGCCAGCCACTGACTCTAAGGCCACAAGTATTAATATGTTTGAATATCATTGGTATCCTTGAAATGCAATCGATTGATTGCAAGCCAAAAATTTCAACAAGGTCTTCGTAAGCAAGCCAAAAGAGATGAGGCTAGTACATCATAGTCAAGAGGGTCAACTCAAGCTGCGCGAGTAAAAAACAAAGGTGCCACTAAAATTGGACAAGGTTCCAATAAACTGATGATCCACAATGGGTTGGATGAGGAAACATCCATGTCTTCTTCATCTAGCATGCTCCTGCAAAGGATAATTTAATCAATCACCCACCCAAGGAGAGTGAGGAGACATGGGGAGTCCTGACTAATAGGATGCCTACAACTCCCTTAGGACATGGTGACTATTCCAACCCCCTTGTCAACCCCATTGAAGTGGAAAACTTGGTACATGGGTGCCAAGATAAATTTGAGAAAAGGCTCAAGGCTAGTAAGTGGGTGATGTTCATCCAAGGCACCATGTTACTACTTGAGCCTCTAAGTCCTTGCATGTGCTTAAAAAGGTGGAGGAAGAATGTGCTTCAAGCTTCGTATTGGAGGGCCCCACATTGATGCAATGGATATTTGAAGAAGACCTTGCCTTGTATCAACTAGAAGAGGTATTAACATGTCCTGCTATGGCTTCAAAGAGCCAAAATCAATGGGCTTGGAACTGATGGTAGGACCTCAAGACATTACTCAGTTATCATCCTTCCTCTCCATGGAGGTAAGGATACCCATTACAACATTACTATAAGGTAACCACACCCTTTGGAGAGACCTCTCCGACTAGATAAATGGGCATGTAATAGCACTGGAGCCTTTGAAACTAGAGATAGTCAAATCCCCTAATGGGTCTCAAGATCTTCCAAAGGTACTAGTCAACAAGCTAGGTCAATACTTTGAGAGTGATGATACTAACTAGTGCTATCCATATCCTACCATGATCACAATGTTACAAAATTCTTGGATAGAGGAACCAATGTTAGCTTTTACTAAACAATATTGCAAAAAATGGGGAAGACCCAGGCTTGATTACACTTCTTTGATAGCTAAACTAGCAGATGGGGAGCCACAGTTCACCTCACCCAATGGGGGTGCTCAAAGATATTAAAATCAAGACCTTTGGTTTTCCCTATCAAGTGTGGTTGATAGTGATCATTTATGCATCTTATTGGCTTGGTCCATGACTAGCACTCTAACAATATTTACTTGCGAGAAGATGAGCATCATGAGAGTAGACCTCCACTCATGGAAGGCTCACTCAATCTCTAAACATTTATTTGAAGTAGAGTTTAGCACCACATAGTAGACAACTTTCATTAAGTACTCTAGGCATGCAATGAGAGGAAAGAGGGAGAGGACTAGGATGATGATTGGTATGCTCCATTACCAGAACCCAAATTCTTTTATGATTGGAAACACATATTGGCAACCATAAATGTGCCTGAAAAGAGGGGCACATAAATTGCTATTCCATATAGACAGGATGAAGGCAAGGCTGTCTTGCTCAACATGCTCAGTTGCTTAAGGACTCCAAGGTAAGGAAAGGTGAGGTCAAGGTAAAGTCTTATCTGCATTGGCCTAGGTATTTCGGAGCCACCACAGTTGATCATGAGTTTTCATGAAATTGGGGTTCATGGCTAAATTGATTCATTGCACCAGTAGGATCCATCAATGCTGAGAAAGAACAACCACCAAGCACTAAAACCACTAGAGCTAGAAAGAAGGTATGCCTAACCAAGGCTAAACACTTCCCTAAGGATCTATCAGAAGATGATAGGGTAGACTTTCGCCATGCTCTTCCCCATGATAAAGCATACATGGTCCAAGACCAAAAAATATGGTTTGAACAAGCTATATGACCTATGGAAGAAGGGAATAATCAGAGCTTTGATGGATCTACCAAGGTCAAAGAAGTTAATGTAGTAGAAGAATGCAAGGATCCCATGCTAAGCTACATCACAGATGACCTCTCACTAGAGCATGAAGAAGCTTTGATTGCACTTCTTCTAGAGTGTGAAGAATTTTTTGTATGGAAATATGCAGATATGGTGTACCTCCAAAGGTTGTACAACATATCGTTCCTATGACAGAAGATGCCAAACCCATGAATCCCAAGTATGCTATGGTAGTAAAGGAGGAAATACAAAAATGGATTGATGTGGAATTCATCTACGAGATCGAACATACAAACTGGGTATCACCTATAATGATTGTAATTAAGAAGAATGGCAAAACCATAGTTCTCATGGACCTCAAAAGGGTGAACACTACCACTCATCATTTTCTCTATTCTATCTATTGCAGCGCAGTCTCTAGCCTGACCACCTGTCATCATGCATCCTTTTGCCGCTTCTTTGCTCGTAGCCCATGCAAATCATAGGTTGGCTTAAAGAGACCACCGCGCTGGTTTATGGCATAATAATGAGCATTTCCTCAGCGTAGTCTTTGGCGTGACCACCTATCTTCGCCCAGAATTCAAGGTTGTCTTGGAGAGATCACCACACTGGTTCTTGGAGTTATAGCTCCGTTACCTATTTTTACATATTACATGAGGAGATCTATGAAATCCACTGTGCTGGTTCTTGGAGTTAAATATTTGTGTACCAACAAAAATGTATTCCATTGTGCAATAAGATACATTTGGTGCTTTTTGGTTGTAGCTTGTTTCTCTCTTTGTCTGGTACATGTGCATAGCATTCACACCTAAACGTTCTGAAGTGGGAGACAGATGGCTTCTTACCGTTGTAAGCCTCATGTGGTGTTTTACCTTTGAGTGCCTTTGTATAGCTACGATTAAGGATGTAAACTGCAGTATTGACAACCTTAGCCCAAAAGTGGTTTGACAATCTAGCACCTTTCAACATACACCTCCCCATCTCCATGGTGGTCTGCATTTGGTGTTCAACAACCAAATTTTATTGAGGCATATGTGGTGTCACCGTTTGTCACTTGATGCCTTTGCTCTTGCAAAAATCTCCAAACTCTATAGAAACAAACTCACCACCACCATCCAATCTGATTTTCTTCACTTTTCTCCCTGTTTCATTTTCAACAAGCTGTAGCCATTCTTTCAATTTACCAAAAGCTTGAGCCTTTTCACGAAGAAAGTACACCCACATCTTCCTACTATAGTTGTCGACAATCAATAAAAAATATGAAGATCCCCCCAAGGCCTGTGTAGGCATCTTACTGCACAAGTCAACATGCACACAGAGGCATCTTACCACACAAGTCAACATGCACCAACTCTAGAGGAGCGTTTGCTCTATTCTTGCTTTCTTGTGGGAATGCCTTTCTCTGTTGCTTGCCCATCATGCAAGCTTCACACAGTTCTTTGATTTCTACTACTACAGGTAAGTGAGCAACCATACCTTGTTTCTGCATCTCCTTCAGCACTGCAAATCTGATGTGGTTGAATCTTTCGTGCCAAAGTCTGCTTATGCCCACTCTAGTGGTGGCTGTAAGAGCACTTAGCTCATACAAGTTGTTCCTCCTTACTCCTATGCCAACAAGATTGCCTTTTGCTCCTTTCTTGTTGAACCTCACCTCATGGTCAAGGTTAGTTATGGAAGCAACTGATAGCAATTTTCTCTTGATTTGTGGAACATACAACACATTAGATAGTTTCTTAACATCTCCATTTATAGAAACAAATGAAACCGTACCTATACCCTCAACAGGGAATTTTGCATTATTTCCAACCATCATAGTGATGGGTTCCTGTAGTGGCTGCATGGAACAATATAGACCCTTTTTGTAGGTCATGCGATGGGAGGCACCACTATCCAACACCCATGAACCACCTTTGCCTTTCACAATGGCAGAGAACATAGCATCCCCATTGCCGCCTCCATCTCGAGCTTTAAGCCTCAATTCCTCCTCCATAAGTAAAGCGCATAACTCCTCAAATGACAATGGTTGGGGTCTCACCTAAGTGTTAAGTGCTATTACCAGTCCATCAAACCTTGGTGGACATATCCGGAGACACCGTCAAGCTAGCTCTTCACTAGTGCTGGTGAATTAGTCATCAATGCACATATTTTGGGATAGAGTTTATTTTAGGAGGATGTGTAGTTATATATGTGGGCTTGACTTGCGAGACTGTCGCTTGACTTGCGAGACTATGGCACGAGGTCTCCAACTCTTCTTACAAGGTGGGAATAGTAGATTCAAAAGCTATGTTTGAATGCGAAAGACATGTGAAGTGATCCTCGATGGTTCTCTCTGTGTGTGTGTGTGTGTGAGACACACACAATACACACACACGCGCGCACATGCACACACACACACAATACACACACACACACACGCATGCACGCACGCACACACACACACACACAATACACACACACACACACAACACACACAATACACGCACACACGCGTGCACACACACACACATACACATGTAAACAAGGCTTGCAGATAGATGTTGTGTGTGTGTGTGTGTGTGTGTGTTAGTAGAATAGGTGTCCCATGCTTAAGCAAGATCTCTACTTTATTTTGTTGAAGGCAATAACTAGGGGGACGATACATTTGCATGGTTTAAGACAAGCTTGCATTTGGGAATATTTTGGTCTTTGAAAATTGGTCTATTGTAACATTTCAATTAGAGAAAGATGTCTAAGGTGAAAATTGCATTATGTTTAATGAAATATGTCCCATGGATAGTAGGAGTTGGGTTCCATGTGGTGAATTAGTCATCAGTGCACATATTTTGGGATTGTGTTTATTTTAGGAGGATAAGTAGTTATATCTGAGGGCTTGACTTGTGAGACTTTTACGAGGGGTCTCCAAGTCTTCTTGCAAGGTGGGAATAGTAAATTCAAAAGTTATGTTTGCAAATGTTTGATTTGGAAATTTAAGTCTCCTATGGTGAATGAGTTATGTGGGATGTAGATCTAGGTAGGAGGGGTCTTTGATTGCTACAAGTGGATGTGACCTTCAAGAGCACAAAAGATATGTAACAAGGCTTGCGGGTAGTTGTTCTCATGGGCTTGAACCCAAATGGAAATTCTATGGACGTTTTCATAAGTAAATTTTTGAACAATGTGAGGCAACATTTCTTCATATTTAGCAAGATTTGTCTCCAAGTGCAATCTCCATAAGTCCTTCTCTGATCAGTCTGTACTTCTTACCAATGAGATGATGTGTGACAATACATGTGTAAATTACAATAACCGATAAGGCAGAGTATAGGGGAGAAGTGTTAATTTGTGGGCACTTATACTTAAATGTACCACAAATAAACACATATATAGTGTACACAAGTGTTGAAGGAGAGTCCACATTGTTAAAAGGTGCAACTGTAGAATAGAATTCAAAATGCCTAAAATGAGAGAGAGAGAGAGAGAGAGAGAGAGAGAGAGAGAGAGAGAGATTATAAACAAATACAGACACACACTTATTTATTTAAGTATATATATATATATATATATATATATAAAATCTTACTATATCTTAAGGAAGGTGGAGGGAGGTTCAGGTGCCATGTGTCCACATATGTCTCTTCAAGTGAGAGAAAGAGAGAGAGAGAGAGAGAGAGAGAGAGAGAGAGAGAGAGAGAATACATAACCCACACACGTGACACTCACACACGTGTGTGTGTGTGTACTTGGTGAGATAAAGAGAGAGAGAGTGATGATGGAGGATGGACCTTGATGTTATGCATCATCACTGACATTAGGCACTTCAAGTGTCATACATTGACATATATGCTTATGCATTTGCATTGGCGTACATGCATTTGCATAGACATTGTTGTGATTTTAAAAAACAACATAGGTAGGTACCTAGAATCTTTCAAAGAGGCTAAAATTTTGGTAGGCACTCCATCGTGCTAAAATTTCACATCTCCAGGGGTAGTTCCTTAGACTTTTTCAATGACTGAGGTGGTTTTTGTTCTTTTTTTGCAGGGGAAGAGAGAGAGAGAGAGAGAGAGAGAGAGAGAGAGAGAGAGGTTGTGTCAGATATATTGTCTCTATTATGAAATATATTGCAAAGGTTTGAATCCTTACGATGAATGAAAATCTAAAATTGAACAGAAATGCTTTGACCATGAGGCATATGATTCATTGCACCTATGCTTAAAACTGAAACATGTATGGTTCACTTAGCTTTTCTTTTTTTCTTTGATTATTTTTCTTGCAGGTGCTTGATTTAGTTGTTAGACCACCACTAGCTTGTCTCCATTACTTTTGTTTAATCAGGTAGGTGATGTTTATTTCTTACCATTCGCCCTTGCTTTTTACTTTTTGAATTCTTTGCTTCCTTGGGGCACATTGTCTCATGGTTTGAGCATGATGCATGGATAATTCTAAGTGTCAAGTCTATGCAAACATTAGAGTGTCCCTCTATGTGTATGTGAGGTGAGAGCATTCTCTCTCTCTCTCTCTCATCTCTAGACTATAACAAATTTCAAAGCCTTGGGTCTACTAATCCAATTACACAATTGAGTCAATACATACCTAAAAGGCTTTTGTATTTTATTTTTAATGCAAATGCGGAGATGACTTCTACCACTATTCCAAATGCTTGGGAGTCGTCCTTTCATGCACGAAAAAGCCTTTGTGCAACAAAGTGAGATACAAGGGTGGAGGCTTCCACAATTTTTGACGATGTGTTGTCATTCTTTCGTGAGCCACAAAGCCCTTGTACAACAAAAATAGTTGTTGCAAGGGAGGAGACTTCAACCCATGGAGCAAATCAGGCACCCAAGTTGCCTTCAAGGCATTTTAAGTCTAACTGTGAATGTCACACTGTTGTTAGAATGAAACGACTTAGACTGGGGAGCCGGGGGGGGGGGGGGCTTCAACCCATCCCATCAATCATGCAAGTAGGAGCCTATCATATTCAAGGCAATACAATCCTTTAAAGTCCATTCAAGACATGTGTGAGCATAATAAGGATCCATGTACCATAGACACATGATATGTGGCCTTCTTATGGGGAGAAATCCATTCAGATGGTGGTGGAGTAATAGCAAGGGACATGGGAGAATTCTCTGGAGCTCTCATTGCAAGGATTTCTCAAATTGAGAATACCATGAAGGACACTAATCAGTGCATGCAACATATTCTGGGGAGAGGTGGAGAAGGGTCAGTTGTATGTGAGAATGGACGTAGACTACAAGTTGACAAGGTGAAAGAACAAGTTCATCAACTGTCCCGCATTTTTTCAATGGAATATGTTCCCTGGATAGTATGAGTTGGTTTCCTTGCAGTGAATTAGTCATCAGTGCACATATTTTGGGATTGTATCTATCTTGGGTGGATGTGAAGTTATATATGTGGGCTAGACTTGCGAGAATTTCAGGGAGGTCTCCAAGTCTTCTTGCAAGGTAGGGTATGTGATCCTCCAAATATATACATATATGCAAGTCTGTATGTATCATTGCACATGTGTCATGTCATTGGAAAACTATTTTGTGCATATGATTGATTGCATGTATTCTTTAAGCTAACGTATATATGGTTCAATACATTCTTCTTTTTTTCTGTGGTTTTTTTTCTGTGTATTCTTCTTCTTCCTTTCTATGGTTTTTCTTGTCCAGCTGTTGTTAGCTCACTAGGTATCTAGATTACCACTACCTACTGTGTGGTACTTTTGTTTACTCAAGTGAGTGATGTTTGTTCCTTACCGTTTGAAACTTATTTGATTCTTTTGATATGGCTCAATGCATTTATGTTTCAATACATATGATGATTCACGTTCCAGTACATAGGATGATTCAATGGTTCATTATTATTCTTTTTTTATGTGGTTTTTTTTATACAAGTGCTCCATCCAGCTGTTAGCTCACTAGATGTCTAGATCACCACTACCTCCTGTGCGCTACTTTTGTTTACTCAATTAGGTGATGTCTAGTCCTTAAGCATTTGAAAAAAAATTCTATTCCTTTGATATGGTTCAATGCATTTATGTTTCAATACATAGGATGATTCAATGAATAAAAATTTTTGAATCATTAAAATTAAATGTAATAAATCATTCATTTACATAGCTGCTTCTGCATTTGCATTTGCATTTGCAATTGCATGTGCATATGTGCATTGGCATGTATATGTGTGTGTGATTTTTCTCATATGTTATCGAAATAGGAGGATTACACATAGCAAAATATGGTGACACATTCAATCTTGTTTATGGGACACTATGAGTGATGCATAGATGGTCAACTCTCAATTACAAATAGATATGGGAAGAGGATGGCTTTGTTAATTTAACCACGCTTCTTGCTTTCTAAATTCTTTGCATCATTGGGCCACATTGGATTGAGATTTATCAATTGTCTCATGGTCAGAGCATGATGCATGGGAAGTTTGATTAAGCTATTCTTCTTTTGCTGAGGAATAGATCTTTATGCAGTTGGTTTAGTGGATACTATCTAAGGGGATCTAATTTATCATATATATAGAAGATGGTGAAAGGAATAGAATAGAGGTTACATTTAGTAAGGTCTCATAGGAGAAGATTGTTGGATTCAACATGGGCAGCCCATCGCTATACAACAAACAAGGTTGAAAAGAGAAGGTACTAGAAGCATGTGGGTAACTGTGGAATCTATGAGTGTAGAGGTCGGCCTTTACAAACAATAGATTTAGATGCATGGATACAATGATATAGCATGCATTGCTAAAAAATCAACGAGCCTCAATATAAGAAATTTATTGCATTCAGCACACGAGCACATCGTACTCTGGCTAGAGAGCAGAACATCCTATGCACTACAATTGGTGGTAGGGAAGAGCAATTGCATGCAAGAAGGGATTCTTTCCATTTGAGATTAGGAGGATATGCATTCCCCATGGATGGTGTATTAAATATGCATCAATACGCTGGGGATAAAAATGTAATCGATACTTCAGCAGCAGCAAGTAATGCACATCAACATCCTGTGGGTGAGACAAATGCAGCACATGCTCCAGGAAAAAGTACAACCACTCAAATGGATGCAACCAAGGCCCCTAGACATTCAAGATCATGAAGACACATTGTTTGCATACTAACAAACTATGTCGTTCTCCTACCTCCAAGGCACTTCTAGAACACTCAGCCTACTTGCTTCCGTAGAGCTTGGATTGGCCTCGTTATTGTCCCTAGGAAGAGGCCCAAAAAATGATGCATACTTGAGAGATTTTGCAACCACATTAGGCTTATGGGAACTAAGGAACAAGGGGATTTTGCTTTCACGGGTGGGTGTGGCGATGGTGATTTGGGAAGGAGGGAAGGGGGGGGGCGTGCTTTTACAAGTCCCTAAAATGATGCGAGAAAGATTTGAAGAACTTCTAGGAGGGTCAAAGAGCACAAGAGACTCCACTACATGCACACGTGCATATGAGGGGTTTTTAACCCATGTGTGGGAGCATATTAGTTTTGCTTTCATGTATTATATGGTTCGTATGTCATATCCTCAAGAAGAGGCACAAAAAAAGATGCATACTCACGAACATTCTTAGAGGCAAACGCCCTCCCTCTTAAAAAGGGGGGGTAAAGGCACCTTTTGAAGGCGAAGATGCTATTTCCACAGCCCTAGGAGAGTTGCATTGACACTCTAGTAGTGAGTTGATGCCAAGGAATTACTCAAGGAGTTGTTTTCTAGCACCCATGACTTGGGAGACACACATGTCCATTGTGTTTCAATGGTCTTGTTGTGAGAAGTGGACAATTGCACCATGGCTAAGGCATGGCGAAATGGGTCGTGCACGAATGTCATGCATTCCATTGGGTGTGTTATATGGTCTCCAATAATTGCATGGTGGCAAGTTAGACAAATTCCTTTCATTCATGTGCCAAGATGATGTCTAGCTTCCTAAGAGGTGTGATTAAGTTCGAATGGACACCATCTATTTTCAAGATCAAGCTAGCACACGTGTATTTCCCCTATTGTATTGAGGGGGGGCAAGGGGGAGACGTTCCCTTACAAGTCCCTAAAATGATGCGGGAAAGATTTAAAGAACTTATGAGTGGGTTAGAGAGCACACCAGACTCCATTACACATGCACATATGAGGGATTTGTAACCCCATGTTTGGGGGCATATTAATCTTGCTTTCATGTATGATGTGGTTTGTACGTCATATCCTCTAGAAGAGGCACAAAAAATGATACTTACTCAAGAATATTGTTCGAGATACTCAAGAATATTGTTAGAGCCAAAACCCCTCCCTCTTAAAAATGGGGCATAGGCACGTTTGGAAGACTACTCAAGTATATTGTTAGAGCCAAAACCCCTCCCTCTTAAAAATGGGGCATAGGCACGTTTGGAAGACTAAGATGCTATTTCCATAGCCCTTCGAGAGTTACATTGACCACTCTAGTAGTGAGTTTATGCCAAGGAATTTCTTAAGGAGTCATTTTCTAGCACCCATGATTTGGGGGTTGTGTATGTCCATCTTGTTTCAATGGCCTAGTTGTGATAAGTGGACAATTGTACCATGGCCAAGGCATGGCAAAATAGGTCCTAATGAATGTCATGTATTCCATTGGGTGTGTTGTGGTCTCCTTGCATGGTGGAGACTCAGACAAAGTTATTCCTCTCATTCATGTGCCAAGACCATGTTGGCTTCCCAAGAGGTGTGATTAAGTTCAAATGGACACCATTGATCTTCAAGATCAAGTTAACAACCGTGCGTTTGCAGTCCTGTTATAGTTTTGTATAGTGATAACATGCTTCTCCTTTGGATCACTTCTTACCTTGGGCTGTCAATCTTCTCTCATCCATTGCCGCTTGTGTTTGCAATCCTATTGATAAGAATTGTATAATAGTGACGATCCTTCTTCTCATCAATCATTTCTATCCTCATCAATCGTTTCTATTCTCATCAATCATTTGATGAGAGTAAACTTGATGATTGATGAGGGTGAGCTTGTTCTCTTTCTTGATGTTTGGGGGGCAATTTGGATTCACATTAAAGATCCACAATGACAAGAAGCTTTTATTTTTCCACCTATTCTCTGACCGTTAGGGAGTGTGCTAGTGGAGAGCTACATTTCAGTAATTGTCAATTCAGTAGGCTTAGTGCTGTTCCACCGAGTGTTTGCAAGAGAATTGCTTGAGCATGAGTTGGCATTACTCTACAATGAATGATTGTAAAAAGGATGAACAGTTCAGCCACCCTGAGTTCCTTTGCCTTCCTCCATGATGCAGCATAAAATTGTAATGCACATAAAATTGTAATTGCATAGGAACTATAAGATGATTTCAAGGAAGCTTCAAACATCCTCACCTCTCAAACCATTTTACAAAAAAATTGCATAGGAACTATAAGATGATTTCAAGGAAGCTTCAAACATCCTCACCTCTCAAACCACATAAAATTGTAATTGCATAGGAACTATAAGATGATTTCAAGGAAGCTTCAAACATCCTCACCTCTCAAACCATTTTACAAACATTATTTGCATTAGCTGAGGATTATATTTGCATATTTAGAAGTGGACACTAACCCTATAACATATTTGTAAGAGCCTAGCCACATATTGAAAGTAACTCATTGCTTGATGCTGAAGTACTTTACTCTTAATTTACAAGACCCAGCCGTAAGGTGAAAATCACCTGAAAGAATAATGGATAGAATCATAGGTAACGTATCCTGTCCAAAACATAGAATGCTCTCATTATAGAAGAAATGATCTTCTTCTCCACCTGACAGGCACTTCAAACGAGTAGTCGAGAAAGGGTGCCCAGGTATTTGATTCATTTATGAACTGCCTATTCAAAGCTTGGCTTCTCTGGGTATTTACAATTAGACTCTTGTATGATCACACTAGCAGCATAATGTGCAGCTCTTACACATTCCTTGGTGTCTTTCCCTTGAACGAGTTGTGACAAGAAGCCTCCAACAAATGCATCACCTGGGAAAAAAATTAATCAATAAACACTAGTAAATGAGATCACTTTGTGCTGTCTAATGACATCGTTACTCCTAGAATGCAGCAAGCGCTCTCTCTCTCTCTCCCCCCCCCAAAAAAACAAACTAGCGTTGTACAATGTTCCTACAATGAGTGGGAGGTGGACCTATATAGTCTTCTCTGTTATATCCCATTTAGCCTTCTCTAAGCCCAAAAAGTCCCTCACCAAATTGTCCTTACCACATTAATTTGACCCTATATTGGTCTTTATTACAGGAACCGAACTTTGCCACCATTCTAAAGGATGGTTTCTCCACCCTCTCCATGGGATTCCCATGGGTGGACCTATATAGTCTTCTCCGTTATATCCCATTTAGCCTTCTCTAAGCCCAAAAAGTCCCTCACCAAATTGTCCTCACCACATTAATTTGACCCTATATTTGTCTTTATTACATGAACCGAACTCTGCCACCATTCTAAAGGATGGTTTCTCCACCCTCTCCATGGGATTCCCATGTCATTTCCAGATCACCCAATTTTCCAAGGACTGATCCCCTCCTTCATTTGTAATGTGCTCCATCCTCACAGAGCAGATCAGATTATGTGTTTTCATTTTCTCTCTCTTATAGCAGTCAGCGTTTTCTTCTCTCTTAAGAAAGGTATGTCTCATAACTTCCAGTATGTGTGCGTCCATCTCTTAACTTGTCGTAAGAATGTTTGTAATCCATTCATCGCAGAGACCCTTAGGTCCCTAATGAATGTTTACTGCAACATTACCAATTAACTACATGCTGTTAAAAGCTTCAGAGAACTTTGGCTCTCCCACAAAATTATTAATTTAGAAACAAAACAGAGTGTTGAGGCTTATAGACGGTCGATCCAAGTTGCAGCATAAGAAAGGAATACTGAAGCCAGAGAACAACCAAAACAAACAAAAATTAAAAAATGCTCCTGACCTGCTCCATTGGTATCTACAATCTTCTCTTTTGGAATCTTCAGTACAGGAAATTGTATGGTCTGGCCACAAGATACACAGAAGTAAGAGCAGTGTACAGGGAAAGCATCTGCAAATGCAGAAGCCTTACATAAATGAAGATTACCTTGCCATCTTCTGCCACTATAGTTGAATCTGATCCTTGGGTAATAACAGCTACGCGTTTGTGTGTCCCGCATGCCTTGGGTAGGGCTGAAATCTTCAAAGCAATATCATTTACATCTTCTGTCTGGTATCCAAACACAGGACATGGTTATGGCATCTATAGGAACTCGCTTGCACTTGGTACAGTAGAGTTTCATTTGCAAATAATATACGGGCTATGACTCAAAAGCTTACCTCCCAACCTTGCACCTTGGCGAAAGTCCGAGCCTCCGTCTCATTTCCAAAAAGAAAATCCACATACCTGCACCACAGTTTTGGGGACGGAAGACAATGGGCAGCAATAAAAAACACCCACAATAACTTCCAGAGTTGGCAGATTGAAAGCAACACACATAAGATTTAACAAGGGTGATGCATTTACCCTAAGGCCTCCAGCAGCGGTTTTGTGAAAAATTCACAGATGAAGGGAGCAGACAGGTTCATCGCAAACACCTGCACCAAGGTAGGTAAAGACTTGTGTTTTCTTATAACAAAGACCATCATTGGAACATGTATTTCAATATATCATCAATACATGTACCTTCCCTTCCTCGGCAACATGTTTTGCCACGTGCATTATGGAATCTGGTGAAACCGTCAAGAAGAATCCAGCAATATACACAAACTTTGCTTTTTCAACTGCTAAACCGAAACAAAATGTAAGAAACAAAAAAGCAAGAGGGAAAAGAACAAATGCAATGTGATGATCGGGTATATGAGACATCTCGATTACCTAAGCCCCAATTTTCAGGCTTCTTCAAGTGTTCTGATTTATAGCAATTGGCAGCTGACAAATTGGCCACAAGCGACCTGAAATCCACATGCGGAAAAATAACTCGCCTATAGTATTCTTGTGCCACATGCTTCAACTCAGAGTTTATATGGCATGTGCTTTATTTCATACTCATTTACGACTCAATTAATTGTTGACATAGAAGAAGACTTAAGATTGGAAATCAATAGACAAAAACATCCATAATAAGTCTAAGCTAATTCTTCCCTTTTTTTAAAGAAGAGTTGTGCAAAGTTGCACCATGCACAATTTGTGTAACATGCTACCATGAAAGACAACAGAAAACAACCCTGAACACAACCTGACAAGCAAAAGAAACACATATACACGCGCACAAAAAGATGGTGGTGATGATACATTTTATCGTGAGTGCCCAAACACTATCTACAGCACCAAATACATCCTTAACAACAAAATTCCAGACAGTCTCCACCCATACCGTTTCTGTGAGAAAATGTGTACCACTCCAAGCATCTAGTGCAACAATGTATGGGTCTATTCAGTAGACTGCAAAAGAAACCCCTAGAAAGCTCAAACCTGGGCTGAGCTAAAGTATTACTTTAGCTCAGCCCAGGTTGGTCATCTTCAGTTTTTTCTTTCTCCATCCAAATTTGCCTGCATTCAAGGACCTCCAAGACAAGGGTCCTGAAGGCTTTGTTGCAAAAATCCCATGCATCCTTTGATATACTGCCCCATCACTCTACCCAAAACAACATAGCAAGTACATCAAACAGATTTAGCCACGAGAGAGACAGAGACAAGAAGAAGGAGAAGAAGAATTTAAGACACACACACACAGATAGAGAGAGAGAGACTAACACAAAGACTTATGAGATTAGCTGATCTAAAAGGAGGAAACAACATATTGACATCTGCAAAGGACCCAATCAAGACACCGACATAAATCCTCTTAGTAGACTTTAGAGTTGCAGTAGCAATAATTTTTTATTTTTTTCCCAAAAAGATTACAAATTACTTCATTAAGTATGAATGAAAGCCTCAAGAGCAAGCTCAAATGCAGGAGTACGTCATGTCATGCATGAGAGAAAAAACAGCTCAAAAGGAGCTAACCAAAATCCAAGGTGGAGGCTGAAAATGCCACCTCAACCCTGAAGTAGCAGTAATTTTCAAGCCCATCTCCTAAGAACATCTTTGCTTTATGCAGGTAAAGAAGGTAGAGATTTGTCTACATCATGTAAGCATGTCTATAAAAAAGACCCTCAGAGAAAGGTGGTTAAGAAAATTTTTAAAAAACGAAGAGGCAACCATACGACTTCCTAAACCTCAAGATCTCTACGGCCAAGATGCCCTTCCACTCCCACGATGAATTGATATGCATATCTAGATGAATCCAGGAACATGCCCAAACTCGTCCTTTAAAACAACACACAGTGCAGTTTCAATCTCATGAGTCATTCATAAGGTTGAAACCCTAAACTCCATCACCCATAGCAAGGACTAACTACTATGGCATCCCCACTGACATCATCAGCGCCCAACAGTGGGTGTAGACCATAGTATAAACATATGCTCTCACATATACAAATCCACAAACTCACATATACTTGAGCATCCATTTATACAAAGGTCTTCGTACTGAGTTTATGTCGGCGCCCGGAGGTGAAGGGCAGACTCGGCTGTGAAAAAGGCTAGCAGTAAAGTAGCATTGATAGTCCACTACAGAGCTGGAGAGACAAAACTCATACTATCAAATGACATCCAAAGCTTGCAAGATAGGTGAAGTCCAACACATTGTGACTTATATATGAGAACAAGATTTCATGGGAAAAAAGAGCAATAAGCACACCGAAGACTTATCTTGTTTGAAGAGGTCTATATACCTTCGTAAGACTAGAAGTACAAATTTAGATTTTTTGTTGTTCTAAAGTCCAAATTTCTATAAAGAAAATAAAAGAGAAAACAAAAGAGAAGAAAAATGAGGTAACGAAAAATGTTTTTGAAAAATGAAGAGGACTGTTTGAAGCCTTTGTGCAACCATCAAACACTACCGAGGAAACACAATATTTGTTTGAAGGGAAGAAGCAAATCAGTTGAGAAGTCCAAGAACCTCATCGATTGAGAGGCCCAAGAACCTACAACACCTTAATACTTGCACAGAATTCATATACCATCTCGATTCTAAGGTAGTCTTATATAAAGGAAATAACAGCTAGCTACTTGCTTGCAAGGCAGTCTAGAGTTGGAGACACAACTGCCGATTGAACGTTTGAATAACATTGTTTGAAGATTTTGTGCAAGCTGTCAAATATCATCCAAGATAAAAATGAAGCCTTTGAATGGAAGAAGCAAACCAATTCACAAATATCACCCATCCCATTATGGGAATAAAGCAGATATGGCAAGAATAGGACGTGTTTGACAAAGACCAAATTTCTAACGTCACATGATCCAATTTGAAGACAAATTAACACACTGAGTTTTGCCTACTGTGGCAACAACACTATTATGACTGCAAAATTTCACAGAAAGATTTAGGTCATACTGGGCCTTATTATGTCTTTTTACAAAAAGCTTTATTAATAAAACCAAAATAAACAATTGTCGGACAGATCTACCTCTCTCCACCAAGAACAAGAACAGCACATGTGCCAGTTGGCATAGATTCGTGTTCATAGTAGTGTACCTGGGCATGCAAAGTATTTATTTGAGCTTCGTTAAGACTGAAAATGTGATGTGAACGAGTTAACTTCACAATGTCAATGCACCAAAATAATTGAGTTACAAACATTCACTCCATATGACTTTGAGCTTTTCAGCATTTCTTGTCCAAATTCATCCTTGCCAATGCAGCCCATGTAGCTAGTTGCCCCAGGAACTTGCAGCATCCACTGCGCAAAAGGCCAACATCCTTCAATGATGACATAAGCAAGAGCATTCTGCAATATAACTTATCAAACCTATAAACATGGAAGTAACGGAATTAAACATACCTGAGCGACCCTGATAGAATTCTGGGTTGCACCTATATATCCATCAAAGCATGGACAAAAAAAACAAATCAATCATAGCTTTCCTAACCACTATCACACTTCTCCTAACATAATATTATATCACTAGTCAAAATCTTACCTCCAGCAATGTATTCCACCTCATATTTGTCGGCGAGCTCTTTGTACCTATCAGTCAACACAATTAAACTCAATACACAAACATGATTCAAATAAAACTAGTCTCAATGCTGGAGCTTCATAGGCACCAAAAAGAGTATGAACAATTTTTAAAAAAAATACATCTGCAATTCACATTGTAGTGATTAGCACTGCCATTAATACACAATTAAACTCAATACACAAACATGATTCACAATAAAACTAGTTTCGATGCTGAAGCTTCATGGGCACCAAAAAGAGTAGAACAATTAAAAGAAAAATGAAGTCCTTGCAATTCACATTGTAGTGATTAGCACTGCCATCACAAAACTTAGATAGGATAATTTGATCACCACCAAAAAGTAGATGTAATTTGGACACAGGCAAGATAAAAGGCTATTTTATCTAACCAAATATGTGCATCTTGGTAAACTTAGGAAATGATAGAAGCAAGCATCTACTTAAGCCTTACTTATTATGAAGTACATACATTTTACCTGGCTCTATAGAGAATCTGTGCAGCTTGGCAAATTATCCGCTTGAGTTTATTGAAAGTTTGGTCACCTCCAATGTGGGAAGTACTCTAGATAGTCAAGCAACAAGACTCCTTGGTCTAAGCCTCACGATGATATAGAAGAGGTATTTGAGCACTTAGTTTCTTAATGTCAACTTATACCTAGATGAATCCAGGAACATTCCCAAACTCATCCTCTAAAAACACAACATAGTGCAGTTTCAATCTCATGATAGTCACTCACAAGATTGAAAACCATAAACTCCATCATGCATAGCAAGGACTAGCTACTATGACATCCCCACTGACATCATCAGCGCCCAACAATGGGTGTAGACCATAGTATAAAAATATGCTCTCACACATACAAATCCACACACCCACACATACTTGAGCATCCATTTATACAAAGTCTTCATATTGAGTTTCTGTCGGCACTCCGGAGGTGAAGGGTAGACACAACCATGATGAAGGCTAGCACTAAAGGAGAAGGCTAATCAAAAGGTAGTCCAAAATCTCTTCATTCAAGCTACAACTGCTTGTGAAGTCTAAACATTTTCATTTTAGTCTCTCCCCAACGAGCATCTAAATCTAAATCTAGCTGATAGGGCAATGCACCATTTAAGATAGAAAGAATTATCACAATACCAGCAGGCCGCAACTTGGACGAAAACTTCACAAGGTGAAATTTGCATGTCCGCTAATACGGCAAAAGCATATACCTAGATGAATCCAAGAACATTCCCAAACTCATCCTCTAAAAACACAACATAGTGCAGTTTCAATCTCATGATAGTCACTCACAAGGTTGAAAACCATAAACTCCATCATGCATAGGAGGGACTAGCTACTATGACATCCCCATTGACATCATCAGCGCCATTGATGTCATCAGCGCCCAACACTCAGAGGTATTTGAGCACTTAGTTTCTTAATGTCAACTTGTATATTCTTTCATTCCATTGTTTATTTCCACGATTTATGCATGCAAAGCTTTGAAGAAAGTCATCTTTGGAATAATTCTTCAAGATATAATTTAGCTGTCATACTTTTATGAAAGTTAACCATGATGAAGAACTCTATAGACCACTGCAGCAATTTATCCCTTAGATGTGACAACCAAATGTCACAAGCACCATCAAATGTAGTTCACAAACATGACAGTTTCGCAGCCTTAGCTGACCACACAACTATAGTATGGGATTTTGGATGTACTAATTTGCAACTCTAAGTGTTTCCTCATTCATCCATTGTCCATTTGTGAGATAAGTAGATCTCAAAGAGTAGTGAGATCTTTAACCACCAGATTCCACTCGAAGGGTTAGCTTAGGCTTGCTACCCTATCCCTAAAAATATACCCTCTTCTTTCCTACCCTAAGTACCCATAAAGTCCTTTAGACACAATTTTTATCTTGTACATTTGGTGGTTCTTTAAGATTCTCACATGATTCTAACCACTAATTGCAAACTTACTCTCGACATTGGATTTTTCCTTTTTCAAAAAGGAAACTTCATAAGTAATGAAACTCCAAGAGCAAAGCTCAAGGGAGAAGTACATCATCATGCAAGGCATGAGAAAATAAAACCAGCTACGGAAAAATCAAGCTCCTATAAAAGAGCTAAAAAAATATCCAAGGTTGAGGTTAAAAGTGCCACCTCAACCTGTGGGGAAATCCGAGAAGAATTGGTAGCCACTCCAAACTCTCAAAAAAAACCTTCCTCATGGTAGAGGCTACTCGTAAAGACCTTGCATGGTCCCCCAGATGGCTAGAAGAATGTACTATATCCGTCTACATACTAGCCAAATGTGTGCATGGCAGACCTAGGAACCATCCAAAGCATGTACATGTGAATCTCCAAATGTGCCACGCTAGCATGCTCGCCAAAATCTCCCACAAAGTATCCACAGATGCATGTGCAGGTCTACATAAAGAGCCAAGAACACTGTCTAGAGAACATGACTCAACTGAGAGTGAAACGACGAAGACAGAGAGAGAGAGGGGGAGACACAAAAGTGTGGGTATGAAGTGTTGAGCCACACCACAAACTCATAGGTTTTATTAGGATTAGGCTTTCACCCTATGACTGTCTTAAGACAGTCATAGGTGTCATTACTTTAACAAAAGGGTGGCAATGTGCCTTTACCCCAACAACCTCCCACCTAAAGGCCAATGTGCCTAAAGGGGAGAAAAGAATAAAAATTACAGCAATATACAGTTACTGTATACAAGACCATAAAATAAGAATGGTCTCATCCTAATCCCATGATGTGGCGGCAATGTGCAAACCGCTCTGTAGGCAAGCTCTTAGTGAGCAAATCTGCAGGATTATCATCAGTATGCACCTTCACAAGATCAAGTCGCTTGTCTTCCAGTACCTCCTTGATGAAATGGTATTTCACATCTATGTGCTTGGTCTTTTGATGAAAGACCGGATTCTTTGCCAACATGATAGCACTCTGACTATCACAATTCAAAACTGGCATATCTCCTGCAATGCCCAAATCTCCCACCAGTCGAGTAAGCCATATTGCTTCCTTGCAAGCCTCAGTGGCTGCAACATATTCAGCTTCAGTGGTTGACAGTGCAACGCATTTCTGCAACCGAGACACCCATGATATAGCACCTCCTACAAATGTGAAAATATAACCGGTAGTAGACTTCCGGTTATCTGCATTCCCTGCATAGTCTGAATCTGTAAAACCATGCACCAATGCATCCTGCCTACCATAGCATATGCACAAGTCTTTGGTACCCTTGAGATACCTCAAGACACCTTTCACTGCTTCCCAGTACCGCTTGCCTGGATTTGCCATATACCTGCTGATGACTCCCACCGCAAAAGCAATATCCGGACGAGTGGCAACCATGGCATACATCAAAGAATCAACTGCAGATGCATACGGAACCTTGGCCATTTCAGCCTTATCATCATCTGATCTGGGGCTGTCCTTACTGCTGAGTTTTAAATGTGGAGGCAACGGGGTACTAATAGACTTCCCCCCCTCCATTTTAAACCTCTGCAGTACTTTGTCAATGTACTCCTTCCGTGACAGAAACAAAAGTCCCTTGGACCTCTCACGAATAATCCGCATGCCAAGAATATGGTTTGCATCACCCAAGTCTTTCATGTCAAAAGACTTATGCAGTTGTTTCTTCAAAGCACTAATCTCCTACTGAGATTTGCTGGCAATCAGCATGTCATCCACATATAGAATGAGTAGCATCAAACTGCCATCCTTTGCCCGTTTGGTGTACAATCAATGATCGGTCTCACACCTATGATACCCTTGGGACTGCATGAAGGCATCAAACTTCTTGTACCATTCTCTTGGCGCCTACTTGAGTCCATACAAGCTCCTCTTGAGCTTACATACAAGCTGCTCTTTCCCTTTAACAACATATCCCTCTGGCTGACTCATATTGATCTCGTCATGGAGATCTCCGTGAAGAAAAGCAGTCTTCACATCCATCTGACATAAATCCATGTCCTCATGAGCAACAAGAGCTAACACTGCTCTCAAAGTAGTCATCTTGACTACAGGGGAAAAGATCTCATCAAAGTCAATGCCCTTCTCCTGCTAAATCCCTTGGCAACCAATCTGGCCTTATATCTCGGTAAAGCATTTGAATCCACTTTGACTTTGTAAATCCACTTGCATGGCAAAACCTTTCTGCCTGCAGGTAGCTGCACCAAGTCCCATGTATCATTTTGAAGTAGGGAGTCCATTTCTGACTGCATGGCTTTCTCCCACTTCCTTTTCTCTGTTCTTCCCATAGCTTCCTTGAAGCTGGAAGGCTCACCACAATCTGTCAGCATGATAAAATCAGTTACATTATTGGCTCCTGGAACAAACCTGTCAGGAGGCCGTTGTACACGGGTGCTCCTAATAAAATGTTCCGGATTAGGCTGCCGTCTAGCCTGTTCGTCATGCATTACGGGTGGCTGTACCACCATATTTGGCTGTTCTACAGCCCCATTTGCTGGCATATCCAATGGTGCATCATTGGCAAAATTGTCTGGCTGATTTTCAGCCTGTATACCCTCTTGAACAGGGTTATCTACAGCAGCCTGCTGCTGCATATTAATGGGCATTCTTTGCTGTCCGACATCATCATAAACAACCCTCCTGTATTCCACAGGTTGCACGGGTTCTTTGTGTACACTATCCTCTTTAAAGATGACATCTTTGCTGCGTATAATCTTCCGTTTGACGGGATCCCATAACCTGTACCCCATTTCACCTTCGTCACCATAACCCATAAAGATGCATCTGGAAGACTTTGGCTCCAGTTTGGTGCGCAATTCTTTGCGTATATGAGCAAAGCACTCGCAGCCAAACACACGTAAGTGCTTATATGAAGGTGGCTTGCCAGACCACACCTCCTCTGGCACTTTCAACTCCAAAGCCTTATTCGGCGACCTGTTAATTAGGTGAACTGCTGTTTGCACGGCTTCTGCCCAAAAGCCATGGGGCAATGCAGCATAAGACAACATACATCGAACCTTCTCCTGAATAGTTCGATTCATCCGCTCACTCACACCATTTTGAGATGCATTATGAGGGGCTGTGAGTTCCTGTTTAATGCCCTTAGCTTCACAAAACTGTACAAAAGCATGTGACACATACTCACCCCCATTATCGGATCTGAGGCATTTCAGCCTGCGACCTGTCCGATTCTCAACCTGAGCAACAAACTTCTTGAAAGCATCTAAGGCATCGCTTTTATGCTTCAAGAAATAGACCCACACTTTGCGTGTGGCATCATCAATAAAAGTAATGAAATACTTTGCATCCCCTAGTAATAGCTATGGCATCTCACCCAAATCAGTGTGCACTAGATCAAGCGGTGCTCTATTTTGGGGAGGAGTCCTCTTATGAGGAGTCATAGAATGCTTGCCAAATATGCAATGATCACAAGTAGGCAAATCTGAAAAAGAAAGAGACGGCAGATAACCCAAACGTGACAGTTCTTGCATTCCTTTAACGGACATGTGTCCCAACCAGCTATGCCACAATGAAACCTTTGGCAGCTCGGTTATGGCAACAACATGATTACCTACACTGGAAACATAAAGAGGGTACAAGGTATCACTCTTATAACCCTCAGCCACGCCACAATGAAACCTTTGGCAGCTTGGTTATGGCAACAACATGATTACCTACACTGGAAACATAAAGAGGGTACAAGGTATCACTCTTATAACCCTCAGTCACTACAACCTGGCCATCAGTAATCACCCATTTGGAATCCCCAAATGTGGTGTGGTAACCACTGTCATTCAACAAGCCAGTGCTAATCAGATTTTTCTTGATTTGCGGCACATGGCGAACACCATCAAGCATAAATATGCGTCCATCAGGGAATACTATTTATATACTGCCAATCCCTGCAATCTGATATGCATAGTTGTTCCCAAGGCGAACAACTCCACGAGTACCTGTGTAGGAAGTAAACCACTCCCTATGAGGAGTAACATGAAAAGAAGCACTTGAATCCAAGAGCCAGGTGTGCATGTCATGGCCATCAGTAACCAATGTATGTGCAATTACAACAGAAGAGCATAAAACATCATGTCCGTCACTTTCACTGTCCTCTGCTGCAACATTCACTGCATCCAAGTCATCTGCCTTGGCCTTGCCTTTGCTTCCACTGCCTGCATCCTTTGTCTCAACCTTCTTGGCTTTCTGATCCCGTAAAAACTTGAAGCACTTAAACTTCACATGTCCCTTCTTGCCACAGTAAAAGCATTCAATATCCTTTTTGCCACGGGACTGACATGCATAGTTGTTCCCAAGGTGAACAACTCCACGAGTACCTGTGTAGGAAGTAAACCACTCCCTATGAGGAGTAACATGAAAAGAAGCACTTGAATCCAAGAGCCAGGTGCATGTCATGGCCATCAGTAACCAATGTATGTGCAATTACAGCAGAAGAGCATAAAACATCATGTCTGTCACTTTCACTGTCCTCTGCTGCAACATTCACTGCATCCAAGTCATCTGCCTTGGCCTTGCCTTTGCTTCCACTGCCTGCATCCTTTGTCTCAACCTTCTTGGCTTTCTGATCCCGTAAAAACTTGAAGCACTTAGACTTCACATGTCCCTTCTTGCCACAGTAAAAGCATTCAATATCCTTTTTGCCACGGGACTGACTGCGGGATTTGGACTTTCCAGCAGATCTCCCCTTCTACTGAGTCCTACCTCTTTCCTGTACCTGCAAAGCATTCGAAGACTTGCTGCCCGCATTATTCTTCATGCTCATCCCCTCCATAAGGAGAGAGCTCTCCACATCAGCATACATAAGAGTGACATTTGAATTAGACAGGGTGGTCTTGAAAGTGTCCCAACTCTCAGGGAGGGTACACAACAAGAAAGTAGCCTTTAACTCCTCATCAAGGTTCAATCCATGTGCAATAAGCTGTGTAAAGATGGCATTGACTCACTCGAGTGTGAGGTCATAGCTGTACCTTCCTTCATGCAAAGGTCGACAAGCTTCTTCAACCAATAAACCTTACTGGCTGAGCTCTTTTGGGCATACAACTCTTCTAGCCTTTGCCATAGGCCATAAGAAGTCTTTTCAGCTTGAACATTGAACACAAGAGAATCACTAAGAGTGAGCATGATAGCAGCCCTAGCAGACAAATCAAGCTCCTCCCACTCATCATCTGACATCCCAGATGGCTTGACACCCTTCACCCTTATGGGCTTAGAAATCTTCTTTAGCAGCAGTACATTCAAACACTGTTCTGCCCATAATGCATAATTGTGTGCCCCTTCCAATTTCTTTATGTTCAGAATTGAAGATTCACTTCCCCCTGATGCCATATCAGATAAGGAAAGTATCTAGCTCCCTGTAAGTCAAAAAATGACTAAATAAAATTCTGATTTCTCAGAAAAACTGCTCTATCAAGAGCCAGGAGCACTCACAATAGTGCTGTTTTTACTGTCAAAAAAAAATCTGCAGCAAAACAGAAAATTTCCCTCCAGTCACTGTACCTTCTGACACACTATACCGTGCTCAAATAGGCATAAAACAGTAACTACAGAATGCTGCAGCTGTTCCACAAGTGCTTTATTAGTGCATCATCAGCTGACGAAGCACAAAACACTGCTGTCCTGGATACTTCTCCCACCTCAGATGAGGTATTGCATTGATTTTATATGCATAAACCACTTGTCATACACTGTTTTGTTCACTGAAAAGAGGTTCCAAACACCTCAGCCTGTCACAAACCTGCAACAAAGAATGGGACAAATCCCAAGCAATCACCCTTTTGCCAAGGGGATAAAAGGCATCTGAAGGTCTCAAACAGTAACTCAGGTGCTCACAAGCAAAATCTGGGCAAAAGCCCTTTGATTTGACACCTGTACCAAGTGAAAAACACCTCAACACCGAGGTAGCATACAAAATACAGCGCTCTCCTGGCACTCACTTGACAATGTAATGCATAAACGGCCCTGTGTACACAGTAACAACACAGATCCCAACGTACAAACACTGAAGAGAAAATCTTTTGAGCACTGTCAACGATGGACAGTTAGGGACCGAGTAAACTCGATGCGCCCTGGCCAAGCGTGGCTCAACTGAGAATTTTTCAAGGTGTCGTACACAGAATGTGACCTGCAAGAAATGTCACTGAATACACTGCGGAAACAAGACCAATGTGAGCACCCTAGCTCCACACTGCCTCAAGGCATACACTGCCTAAACTGCTAGGCAAAAGCCCTTTGAAATTGTCACCCGAAAGCTGAGATTTGCACTCAGCAAAAGCATAAAAGCCCTCTGCAAAATCAAGGCATTTGACCTTCCCGAAGCAAAATAACTGTGCAACCACCACACTGTGGCACTAGTCACCTCAAGCATGAGGACCTCAACCACACAGTTTTGAGAACTGAACAACCGGGAATGAAGAGCAGAGTGCTCTCTTTGTTTCCTTCTGCCCCAAAAAAAAAATGTGCCTCCCGTACCTGCTGTACCTGTGCAGGGTACTTGCTGTACCTGTGCAGGGCACCTGCTGTACCCTGTACCTACAAGAGCACAAATCCCAAAAAAAATTTGACCTGTTCCTCCTTGACGCAGTGGCCGCCTGTACGGCGGCGTCCGTACGGCGGTACGGACTGCTGTACCTGACCGTAACCTGTGTTACGCGCTGGTCGCGTGCGCGCGGCCGGGGTTGTGCGGTGCGCGAACTGGCTGCGCCCGCGCAGCTAGCAGCAGCTAAGGCTGCGTGAGCAGCCGCTCCTGCACTGGCCGCTTGCCCTGCAAGCTTGCGCTGCCCCGCTCGCTGGCGCTGCCCCGTGCGCTGGCGCTGTCCCGTGCGATGGCGCTGCCCCGATCTGCTCGCGATGCTGCCCTGCTAGCCACTGAGGGCACTAGGCCCGAGGGGAGAGGAAGGGGTAGAGGGATAGAGCTGAAAAGAGGGGGAGAGGTAGATGCTCTGATACCAGTTGAGAGGGAAAGAATGGGGGAGTGGAACGACGAAGACAGAGAGAGAGAGGGGGAGACACAAAAGTGTGGGTGTGAAGTGTTGAGCCACACCACAAACTCATAGGTTTTATTAGGATTAGGCTTTCACCCTATGACTGTCTTAAGACAGTCGTAGGTGTCATTACTTTAACAAAAGGGTGGCAATGTGCCTTTACCCCAACATCAACCACATGTCATAGAATTGAAACAACCCAAGAAGAGTCATGTTTCTCATAGAATACCTAGGGCCCCGAAAGAGGGAGCCATGCTATGAGTCATGAAGAAAAGAGAATGTATAAAGATGCTCAATAGTCTAGCAATCCCCTTCCAAATAATCCTCGCTTGTATGATATAATCTAACCTCTAATATTTTCATAAGATAGTCTACAATATACCTTTGTAAGACTAGTATGTATCCAATCGTACAAATTTAGATTTTATGTTGCTCAAAACTCAAATTCTACACAAAAACTAAAAGAGAAAACGAAAGAAGAAAAAAGAGGTAACAAATTTTTTTTGAAAAACAAAAGAAAGACATCCTTAGCAAGCAAAGTAACACTTATGTCATCAGTGCCCAAGCATAAGCAGTTGTACTGGGTTTCTAAAGACCCGCAGAGTCCCTAGGGCAAACCCAGTGCTTACTAAAATACATCACATAAACAAAAGAGAAAGAAAACAAGAAATAAAGAAGAAAGGAAGAAGGTAACTAAGCAAAAATAAACAAGCAAATCAAGGAACGAAAACTTTGAAGAAATCTCTCTCTCTCTCTCTCTCTCTCTCTCTCTCTCTCCATGTACGAATGAAAGAAAGAATTTACAGAAGGAATGAATTATGTAAAACAATAAAACTAAATGAACCCCTTACACTTATGTACCCCTTTCTACAACAAAATTTCATTCCTAACTAAGAAAGCACAACCCCTTACACTTATGTACCCCTTTCTACAAAGATGCAAAATTACCCCTTACACTTATGTACCCCTTTCTACAAAGATGCAAAGTTTCATTCCTAACTTAGAAAGCACATGCATACTCAATCAAACTCTCTTTTGAAACTAAAAGAAAAACAAGCTATGTGAAAGCAATCCAATCTCTCCAATAGGCCATCATGTCTCCCCCTTATGTGAAAGCAATCCAATCTCTCCAACAGGCCATCATGTCTCCTCTAACTAAAGGAGTGGCTGAAGAAGCATGAAAAGACCCTATGCATGGACTCCAATTACAGAACGTTGTTGAATAGGACATCCAAAAAGATTAGAAAAAGGACGACCAAAGTGCCTAAGTCGATTGAATCATAGATAACTTTCGGATTTGATTGCAAGCATGGGACTCGTCCTTGCCACAATTAATGTTGCATCCCAATATAGCTAGGACCTAAATGGGCAAGGGGAAGGGGGAATTCTCGTCTTGAACCCTTTATGATGTCATGTAGTGGAATGATTTAAACCTCTTGAAAATCCCTTGGGAGCACGCAAATGTTCCAAGTTCTTTTGGTTTGTCATATTTACTGTTTTTGTTGTAAATAAAAAATTATCTTTAGATAGATCCAAAGTTTCCATATGTTTACATTTAGTTAATGATCTCTATACGGTCAACACAATCATGGTTCATGATAGTATTGAAATTCGAAGTATTTACTTCATAACTAGATTTAATCCAATTCCAAGGCCGAGGAAAAATCAGAGGATAGTCTACAATACTTCATAACCATGTTGTAAATCTTTGAGTCAGAGATATTTGAAGTCACTTTCGAGATTCTAAGATCTAGTCGATTTCATCCCAAGAGTCCAAGAAAAGTAGACCCTCCCTCAAATGGGAGACACGGAGGTGTCTCTTCTTGACTCCTCTATTTGTATGCTATGTGGATGATATTAGCGTTGAATTGACTTCCTTCATACTAGGGTAAGTTTATTCTAAATGTGCATGTCTATGTTTTAAACTTCTTTTCAGTGTTAGGCTGTATTTACACATCAAGATAAAATAATGTGGTCGTGTGGGTACAACTGAGCCAGGATACAAGCCGTTGAGTTTGAATCATAGCAATGAGTGAAATAATATCACGAGCCTATCGACAAAAGAAGGAAGCATTGCAGCTTTTTGCAAGAATAGTAACAACAGGCAAAGCTTAGAGAAGAGCTTAGAGAACCACACCAGTTGCATATACCAAACTCATCTGGAAGAAAGCCTCCATGACTCTCTCCAAGGCATGACCAATTGTGTATATTCATTACCACATGAAGACGTCCACTCTGATCTATAAGGACAAACCCATTAACATCATACCCGCAAGGAGGATTGACTAATACCGACTATTCAAAGAAAATGGACATCCCATTTCCAAATCTGATTCTACTCAACAGTCCGTCATCTTCAACCTCGTCACCTGTAAACTATGCTTACCTACAGCATTATTATGTTCCCGCTTCTTCAACACGTAAATCTGCGTCCGCCTTCAACTATCATACACCACGATTTTACACGGCTGAAGAAATACACAAGCTGAAACCGAAGTGCCCATCGGACAATAACCTACCGTAAGGTTACAGGTTCGCGTATTACTTAGCTTGGGCGTGAAAATATACAGGCTCATTACCCAAGGCTTTCGAGTGAAGGACCAGAATGAAAACGAAGAAACGCACAAAAGTTTAGCATAGCATAAAACATAAAACGTACATGGGGAGATGCTTCTCTTCGGCCAGAATTGCATTGTTCAACTTCACGTCATACCTGCAGGAAAACCAGTCCGCACCAATTATTCGCGTTAGCGAAACTATGCGCAAAAAAACAGCTGTGCGATTCACAGCAGAAAAGAGAGACAAACGACACACTGTTTTCTGTCGTACGGATCTGCTTTCTACCAGTCAGATAAGAGGTACAGAACGCGATCCGGAAGGAATGTGCCAGATTACTGGTTAATCGTCCGGGGATGAGGCCAGGCGCCACTTTACACAAGTTAAGACGGAGCAAAATGTTGATTTATTTTCATATTCAAGGCCCTGAAGCTTGTGCTTGCTGTGCTGACGCTTAACCGTATACAGTCACGTGAGTCAGAACTCTCTACTGCGGCAAGAAGGAGATCCTGTTGCAACAGAACCGGGAAAGCGAACGAAATGCTGCTTCGGGGGAAGCAAAAAGAGCGATGCAAGCTAGGGAGGAAAATGCCGGGGAAAATGGGAGATGAAAAAGGGGATGACAGGGAGAAGGGAGAGGAGACTAACTTGTCAAGGAAGGATTGCTCGACGACGGCAGAGATGTCGAGGAGGGGGTTACCCATGCCGAGGAGGACGCCCTGGAGGTCAGAGTGGGGAGCCATTAGGGTGGAGAGGAAGAGACGAAGACGAGAAGAAGAAGGAAGAAAAGGAAAAACAGGAGTAAGGAAGCTGGTGGAAAAGGAGGAGGAGGAGGAAGAGGAATTTATCAGTCTGGACCAGCTTCTCCTTCTCATACAATGTGCTCTCATACCTACTCCTACCACCCCCCAATCATTTACCCTCCCTTCTCTTGCCCAGGTAAAATCTCTAGGGTTTTATGAGCATCACTCGCTTGGTGAATTCTCCGTCCTTGATTGCTTAGAGCTTGTTCACACGAAGCTCACCCCAGTTTGACTCTGATTCACGCATCTGGGTTTTGGAGGGAACAGCTCGTTGCTGCTGCTCCCTAGAGTAGAGGCTAGTAGAAAAACTTGGCCTTCATGGTGGTTTGCAAACCACCCCTCATGCTGCATGTATAGGCTCTCAATTAGGAGGGTTTCACACATGTGTCGACGTGTGCACACAACTTGAGCTTTCCAACTCCCGTGTCATGACCCCATTCATAGAAACAATTCCATTAGATCGTCCAGATGACAAATTCTCGTTCAAGGCTTATGGGTCGTCAGATGAGCGAATGCTGCGAAATTTGACAAGTTCCTTTCTTTTTACACAATTGCGAAAAATGGTGATCCGTCCAAACTTCATGTGTAAAGGATCCCCACCAAAATAGGAGTAATCACTCCACTGGCTGCACACACGTCCAGACAAGTCTTAAAAGGTTGTGCCATGGTGGAGACTATAAGGTTGCTTCAATAAAAGGTCATGTCAAGCTAAATTCAACCATAATCTCCAAATATGTGCCCCTAAAGACTCTTTGGAACAAGGCTATAATGTGCATCATGCTCTATAAACTTTTGATGTGCAAACATGGGAACACAAAGTCCAAAACACTCTCTAGTTTTGCTTAATTCCAAATCTTCCACGTGAGGGAGAGGACATGGCTCCCAGAGTCACAATCACATGGCTCCCTACCTACTATCACATATCACCATTTGAGGATGACCTAGGTCCCCCAAGTCCCTTCGCCTCCCTTTCCCCTTCTCCATTGCCCTCTTCTCCTTCCACCAACCCATCTCTCATGCAAATGCATTGCACTCCCCACAACACTCGTATCTCTATCTTTGTGTGAGGCCAAAGATGTGACCTACTTCCATCTAAATATTGAAATCACAAGAGGATTGATTATGACTTATTAGAAAGTGGAAACCTTGGGGGAGGAGCTAGTATGACTTTTGGGGAATTTTTGGGAAAAAGTTATATCCCAAATCATTAAATTCTTGCAAAGTACTAAATTATTGGGAAAAAGTTATATTCTCACAATGATTACAACATTTTGGCATGTCATATTCAATCCTTGTTCCCCAAGGAATTTTACAAGAAGAGGCTTACATTGAGTGAACCACTATCATGTCGACATACACGTGTGATAACTATAGCCTACCTTAGAGGAAAGCCTAATTCCGAAGATTCACCTAAAAGGAAGAAGAGGCCTCACCAACCCCACCCTTACCTAGGGTGGCTTAACCCTCTCAATGTGAATATTAGGTTTTTTATTACGGTTGGTAGTATCTTGAGAGGGAGGGATCAACAATGGTCTAAAGTGGTTGAACCTTCTATTTTGGTAGTACCTAGGAGCAACAATGTATGAAACATCTAAGATGATAATTATGCATGCTAAGACAAGCCAAAGGCGACATGCAAAAGGAGGAATTGTCAAGAGGCCTTGTGATTGGGAGAACTTGGGGGAATGGTTGCTGACTTGTGTGCCTTAAGGTGTAGATGAGTGAGGGGCCCTTATATTTAGGAGAGCTTTGTAGATGAGTGAGGGGCCCTTATAATTAGGAGAGGCTCCAACCCCCTTCTAGTACGTGTTGGAAGTAAACACTGCTATCTCATGAAGAGAAAGGGCGTGCTTTGAATGGCACCATTGAGGAGCATTTTTCAATTCATTTCTAGATCTTGCCAACCTGACAACCACTTTCTTACCTAGCTCCTACCCCACTATTGTTGATTTTATGTTTTCTATGGGTATAATCCTAAGCCTCGAGCAAGAAAATAAAGGCACTCCTCTTACACTAGATGAGCAACAATTGAACTTTTCACTTTATCAATATTGACCACACATCTTTGCATTGTGAGCCTAGGCATTCTATTATCTTTCATGTTTTACATTAAAATAAACATAATTGCATGCTAATGTTATGCGTAGCAAACAAAGAAACACACAAAATGTTCTAGTAATATCAAATTAATATGTGGGACACACTTTGCTTGGGTTGTCCAAAGTGTAGGATGTTTTTAGTAAAAGGAAATTCTCTTTGAGGTTTTTGAAGTACACTCATAGAGAGCTCAAAGGATTCTAGTGAACCGATTAAAATAGACCTTCATGATTTCCCAAATGTGATGCTAATATGTGTGATCCCCTTCTACATTATTTTTTTCAAGTTGTTTTACTTACCCATTGTAGTTCTCTCCACCTTGAAGCAATTCTGTGAATCATATATATATGGTGTGAGGTTTGTGTAAGCTTTGCAACCATGAGTGTGGGGTTTCACTCTACTTATGCATGCACAACACTTTGTGTGTATAGGCATGGGGCTTTATAGATGGGTGAAGGGTTCAATGGACTAGGAATGAGGTAGTATGCCATGGAATATAAAGGCCTACAATGTAGTTGAGTTTGATTCCAGGAGCTCATTATAGCAACATCTCAAGGTCTAAAGATGAGAATGGGGTCTTCAATGATCTCACTATTGAATTGAAGATTGAAAGTTTTCATTCTACTTCACTGTGGGGGAAACAACTTGGTTCATGAAGCACAAGGTATTGACCCACCAATGCCTCGAACAAAATATAGTGGGAAGCCTCCCCACATATGATTAACCATATAATGAAAAGCCCACGATAAATGTTCAACCCATTAACAAGAGGATTAAGTTGCAATGCAAAGGGGGTGTTAACTAGGTAAGAAAAGTGATTGTGGGATTAGTGATAGAAATTAATATAGGAAGTCTTTTGGGTGCTTTTGAATGCATCTGCTTTGCATCCCTTATGAGTGTGACTTTTGACTACTTGCTTCCAACTATGTGCTCCAAGCTTCCAACTTTCTCCTTGCTTCCATTATGTGTCCCAAGCTCCAACTAGAAAGATGCCACACATTAGGTCACGGATCTTGTACCCAATGCTATGCAAACATGATGGCCATTGCACAAAGGCATTGTTAGCAACGTTTGTGTGGCCGGCTCGAGACGGTTGTTTCAAGATCAACATAGATAGCTTCATACTTAAAACAAGGGAACATTCAAGAATATAAACAATGGTTAGCTATGCATGCTAAGCAGGGGAGGTATTCATGGTACTTCTAAAAAACAGGATAAAAGAAAGCTTGTTAGTAACTTCCATTACTAAATAATTATAATATGGTCAAGGAGAACGGCAGGTGACATCTCACAAGGGGGAAAACACATTTTGCCCTTATATGTCATTTTATAGAACCCGTTACAACTATAAATGATAGCAAAGCATGGCAAATGGTTTTGATTTTTAGGCCATGAATGGATTAAAAGCAAGGAAGGAAATGGGGCCTTCTTACAATAAGGTGATTCCCGATTTCCCACTTTCCCATGAGTATCTTGATGTGGGCAACACATTTTACATAATGATCGTGAGCATTTTTCCATATTTTTTGTTTTAGAATATAAATAGAGTACTTCTAGTTTGAATTTCATGTACAAATAAGGGTATATTCAAAAATATATATTATTATCCATTAAATGCATGGGAGCACTTTGCTTGCATTGTTCAAGATGCACAGTCTCCATTGTAAATCATTTTTTTTGAACGGCCTTTGAAGTAAAATTATCAAATACAATAATCTAGCTCAACGTTAAACTGATGAACCTATAAATCCAAAGCAAATTTGCTGGATTTGTGCATTTTGGCCTTGGCATTGTGTTGAATTTGTTTTGCGTTTGTGATTGTTTGCGATTTTTTGTATCCATAGATATAGCTTCATGCTTAGAGGAAGAACATCCAAAAATATGGCTCCACACTTTAGAGGAAGAACAATCAAGATAATTACTATAAGAATTATCTCTCTCTTTGTCTTTTATGTTATATACATCTATGTGCATATAGTATTAGTATACATGGAATGTTGGGGTCTTAGTAAATGACAATTCTTATATCTGAAATGGAGCCAAACAAAAAACGTGTGACTTTTAAAATCCATCTCTTTCTTCATTCTCCATGAAATGGAAATGTTCAACCTTATCCTAAAAAATGATGACATTAAAAATGCTTATTTTCAGACATAGACCTCAAAACGTGAATTTCATTTGCAAATGTGACCTTACAAAATCCATGTATCACCTTAATTTGCATCATGTTGTGTTGCTCAATTCTCAGACAATGCTTGATTTTCTTGCTTACATAGCCTTTTAGCTAAGCGTTTAACTTTTGTGACATCACATGGAAGCATTGCTCCATTTATTTTGTTTTTCATTTTGATATACTATTACCTTCTTCTTTTGTAGTTCCAATACCCTTTGTTGTATTGTTTGGTAATACTACTTGCTACCACCTTTTCAATCAAGGATAAATAGAGAGTTACAAGCTTTTGTAAATAAAAAGTGTTACAAAGATTTTATACTTTTTGGAAGAGTTACTTTTTTGGTGCAAGATTCTTGCTCCTTGTTTTCTTTGGACTTGCATGTATCATATGACAAGCTTTTTCACTTACACATATGTCCTATAGAAATTCAATTGCAATTTCTAACATTGGCACAAATGTTTGTCTCTTAAACTAATCCTTGGAATGCCAACTACACAATTGAGGGGTCACCGTTGCCACCTCTATTTCTTGTCATATGGAGTATAGCTTCTAGCTCTCTTCCAATATCATTGTGAGTTCATCAAACTCTTGATGATAATTTTTTACTGAGTACAATCATTAACTTCCAAGTCTCACATTAGGCACAATGCCATAGAGTCACTATATTTACCCTTGCCATTTGAATTCCTGTCCTGTGCTTGAATACCCCTATCCTAGAATTGCAAGAGTGAGCACTACACCAGGTTGGGAATGAAACCAAACGTTTCTGAGTTAGCAAGGTGAGTGAATAGAATTTTCAACACCAAGTTTGGGCAAATACAACAGATATTGTCCATAAAAGGAGAGATCATGGTGGACCTAGTGATGGGTTTGGTTGTGATGGTAAGAGTTCAAAGATAGAAAGCTAGTGGCTATCTGTGGATGTAGTCCACTATGGTCTCTTAGCAATGGTGGTTGTGCATCTGACAAGGGCCACAGTACCCCTATCTGTCATGCCCCGGTCTAAAACATGGATGGGATGTCCCCAAGCATGATCTGTGTGTCTGCCAAGATCTTGACAATGTTTCATACTCAACAGAACATACGCGTACATCTCCTATCATAGGGGGCTAAAGTAGAGGCTAACTTGTTGATCTCAATAAATGGTAACTTCAATGGTGGCCCTCTTGGAGGCAACTATGGTCTAGGCTTTTATCCAATTGTTATCATAGAAAATGGAGTTGCTCAATCCTTTCTAGACCTCCATCAAAAATTACAACACATATATAGTGGTATTCTGAGTGTAGAATATTACTTAGCTATGAAACGCTATCCTAACTTGAGCATGGTAGCTGTTCTCTTTGCTTAAAATAATGGTTGATGCCAAGTCATGTGGTATCTTTCAGGACTTTGTAAGTCCATTTCTTCCTCCAAGTCACCATCATAATTTGTGACTTTTTTTATTACACTTATTAACCTTGATGTAGACATGTCCATCATAATATACAAGGGAATGGATACGTACAATGCAAAAGATACATACCATGAAAATTCCAATGCATTAAGAGTACACTTATGCTAACACATTGCCATGATATCTTGCCATTGAATTGGTGAAATAACATTTCTTTAAGTGAAGGTTCAAAGTCACCAAACTCGAATGTTTCTTCAATATAGAATGTATGTGTAGAGTAGCGACGAAGTTGCACTTGTACTTACATGAGCCCAAGAATAATCTCTCAAGAATCTCTCTTAGGAATCCTACGTGCCCATTTTACATACAGCTTCTACATGTGATTCCTGCATGCATGGCAATCCTTGTGCATCATACATGAAACTCATACATGTGATTCCTACATGCAAGTTCTAGATGTAAGTTCTACATGCCATTCCTATAAGCACATTTTAGATGCAAGTCCTACATGCGATTTCTACATGTAGAGAGAGAAATCCCTACAATTCCTACATGCAGAGAGAGAAGATCTCCAAACTTTAAAAAATATCTCACGATGGAATGAAGCCCACACTCTTTGGGGCATTGTGTTTAGTTCAACTTTGGTATTCTATGCAATTGTCTCCAATTGTCCATGCTCCCTTGCACTATCATGTCCAATAGCATGTCCTATCCTTGGCTCCTACTCCCTTCTTCTCCAACCTTGCATCTCGCCTCTCCCTCTACTTCTCCCTTCTCTTTCCCCTACCCCTTTTCTCTTACACATTCCTTCTCTCCCACTCCTATGCTTCTCTTTGAACCTTATGCTCCTAGATTAGTTTCTTAACCATTACCCTCCAAGATCTATGAGGAAGATGAGTTTTCCATCGTGTACTCTACTCTAAAACTTGGATCCTCCTTCTAACCTTGAACCTCTTTCTGAACTATGGAGCCTCCTTGTGAGCCCTAAAAATCCTTCTAAACCTTAAACTCCCAATGGAGTTGAAAGCCTTCATGTTGTTGAATGTTCCCTTCATGCAAGCATGCACAAAGTCTACTTTATACACTTGAGCCTGCATCACTTACGAAATACGAAGGTCCTGAGGTACACATATATTACAATGATGATGACATCAATATATTTGTCGGTGACAAAAAGCCTCGAAACCTTACAGAGTTGAGGTAGATATGCATCAACTTGCATGAAATGAACAACCTTAAGAAAACTATTATTGCCATACCACTCAAGGTCTACGAGAGCAAAAATATGTTCAACTCTAGCCAAAAACAATAATCCTTAGCGTAACCCTTGGTTATTGGTTTAGGAATTTTATATTTCTTGTAAAAAAAAGTCACATAAGAACAAATCGGGCCATGTGATGGCTATTGATGTATAGAGCTAAAATTTTGAACATTTCTCCTTTTTAGAGAAGAGCAATCTGACATATCCATCAAAAGTTACAGACAATGAAAAGTTAAGTTGTAAATGCCCCAATCCCTATTCCTAAAAAATAATCCAAATTATCCTACCTATACCAATGTGGACAAATTGGAGGGTGCAAAAGTGTCGACCAAATCCACACCTCCACCTCCTCCCTTATAAAAATGCTTCCCTCCCCTCATTCTTCTTCCACATCTAGCCTCTCTCCTCTTCCAAATTGTCACGCCCTATGCAAGTCACTCCTCCCTATACATCAGACACCACCTTACTCCCATCGTCATCTATCGTGATATCATCGAGCTCTTCTTGCAACAATGACCTAGCCATCCACCCACCATCCATTGTCTTCCTCAACCATCTCACTACATCAAACAAAGTTTGGAAAAGCGGTGGAGGTGATCATCTCCTCCTCTTTATTCTTTAAGTTTCATTACTTTTTTGGTTTTTCTACCATTTCCTTCTCTTTCCTATCATCTATTTCCATTTCTCTTCACTCTTTTCCGCTCTTCTTCTCCTCTCATTCTCCCTCCCACTGCCACACCCCCTCCACCTCTCTTCCAATCTATTTCCACTCCCGTCCCCCCTTCCATCCTCACATTCCCTCTTCCCCAGTCTCTCTCGCCCCTCTCTTTCTCATCTCTTGCTTTCACTACCGCCCCTCTCTTTATCACACTCATCAAAGAGCAGAAAGAGACAGTGGCATGTGTGACCAAGCTAGATTAAGCCCATGACAAGTTACAAAGTTTTACACGAATAAAGGGCCCTCATTGAGATTGAACACGATCTCTACCTGTAGTTGTTTTGTTTTGTTTTGAAAGCCGGCTTTGCTATGTGAGGCACTTACACCCACCAGACATCTAATGGAGAACTCTTTCTCCCCGCCTTATTTATCTGGCACCACCTCAAGTGTGGACCCTCCATTGTGGGTGGTGCTCTTCCACTAGTAAATCGAGAGTCGGTAGGTCCCTTAGCAATATAATCAGTAGCCGCAAAAAAAAATGCATGGTGGCTACAATGACCGGATCTGGGATGGATGCAAATGTCATGTTGAACTCTTCCATCTGGGTGGCCAGAGCTAGGGAGGAGCCAACCTCCGAAAAATTAAAGTGTGGGAAGTTGTAGGCGATGTTGGGATCCGCTTCTTGCATCTTTTCAAAATTTGGCCAACTCCAACATCCGCGCAGTGGCATAAATGTGGGGTCGATCCATCGTTCGAGCCCTGCGTAGCACAATAGGTCATCCAAAATTCTGCATGATTCAAAAATGAGATTCTCCATTGAGGCTGGAGACCCACATCACTGTCCACCTGGTGTAATCTGGTTAGGTGTAGCCTCCCTAAGTATGTCAAGCATGTTCCCGCCACCATTTTTGAAATATGTGATGAATAAGTTCTGTGAGGGATCTCACCTCCATAATGCCTTTTCTGGAGGGGTGAAAGCTTTGCAGATTTCCTTTCTATTGGTTTACATCTGCCACATCCTTGACCAATCTAAATGAGATTATGGCCTCATACAAGGTATCATGGTTGGGTGTGGAGTCTTGCGGCTAGTCTTCTTCCTCTGGGGGTTGCTAATCAACTTCTCCTCTGGCTCTTCTTCATATAATGGTCCTTCGAGATCGAAGAAGAGCATGGGCTTGAGAATATTGTACCATTGTTTGGTACCCATGTCTTCATGTCTTTCTCCATCGACGACAGGTTGCTCTTGCGTGTCCCTTGTTCCATGCTATGAAGTGGAGGACTGTGTGGTGGTGTTTGTGCTTGGGTGAGTGCTAGTGAGGGTGGATCTTGGGCCTGTCCCAAGTGTTGTCTGTCAGAGTGTGAGGGGGGAGGTGGAGGTGGAATGGACAAAAAAAAATCAAAGCTAAGTCCATATCATCATATGGACTTTGGAGGGGTAGGCTACATTGGAATCGTCAGGCTAGCTTATTCCAGTGTGAATCATATTCTGCAGGGCTTTCATAATATTATTATAGAGAATAATGATGCTGGTAGGTGGATAACTTTCGCTTACTACCTTAAAAAAGCAACGGAAAATGTATTAGACATCATTGCGACCGCTCCCCTGCATCCATTCTAGACTTCGTTGGAGTTGGAGCATTTTAGCATTGCAGGGGAGGTCTTTAAAGGCGATAGGCTTGACAAGTTCTGGTAATGGTGTAGGAATTGTAAAGTTGGCGGGTCCCAGTAAGAGAGAGTGAGATATCCATACCCACTTCCAGGACATCCATATCGACTTCGCAGACATGGAAGTATTACCATAACTAGTAGGGGATGTGTTTGGCGGAAGGCCTCATTGAGGTCGTGCAGTGTTAGTGTGTTTTCAAAATGGATATTGTGAAGTGGAGAGTGTGTGCAAAAAGTATGTGTATGTGTTGAGAGGACCATGCATGTTGTGAAACAGAGGGTGCAAGCACGAGACGATGCTTCCTGCATCTTCATGGGTATGATCTGGGTCTCGTGCCGGAGAGGAAGATGCCATTGCCATTTGTAGGTCCACCTGAAGAGCTTGAATTGCTGTGCTCATTGCCGGGTAGTTGCATGTAGTTGCGCAATGAGGGCGGCCTGTTGCTAGACTTGGAGCTCCAGGGTCTGTTTCTCTTCTATGACCCGAGCATGCTATTGCTAATCTAGAGTTGCCTGTCATTGCATTGCCTCAGAGTCTGCTGGGAGGTTGCCCGTGCATGATATCTTTGTGGGCGAGAGTCTCTTGTGTCTGTAGCAGCTCTTGTTCGAGCTTCTTTCCAACTTTAACTGCCCGTAGTCCGCTTGCTTTGACTACGAAGCGATTGGCTTTCTCCTTTTGTAGGGCTACTGTGCTGTCTGCTAGAGCTGGTGAGAGGTCTGTACTACCTCCATGTGCTATCGCCTGAAAGCTTCCTAGAATCGATGGAGGACATTCTGTACAGCCGCAGAGCGAGAGCAGAGATCAATTGCATGAAAGAAATGTCCTTGAGATCCACATTTCGATCGCACCTTATCAAATCCTCGTACCCTTCAGTCGAGGTGTAAGCGTTGGACGTACAAAATCCCATGGCTTGTTGGTACAAGGTCAGGATGAATAGGGCTTGGAGAGGCATTTGCCCTAGAGCTGCTGCTAATTGCTAAGTTGGCGGTGGGGGGTTGGGCTCGTGAGGATCCTGAATTAAATCTATTATCTGCTCATCCATGACCGATAGATCACTTGAGCCTGTGTTCCCATTCCCGGCGGTCCTGTAACTTTGCCCCTTTTTTCTGCTCCTCCACTGCCCAGAGCCTCTCTAGTTCTGCTTGCTACTGCCTGTCTTTTTGGCGGCCTCTTCTTCTTGGGCCTTCTCGGTTTGTTCCTCCTTCTTCTTTGTAGGCATCAACCTGGTCTATCCACATTACCATAACCTTTCGGAATGGGGTCAGCAGAAAGGTGATCGTCTACATGCACCCAGCTTGTTGTGTTGGTCGCTTTATTGCAATTGGCCACAAACTCGACGACCTATCGGCAGGGATTGAGATGGCAAGGAATGTTGTCTGCCATAGTTTGCAGACTGACTGATCTAATGTAGGGCAGCACTTTGGGGTCTTGGCCTAATAGCAAAACGCGAGCCTCGTCCAAATGACAAGTGCCTAATGGCTGGTTTATTGTTGTCCGTCTAAAAAAAGAAAATCCGCAAGGAGATGAAAAAGATTATTAGTTATGGGACATTCAATGCTGCTCATGTGGTAGGAGTAGACATTGCAACAGTGATGATGGCAAGGATAGAAGCTCTAGAAGGGGAATAAATAAGTCAACCAGAGAAACATCTGATGAAGATCACCTTGCAACCATGACCATGAAGCTGAGAGACAAAATGATAAAAAGTGTGCAATTCTGAATTATTTAAGTGTGGTTATTTGTGCACATGTACATGGGCATTCAAAGGGTAATCTCTTTTTCCCTTTGTTTTTTTGTGAAACAAAATTGGGCACAAAGTTTGCTTTTTTGTTTCCATAGTGCATAAAATTATGTACTCAAGAGGTGAGTGTGAAACTTTCAAGCACTATGCATATTTAGGTGAAGTATGTGATATATGGAAAAGTTAGTTGTTGTGCAGAGAGTTTTAATGATGAGACAAGCAACATAATTACTTGAAATCAGTTAGTTTTTAAAGCATAACTATGGTTGGAGAACATAACTAACGTTACACTGGATTACTTTTTGTCTCCCTTTTCTTTACACCAGACAAGAAAATAATTTATGGCCTACAAAATCAAATATATAATTGTGCACTTAAGTCTATTATTGCAAGAATTAAGAACTCGTTCATATTTTCATGCAATTGTTGGATTATGTGAGAGGATGGTAAAAAATATTACTTTTAATGAGAATCTTAGAACTATCATGCCCACATTTCCATTTCACATTATGACATTGCAAGCATTCGAATCAATCCGCACTTTATAAGCACTACAACATTATGCAATCACATAAATGATTTTGAACATGAAGAGATGATACGTAATTTGTGTGAGTTTATTGCAACCATATGTAATAATGCTTGTCATCATAAGCTACATTATGCCGCCACTTCTTATTTTGCTTGCCATGGTGCATTCCAGTGAGCGCTAATACGGCACATAAGAAAGACATACCCAATAAGAGAAACTACAACACCGAATTGCATGACAATGAGGAGGATGATCATGTCACCAACACTCCTCATATCACCTCGAGCATTACTGCCACTACAGCCCACAAAAGGCTATCAAAATGCAAATCCGCATCAAGAAACTGTGCGAGTTTATATGTTCCCACTTTGCTTTTGAGGAAAAAGTGCTGATGAAGTACATCACATTTAAAGCGAAGGACCCTTCTTATCCAATTTACATGTGGGTGGACTCAATTGCTACAAGATAATCACATTGACTATCCCACATACGTTTCATAAATTTAAATGCTCCTTTGATATAGTTTCAGTGTGAGGCATGCAAGGGTCCTCAAGTCAACTATGATCCTACAAGGTCGTTCTATTTCAGATGAAAAAGCGTATAGGTCGTGGTTTGAGTGCCTTCATTAAAGGCTCTCAGATTCTTGTATAGGTGTGGGGTGGACATGTTTACAACCTTTAGACCTAGATTGTCAGTTTATTGAGTTCCATTCCTGTAGCTTGGTTGGTGCTTGCAATCTATTGATGGAGAGCAGACCTTCCGACTATTTTACCATCAATAGTTATGGTTTTGTCATTACATTTGACAAGAATATGTAGGGGCAAATGAACTTTGTATCTTAGTTGATATCCAACCTTATGATGTTGTTATCACATCTTTGAATGCAATATATGCACACTCTCATGCCATACATGAATTACCTTAACCCCATCTAGTTTATTTAAAATGAGTATTTGGAAATTGCATAGGGCAATTCAAATGTCGTTGCTTAGCATGCATCCCATCTTGTGATGTTGTCATGACATCTTCAGATGTAATGTTTGCAACTTCATGTTCTCACACACCTTGAACGGAAAAAAAACATGTTCTTAAGGCCATGTTTGGTATTTGAAAATCAACATTAGGCATTAGCAACAGCTCAAACTTATTTTAACATTCACCTATCGTTTGTCCCACCATAGATTCTTTAACTTTGTGATACATGGCTTGGCGCAACTTCCACTTGGAGTGGTGGTTTTGTGGAGATGTTTATGTGTTTTGCCAAAGGAAAAGAAGAGCTTGCCATAATAAGCAATACTGCAACAATGAGCAGAAACTTTGAGGCATAGCTTTACTTGAGTGTGACCTTTCTCAGAAGTGATGCAAGCTGTCAAGCAAGTCTTCTAGTCTTGTATCGAAACAGTGTGCTGCCCTTATTCCTGACATTGCCTTTCGATAAACTTCACTGTGTTCCTTAGCAAAACTGGCTCCCTTCCCACAGACGCCAGAGAGTAGAAATACTGCTATAGATGCAGTGTTTCTACAAATAGTCCCCATAAGCCTGTCGTTGTAAATGTGAACTCAATCTGCATATCTGCAAAATTGTATTAGAAGTAATGGCCTTGTGTAAATGATCGCAAACACACAACCTTTACACCTAAGGATGTCCCTCAGATGCACAGTTAGCGTGTCGAATTGGGAAGTTAAGAAAATATTTTCAGATGTGCATCTATATCTTTGCTTCAGGGATCTCTCTCCACCATCTCTCACCCCAAATATGTGCACCATTCCACCAAGATTAGTACACCAGCTCTTTCCTGGCTTATTTTATGCTTGAGCATTCTCTCATTACCTCGACCCTATCACGGTCCTCGAGCATGTGAGCATCTGCATATATGTTAGCCATCAAGACATATGCTGCAGGAACTTTTCTATTCAATCTAACTACATTTTCAAACGCATGCCTTCCAAAATCTACATCATTCCACTTTCGACAAGCACTCAACACAGTCAGCCATATAACAACGTTAGGTTGAAAAGGCATCTTCTCCACCATGGCCACTGCCTCATCCAGTTGGCCTGCACGGCTGAGGAGATCAACCATGCAAGCACAGTGGTCAGGAGTTGGGATAATTCCATACTCTTTGCTCATAGCCTGAAAATACTTCTGGCCCTTGTCCACTAGCCCCACATGACTACATACACTAAGAATACTGAGCAATGTGACCTCGTCTGGCTGTACGCCTTCCTGCTTCATTCTCTCAAATGTGTAAAACACAAGTTCATTCTCTCCCTGGTGGGCATACCCTGCAATCAGTGCATTCCAGGGTACAATATCCCTTGTAGGCAATGCATCAAACAGCTGTCGGGCATCAAGCATGCTCCCACATTTAGCATAAATGTCAATAAGACTATTTTCCACAATCGACGTAGTAGAAAAATCCACCCTGTTAATTTGAGAATGGAGCTCCTTTGTAGTTTCTAGAGCTGCTGCATTGCCACATGCTTTCAGGAGGGCAACAAAGGTAAAGCTATTTGGTGATAGACCTTGCTCTTGCATTTGTGCATGAAGTCTGAGAGCCTCTGCACTTTCATCCTGCTGGGCATACCCCAGGATCATGGCATTCCAGGAAACCACATTATGATGAGGCAAGTCATCAAAGACACACCGTGCATCCTCCAGGCTTCCACATTTTGCATACAGATCTACCAAGGTTGTTCCCACGAATACATCCAACTCAAAGCCAGTCTTTACTACTTGGGAATGGATGGCTCTACCTTTCCCCAAAAATCCTGTTTTTACAAGTTTCCCATCAACTTGCTTGCCCTCTTCCAGGGCTGCCTCACAACTGCAAGCCTTCAATACACCAACAAAGGTTCGATCATCCGGTTTGACACCTTCCTGGCACATCTCTGTGTATAAGTCCAAAGCCAGGGCACCCTCTTCCTGCTGGACATACCCCAGGATCATGGCAGTCCAGGAAATCACATCACGATGAGGGAATACATCAAAGACACGGCATGCATCATCCAGGCTCCCATGTTTTGTGTACATATCCACCAAGGTGTTTCCAACAAATACACCTGATTCACAGCCACGTTTTACTAGCTGGGAGTGGATGGATCTACTTTTCTCCAACCTTCCAGTTTTCTTAAGTTCCACGTCAACTTGCCCCTCTTCTTGCGCTTCCAGGCTAATGCAAGCCTTCATTGCCGCAACAAAAGTTCTCTCATCAGGTTGGACACTTTCCCGGTGCATTTGCGCATACAAGTCCAAGGCCATGGCACCCTCTTCCAGGTTGGCATATCCCAGGATCATTGCATTCCAAGCAACCACATGACCACGAGGCAATTTGTCAAATACATGCAGTGCATCCTCCAGGCTCCTACATTTGGAGTACATATCTACCAAAGTGTTTCCCACAAATAGATCTGACTCAAAACCACTCTCCACTGCTTGGGAATGAATGGTTCTGCCTTTCTTCAGGCATTCTGATTTCAAAATTTTCCCATCAACTTGCTTCCCTTCTTCCAGTGCTGCCAAGCTACTGCAGGCCTTTAAAGCGCCAACAAACGCACGGTCATCTGGTTGGACAGCTTGCTTGTGCATCCGTGCATATAAGTCCAAGGCCAAGGCACTCTCTTCCTGGTTGACATAGCCCAGGATCATGGCAGTCCAGGAAACCACATTACGTTGAGGCAATCCTTCAAAGACATCCTGTGCATCCTCCAAGGTCCCAAGTTTGGCGTACATATCCACCAAGCTGGTTCCCACGTATAGATCTGACTCAAAGCCGCTATTTACAACCTGGGTGTGGATGGTCCTAACTCTTTCCAGGCATGGCCTTTTCCTAAATCTTTCGTGAAGTTGCTTCCCCTCTTCCATTGCTGCCAGGCTATTGCAAGCCTTCAATGCGCCAACAAAGGTTCTGTCATTCGGTTGCACACCTTCCTTGGGCATCCGTGCATATAACTCCAAAGCCTGCGCAGTCTCGTTGTGCTTCGCGTAGCCAAGGATCATGATATTCCATGAGGCAACATTGCGCGTTTGCATGTTGTCAAACACAAGGCGGGCATCCACCATGCTCCCACGCTTCACATACTCGTGCAACAAATTGTTTGTATGCAACAATGGAAGCTCATTTGAACGTTTCACCCCGGACGCACCAAATTTCTTAACCTCATTCAGCTGAGGCAACCTGTCGGGGATTGCTCTGCTTGCACCTGAGGAATACCGACACCTAAGCTGTCGCCCCATAACAAAGCAGAGAGCAGCATTCGAAAACTCACTATTTCAAACAAAACAATCCGACAATTGAACTGTGGAGCATGACAGGATCCTTAAATTGTAAATCATCATCACGAGACGGAGTGTAGGAGGCCCTTTCCCGCTGGTGAAGGGGGAGACCCCTCTCTCAAACGTGAATGGCAGCTGGGAACAAGAACACTTGAGCATCGTCGATAGACCCGGAAGATGGTGAATGAGCATTGAGGAATCGCTTATGAGCTCTAGTCAAGTCCTAAGCGAGGAAGCAAGCTGGAATGGGATACAAACGTCTCGATACTATTTTTTACCACTTTTGTGCGCGCGCGTGTGCTTTTTCAACTTACAAGACCACGAATCAGACGCGGATTCAAAATCTGGAGACTCAACTCGCGAACGAGAAATTGTCTGAGTCTGAAGCGGCAGAGAAGTTCATCACCAGGGTGAAGAATCTGCGCGATCAGATGACTGCGATTGGCATCACCAGCACGGAGGTGCATACGGATTCTCCCACCAAAGTACGATGGTCTTGTTACGGCGCTGAATATGCAGAACAGAAATCCGCCCCTTAACTTTGAGGATTTCAGTGCAATGCTTCTGGAGGAGGAGATGCGTCAAAAGACGAGGACTGGAGAAGATTCAGCTTTCTGGACCGGATCAAAGAAAGGTAAGGTAAGGACTCTGGTAACCCATCTTCTTCTGATGATAAAAAGAGGAAGAAGAAGATCAAGTGCTTCTATTGCAACAAGGCAGGGCACAAGCAGAATGAGTGCCAAAAGAAGATCGCAGATGAGAAGAACCGAGTAAAGAAAGAGTCCAACAACAGCGCGCATGCAATACCAGTAGAACTGTTCAGAGCAATTGAGGAGATTTGCACGGAGGCAGTTCATGTACCTGCAGATGAACCTTGGATCATTGACAGTGGTGCATTGCGCCACATGACCAGTCGGAAGGATTGGTATACCTCTCTACAACCGGTAGGGAATGACATCCTGGTAGTAGTCGGCAATGATGCAAAATGTCCAGCAAAAGGAAAAGGTACGATTGCTCTCAAGTCAGATGGAGTTGTAAAACAGTTGTCCGATGTTCTTTATGTGCCAGATATCAAGAGGAACTTGTTGTCCGTTTCTGCAATCACGGATCGGGACCTCAAAGTTCAATTCGATAAGAATGGTGCACAGATCCTGGATCTTCAAGGGAAGGTCGTTGGTAAAGGTACACGACGCAACAACATTTATGAACTCTCAGCTTTTAGTGCTCGAGTAGATGTGAAGAACACTAAGCTATGGCATGAGAGGTTTGGTCATCTAAACCTTAGTTCTTTGAAGGAGATGCATAAAAGTGGAATGATTGCAGACCTACCAGAAATTTCAGATCTGCTCGATGTATATGAAGCTTGCATGATGGGCAAGCAGCATTGGCATCCCTTTCCTAAAGAGGCCAGTAGGGCAAAGGCTCCTCTAGAGCTCGTTCACATAGACCACTGCGGAAAGATGGAGACGGACGCTTTGGGTGGTTCCTACTACTTCATGACGCTAATCGCTCGACGACTACAGTAGAAGGATATGGATATACTTCCTAAAGACTAAAGACGAGGCTTTTAGTAGGTTCAAGGAATGGCATGTAATGGTCGAGAAAGAATCGAGAAGGAAGGTGAAGAAGTTGAGATCAGACAGAGGTGGAGAGTTCACATCGACTGAATTCGAGAGTTATTGCAAAGGTCACGGGATCAAGAGACAGAAGCCCCCGCCACATACATCACAGCAAAATGGAGTAGCAGAACGCAAGATGCGCGTCATCTGCGAAATGGGCCGGAGTATGATGAAAGGGAAAGATTTGCCAAAAACTTTTTGGGCTGAAGCATGTAACACTGCAGTTTACATCCTCAATCGTAGCTACATGAAGGCTGTGAACGGGATGACTCCACTGCAAGCCTTTTCTGGTAAGAAACCTTCAGCTGCACATTTCAGAGTTTTTGGATGTGACTGTTTTGTGCATGTCCCTGATGCTACCAGGACCAAATGGGAACCGAAGAGCCGGAAGTGTATTTTCTTGGGCTACAGTGAAGAGGCGAAGAGTTACCGTCTCTATGACCCTGTTACCAAGAAGGTGATAGTAAGTCGCGGTGTGGTCTTCTCAGGATAGCCGCAACAATTGGAGGAGGATGCTTCCTTCCCAGACAACCAGAACCAAGATATCCATCCAGTACCGCCACCAATAGCAGACCGAACTCCCCCAACGGTGCTTGGGAGGATTCAAGACAAAGAAGATGAAGAAGAGCCTGCAGAACCACAACAGCAACGGCCATTCCCGAAGTGGGTAAAGCAGCTTTTGGACGGCAGAGAACCTCCAGCCATTGAGGAGGAACCATCCGAACACCGCCGGTCCAAGAGAATAGAGGAGCAAAGAAGGGCACAGGAACACTTAATCAACTATGCTTTGATGACAGAAGTGATCCGTGCTGATGAACCCAAGAGTCTTGAAGAGGCACAAGGTGATGACAGGTGGATGGAGGCTATGCAGTCGGAGTATGGCTCCTTAATGAAGAAGAACACTTGGGATCTTGTGGATCGACCACCAAAACGCAAGGTAATCGGAACCAAGTGGGTGTACAAGACCAAGTACAAGTTTGACGGCACGTTGGATAAGTACAAGGCTCGGCTCGTGGCAAAAGGATTCGCACAGGTACATGGTTTTGATTATCAGGATACTTTTGCTCCCACAGCTCGACTAACCACAATTCGCAGTGTTTTGGCTTTAGCAGCCCAAGGAAGTTGGCCCGTGTTTCACATGGATGTGAAATCCGCCTTTCTGAATGGCGATCTCAAGGAGGAGGTATACGTGGGACAACCACCAGGTTTTGAGATCCCCGGTTCAGAAGGTAAAGTTTGCAAACTGAAGAAGGCACTTTACGGGCTGAAACAGGCCCCACGAGTGTGGTACCAGCGAATTGATGCCTACTTTCTACAAAACGGGTTCAGGAGGAGCCCATTAGATTCAAATTTGTATATCTTCAGAGAAGGAGGCAGGTGTATGATCGTGGTCCTTTATGTGGACAACCTTGTCATAACAGGGAACCATGAAGAGAAGATCTCGCAGACGAAGCATTTGCTAGCAAGAGAGTTTGAAATGACAGACCTCGGACTGATGCATTTCTGTTTGGGGATTGAAGTTAGGCAGGAGCCGAAACAGATCTTCATTTCACAACTGAAGTATGCTGGAGAGATACTGAAGGCATTTGGCATGGCTGAGTGCAAGACAGTTGGTACCCCTATGGAGGTTGACGCGAAGCTCTCAAACGAGGATTCATCACCACTGGTGGACGAAGCGAAGTACAAAAGGCTTGTGGGTAGCTTGATTTACTTGTGCAACACACGGTCGGACATCAGCTTTGTGACTAGTGTACTAAGCAGGTTTTCCAATAAGCCCCAGGAGAACCATTGGAGGGCAGGGATGCGGGTGCTGAAATACATCAAAGGCACACTTGATTATGGCATCACCTATACCAAGGGCAACATCTTGACCGGATTCTGTGACTCCGATTGGGCAGGAGACGTGGACAGCAGGAGATCAGTGACAGGTTATTGTTTCTCACTTGGATCTAGAGTTGTGTCATGGGTCAGCAAGAAGCAACCCACAGTTGCTCTTTCTTCTACCGAGGCTGAGTACAAATCAGCATGCTTTGCTTCTTGCAAAGCAGTGTGGTTGAGGAGGATTTTGGGGGACATGGGTGCAGTGCAGAACAAGCCTACGCAGTTATCATGTGACAATCAGAGTTGCATGGTGATTGCAAAGAACCCGGTGTTCCACGCTCGCACAAAACACATTGAGATTCAATATCACTTTGTACGTGAGCTCATCATGGATGGAGAGGTCGACTTGGTGTAATGTCTGACTACAGAGAATGATGTGGACATCTTCACGAAGGCTCTTGGAAGAGACTTGCTGGAGAGGCATTTTCATTGACTTGGCATTGGGCCGAAAAAGTAAGTTCACTTGTGGGTGGACATTGAGGGGGGGTGTTAGATATCAATGCTCCACTCTCGTGTAACTACGCGGGAACCAGCTAACTCTACTTGTAAGCCCCCCATATGAGGAGAAGGCATTTGAGTAGCTCGGTTATCCGGTAGGTCCTGGTTTGGACACCAGATGGGGGCCATGTGTGGCCTAATGGCTGGACGGCTTCAGATAGAATTGGCACACCGTCGACTAGGCTACATGCAAGTGCGGGAAGGCATCCCATGACTGATCGCATTGAGGGTAGACAGATTTCTCGGGGCAGCCCACTCTCGGGTCGCGGGGCTCGTTTGGAGTCCCAGATGATCCCGGATGGCTATGGGCCGAACGATAACCATAGGTTAGTTGCTCTATTTTGCGCACTAGTTCTATCGTGTGGTCGGTGGCCTATTTCGAGACCGACCCCCAATCGACCGTTTTAAGTGGACTGGGTCGGTCACCATATTGGGTCTAATCGACTACGACTAGAGGCTAGAGCAAGCCCGTGAAGCCCATTTCATCATTGGCTACAGCAACCCTGATTCCTTAGCATCCAGCCTCCGTCCTCTACTATTTCTAGCTTGCCATCAAAGCTTCTTTCACAGGAGCGCACGGTTGGGAGGCAGCGCCCTCTATTGTATCAGTTCTACAGTAATCAAATTTTTGATTCTCCATACTATCTGGTTTTCTCTCTTGTGTAGGAGATCCTGTTATCTGTTGAGCACAGACGTTGTATTATTTTCTTACACTATCAAAGGTGGCATTGATGGTCCAAAGTAAGCCGTTAGTTCCACACTAAATCATTTTTGGCTAAGTCCATGTCCAACTTGATGTGGTATTCTAGGTGACCACATACCCCTCCGAGTTAGGGACTTTGGTTCTTTAACCTTACACCAGTACAGGTTACCATGATTGGTCCTATCTACATCCATGACATTAGCAGTCAAGGGCGTCAGAGGTGTTGTAAATGCAGATGTTTTGAGAGCCGGGGATGCCACATGGACAAATTGACCCCTTTTAGTATAGCCTTGAGATGCCCTCTATTCTTCTCACTAGGCTAACCAAGTCATTCGGAAGGGCCTCATACAACTGCACACAAGCGGACCTGGTTAGCCCCTAGCAACTTCTTGTGAAGCTCAGCATCTAATGACTTTACTGCTTATGGATATTTGGCTTCATTGACCCACCAGGCTACACATGGATCCACCACCCCCATTCTTTGAGGACTGTCAGTAGCATGATTCCATGTTTCCTCACACCGATTATGCATTGAGATAGGATAGGGTGAGGACATACCTAGAGAGGGCCACGTATTCACCCTATGTGATCTATAGGGGATTGAATTAAATGAGCACTTTGCTTCTGCATGCCCTATGTACTATGAGATACGCGATCATCATTACTATCTTTTTAAAGATGGATTTGCACCCCTCTCTAGCTTCTTGGTTGACCCGGATTAGAGAGGTTTGTGATCTTCTTTCATGAGGCCACACAACACAAAGACCAATTGCTCAAGACACGTGGACAGCACTAGCAAGCTCTCAGCCAGAGACTCTACCAAGATTGTGATCTCTCTCTCTCTCCCTCCCTCCCTCCCTCCCTCCCTCTCTCTCTCTCTCTCTCTCTCTCTCTCTCTCTCTCTCTGTGTGTCTCTCTCTCTCTCTCTCTCTCATACACACACACACACACACACACACTCTCTCTCTCTCTCTCTCTCTCTCTCTCTCTCTCTTTCTCAAGCACACACACAACACACATGTGCGCACGCACCTCCCCCCACACACATGCACGCACCCCCTCCCACACACACACAACCTCCCATGTCCAATAGTATGTTTTAACTATGCTATCCGATAAAGGGTAGTCAAAGATCGAGTCAGATTGACAAAATGCTAACCTCAACAAATTTGAGCCCACTATGAAGACGTCTGGTGGATAACCACATTTCCAAAGGATGGACACCTTGCATGTTGATGTTTAGACATATGTATATGACAAATCAACATGCTGGAAACCATGAAAATTCAATTTTTGAGGTTCTTGATATGGCAGATGCCTCGTCCTGTGAATGGAATGATGCAAACAAAGTGCCTTTTCATGTATATCCATCTCCTATTTTGGTAAGGACTTGAGTTGGCTACAATAATAAAAAGAAGTGGAGTTCAAATGGCTACCCAACTTTTGCATTAAAATGTGTGGTGCCAAGTTGAACTTGTACCAAAAAGGAGAGAGATTATCTATTATTTTAAGCTTCAATATCTAGTTACCATTACCTTGGAGACTTTTTTTTCATCTTGTGTAGGCCTACAAATGTGCATTCCCAATCGCATCTTTGTATGTGTTAGAAAAAGTAAATGTTCACAGAGGGTGTATCTCGCCAACCCCCACCCCCCCTCCAAAAATAAAAAGAAGATTTTAATGTATATTTTCATTGGAGGCTAGTTTTGATAATGATGTTACGTTACATTGAATTAAGTTTCATTCTACCTTCTTGTTTGAATTATGAATGGCAAAGTACACTATCTTCTTCATCTTAAAATCAATTAGTTGTTGAGTACATATAGCAGCCACATGCTGCCCCCTTACCCACTCAAACAAAGTAGTTATTTAATTACATTCAATGCCCATATAGATTGAAGCACCATTGTTTGATTAATAACGCAAATTATGCTTATTTTTTACTCTCTTGTCATCCTAGAATACAAGCTCCCAAAGTACCTTTGTAGACTACAAGAAGCATTAACAAATCGGTAGTTTACATTTACATGTGCCATGTGTCAACAATTATACAATACATTGATATCTAGGATTGTATGCAAAGTTATGCAATTATAAATGAGCATGTGACTCTGAAAGAAAATTCTAGATTGTACAATCTCTGCTAGATACAAACGAATTGTTACATTACCAATGTATTCTTCAAGTATGAAACAGTGCTAAATTGTGAGTATCCAAGTGGATGTGCAAAAGAAAGTAAACATGATTAATCTAGCCACCAAGTTGTAACATTTAATATCAGAAGGGTTTATGCAAAAATCAAAGGCTTCCAAAAAATTCCTATAATAAACTTGTTAAAAGTTGCTTCTAGTTTAACTTGTCATGAGACGTCTTCAATCACCTTCAATTGTCTTCACCTACTTTCACTATTCTTTGCTAGCCTTCACTACTCTTTTCTTAGACTAGTCTTTACTAGTCTTAACAAGGATATTGCTACCCTTAGTTGACATAATCATCCATCTCTTCTTGAAACAATCTCACCCTCAATCATTGGTTTTTGTTTTTTATTCACAATCATCTAAGAGAATCACTTGGCTTGGGTAGAGGCTCAATTTGGGACTATATTGTTAGCTAATTTTTAGTTTATTTTTTTCACTTGCAATCATATTTTCTTATTGCTTTAAAAACTAGTTTTTTTTCTCTCCAAGTGACCTTCAATCTTCAATCGTAGTCAATTAAGACAAGTAGTTGTCTTCAGATGATATAATTGGCCGTAAGTGTTTCGCATCAATTCATTTGAAAAAAAGTCTCTCCTCAATTATTCTATTGAGAAATAGTAAATAACTTGTTTTAAATGTAGCAAATCAATTATTTTCACTTTAGCTAATCACTTGCTTTTATGTTTCTTCTCATTACTCCACATTGAGTCTTAACTACAATGACCATCGTCAATTAAGACAATGACTCGCCCTCATTTAATACAATCACTGCTTTCTCTTGGTTTTACTTGAGACAACATTGAGATAATAACATGTTCACTTGGAATAAAACTTGAGAAACTTAATTACATTCATTTGAGATAATTTCCTAGGACAATAACTAATCTCCATATGAGACAATAAATTGGGTTGTATCCTTGCATTTTAAAATAGAAGTAGTAAGGTCCAAAGCAAGGAAAGCAATGTATAATTTGTTGAAGGACTTTTGTTTGAAGGTAAGACTTGTAGATTCTTGGATTGTTTTGGGAATTGTCTATTTTAACTATAATTTCACTCTTATATTTTGTGCATTCATATATGCATATAGACACAAAATGTGAGCATGTACATGAAAAAGTGTGTAAACACATGAAGGCAGATATATTCAAATGTACAATGTGTAAGCATATAGGATTTGTTTTTGAAGGTAGACTTGTAGATTCTTGAATTGTTTTGGGAATTAAGTCTATTTTAACTATAATTTCACTCTTATATTTTGTGCATGCACATATGCATATATACACAATATGTGTAAGCATGTACACAAAAAAGTGCATAAACAAATGAAGGAAAAATATATTCAAAGGTACAAGTGTAAGCATATGGCATTGCAATAGATGATACCCATGCATGGATACAACAATATATAAGTATAATCTTCATGTGCTCTTTAGCCTAAATGTATGCAATGATATGGAACCATCTATGTCTACAGGATTAGCCTGGCTTTGAATCATTTAACTACACCTTTTCACACATGCACATTATTGAATTCACAACCTTGTATGGATGAACATATATGGTATGTATGTACACACACACACACACACACACACACACACACACACGCACACAATGTGTGTGCATGCATGTGCAGGTGCATGGGCGCATGCGTGCGTGCACGCGCACGCGTGTGTGTGTGAATTGGTTTACCAAAGCATGTATAGATGGATATACTAATACAAAAATTGCAGTAAGAGAATCAATGTCATGGTTCCTCTATGTGTAAATACACATATGAACTCATACGTGTATAAGCAAGAGTATACATACCTATACAATCACAATTTCACACATGAAGTTACTAAGGCTTTTTACAAAGTACTTATTTTTTGAACTAAAAGGTTAATCTCTACATAAACATTTAAAGAAATACATATGCATCAACATAAGTGAGTTTATATTTTGTCTAGAGATGCTAAATCATAGCACAATAGTCCCTCTTTGTGCTAACTTGAGATGAAATACTTCTAGGTTTAAAAAATGCAAGCCTTAAGATTGAATTCAAAAAAGAAAAATCTTAATGAGTAGCACATTTGATGAAACCACATCAACATAGAATTGAGAATTGCTACTAAAGACCTACAATTTAAAACATGTATGCATGCAAAATAACCATCAAGTCTTATAAGGTCATCCACAAAAACAAGCCCAAAAGATAGCCCTCATGTACTTAAAGGAATGCTACTAGCTTCCCCAAAAGTCCTTTGCAAGTGGCTTTCTATTAAAAATAGACCCCAAAGGAGTTATATTTCTTCGTGCTTTAGTATTTCATGTTAAATCCATTGGGATGTTATGCTTGTGCCTTTTACACTTTCCAACACAAGCATCATTTGTGGGTGACAAGTGTTTCATGATAATAATGATACAAACTTGATAGGAAAAACCCAAATTTTAGTGGAGGTCTCTTCATCAATGGACATAAATACTTTTTTAATATCATTTTCCCTAGCTCATCTCTTCACATATTTCTTCCAATTTTATTAGGTTTTATACCACACACTTTTAAGAATACTCTAGAAATCACTACATTATACTGTATTGTGTCAAGGTGATATGAGTCAAGTCAAACTAGCTATGATATTGACATTCCAAAAGGTATGTTAGCGGCATCAATGTGAATTACTCATCACTAAAAATGTTTCCATTAGAGAGGTATTTTCTAAGAAACCAATATACATATTTCTAGTAAATTTCCAAATGAGAATATCTCAAATGCCACTAAGCTATTCAAGATTCAAGTGCAACTCTTTATTCAAGTTTACAATTCTACAAGGTAGAAAGAATTTTTTTCAATTTGAATTTTATGATGCAAAAAGAAGCTAGTTTAGCATCAATAAGAGACTCCTTTCAAGGCAAGAGACTTCTTTCATTGCCTAATCAATATATCACATATATGGCAGAAGCGTTTTGTAAAGGCTTGAGAGATGAGGGTAGAAGGTAGACTTGCTCTATAATATAAAATATAGCCACTACCCTTATGTACATATTTGACAAGGTCTACATTAAGTCCATGTCCAACCATTGAAACATTAAGTCCATGTCTAACCATTGAAGATGAAGCCTCTTGATCATGGCTCATTGATCTACAAAATCAATCATGGTAATCAAAATTTAGTATCATACTATGAAACTCATGGTAATCAAAAGTCATTTTGATCCATTTCTATCGCTCCTTTGTTAAAAAAATACTATGAATGGCTACATTGACCAAAAACATCTCTAATTAAAGTAAGACCACATGTATGAATTGCTTATCCATTTATATTTGTTTTCATTTCAATACATTTTGTAAGAACGTTCATAAATCTTTTGTGCTTTCTTTGTACTGATATTTAGCCAAGTTCTTGCCCATTGAGGGTGCTAAGCAAGATAGTCAAAACATTGTCATAGTGGGAACCATTGCACTCAAAAACATTGCTACTCGTTTTAAAGGTATACTTTCCAATCCACCATAGACTATAAACATACCAAATGGATTAACTTGACCTAGATAGTAAATAACTCCAAAAACCAATTAGCAAAGCATGAAGGAGGGCTTGTGTATTCGTTGCAAAGATGTGCACAAGCACCTCAAATCCCCTTTTGTAAGAATGGAGTAAGACAAGGGTACAAGACCAACCAAGCCAATGGCTAAAAAAGAAACTCCAAAGCCAAAGTAGGTATAGATGAAGCCAAAGAGAATCCAACCCATATACTCTTAAGGTCATCGAGACCAGTGGAAGAAATCCATGACTCCTTTGCTTCAATACTACTTGACCATGCTTTTTTGAGTATAGCACCAGAATTAGACCACCTACCACAAAATTCAACCCTCCTAAATATTACATTTGCCCCTAGTCTGGTATACAAGGATACATAAAACACATTGATTTCACCATTATTCTAATACATTTTGTTATTTCCTATGTAGAAGTAGCCATTACCAATCTCACATGCCCCATGTGAGCATATAGGCATGAATTTCATTGCAAGTTTTCCTAATCACCATATGCCATGAATGATGGTAACAGGAAGCCCATTTCATACCTTGCGAGAAGATTTGAAAATCAACAAAAGACACATTTCTTTCCATTTTGCCTGTTTACGCATATCACACATTTCCAAAAGCAATTTTTTAAAAAGAGAAATCAAGTCTACAAGTAAATTTTGGTAGACTCCATTCTATAGGTTGTGTTTTAATTAAAATTTTCAAGTCTACAAGTAAATTTTGATAGGCCCCATTCTATTGGTTGTGTTTTAATTGAAATTTTCATCTTATTTTTATCAAAAGATAGATAGGCCAAGTTATGTGGTTGTAGCGATATACATTAGCACCCACGACTTTGAAAAAAACTTCCCCCTATGATGGATGTATTAAAATATAACAAATGGCAAGTCATTGCCACTTCCAATAATGTGTATCAAGGATGAAGTGCTAGGAATAGATCATTTATGGGGGATCATAAGTAATCAAAAGAAAACTGGTAAGTATGTGCAAAAGAACATCTTTTGAGAATTAGTAACAAAGAGTATTGATAGGGTTTTGCTTAGATTCAACAAAGAAGACTGAAGACTAAGGTTGGAAACCTTAGTGTTTAAACTTGCTTTAAGGTGATTTAGCCCATTTCAAAACGGATATAACAAAGAATGTTTCTTTCATGTATGCTTCTCTTCACATTGGAAGATCTGGATGGGGATCAAGCAAAGGCCATGAATGGAGATGAGTTTGTTGCACTCAAGCAAATCCTACTCAAGTAAGGCATTATGAGCACAAGTATTTGGTCATTCCCCCCATTATCAATGCTAAACGGGTTTTCACTTTTTTCCTTTCTAACTATTCTCTTCTTATTCAACTTTATTGAGGCAACTCATTTGTTGCCAATTGAAGATAATTATTTTGGCAACATAGGGATTTTAATTGCCCTACTAATATTTGCATTGTTTCCTGCACGCGCTACTAATTTATTGTGTAGAAATTTAAATATTCATCATTATCTACATCAAAGATCTCTTAGGCATGGCATTGTCTTTATTGCATGTCGCATTTCTACTGAGTTGAGCTCCAAGCTTTTCAACTTCAACTAGTCTTTTCAACCTATTATCTCTAATTTGACATGCCATATCAATGGAATGCTTTGTACGTCAACAAGCCCCTAGAATTAGTTTCTAATGCCTTCAACAAGCGTTGGGAGGGAGTCTTGATAGCAACATCACATATCTAGCCTACTAAGTATGAAATTTCTCTATGGAACTAATTAACCTTGAAAGCTTTCTCAAAATACTTTAGTTACTCATATCTTCATTAATTAGATCACTTACAATTCTTCTTATAATCAAAATTTAGAACTTCAGCTTTCTTGCGCAAGCATTAAGCTACAAAACTTAAAGTAATTTAATGTTGTAGAGCCCCTCTCAAATTAATTGAATACATGGATAGAGTCATGGAGCAAATTTTCTAAGGATTAGTTAATTCATACTAAATCCTATTCCTTAGTCTAAACCAAAGTTAGGCTAGCTTATTTGACCCATAACTAAACATTAATTAAGACTTAGTAGCCTTTGCTTTCTATAGAGTTAGTCTAAACTGGCCTCTCTACACTTGGCTACCTCCGATACTCGCCTATTTTTTTCCAACCACGACCTAAACCAATTGCATTTTGCTTCCTACGGTCCTTGATTACTCCTAGCTCATAAGTTTGAAACCCTTTACTACCTAAAGTTTACTCTTCTGCCTTGGCTTCCAATAGTTGCTAAATACTAGCCCTAAAGCCCCTATCAACATGCACTAGCTGTAATACATATTTTCGTAGCTCAAGGCATCTCCAAGGCTTGGATGTTGTTGCAATTCTCCTCCTAAGCAAACACCAAATGAGACGTTGAATTGTGCTTTGTTGATTTGCACATATTGAATTAACGACTCACATCTTGGGAAGTTTAGCATTATTTCCATCTAAAGTCACATTAAGATAAACTTAGCATTATTTCCATCTGAAGTCACATCCTTGCAAATTGGAGGTGTACACTTCTTTTTATAAATAATGACACTATCTAGGCTAAAAGAGTTCTATAACGTGTTTACAAGACTTGTTGAATTCTATCTCGGAATAGCGAGATATTGGACTATTGATTGTGAAAGAGGATGATGTTCTTGGGAAGATTGATCACTACTGCTGATTTAAGAATCTAGACTTGACCTAGCCTTTGACCCAAAGTTAAGACATCACCACAGGTATTTATATATTTTATAATTTGATCCTATCCTACTACTTTTCAAAGAACCCACAAAATTATTCTAGTAGGCAATCTCCAAAGATTTCATTTGACTTACCATACAGTTGTCTGTGATGAGACTTCTAGAATTCCCCCCAATCTCAAGGTATCCTTTACAACCCTATAAGACATGAAGTCTGCCTACCAAGGGTAACCCTACCAAGGTTTGATATTTTGCTAGCGGTCAGTCCTTGATTGTATACTTACGCTGCATCAGCCTCCTTTATTTCAGTTCTTCTAAACCCTCTGTCAGGATAGCTACATGCGTGATTTAAACTACTATTTATAATTTGTTTGCAGCTATTTAGAAGTTCAAAAATTAATTTCAAGTGTACTGAAACCTCATACCACATGAAACAATTACAATGCACCCACGTACAAAAGCACAAGACATTATATCAAGACTACTTCCTAAACATGGAGAGGATGAAGGTCAACATAGAAGTTCTCATATGAGGTGCTGCCTCAAATCAGGCTGACCTCTCCTACTGAAGGTCAGTAACCTTCCTTGTACTCTTCTAAGTGATGAAAGGAAACTCAAAATGGACGATCCGATTGGCCAACCTGGAATGCAAAGCTTTGGCTGCCAGCTGTCACGTGATATGCTCAGCATAGATGGCTGAATGACCACCTGATCTAATGCTTACTGGCTTCGCCTCATATGCGGGCCTTACACGTTCAGCCTATAATAACATATCGTTTCTATTTGTATGTAATTCATTCTGTGGATCCTGTACTGTTTTTCAAATTAGATGCATAAATAATAAAGCAAAGACTTCCTACATTCTGATAAAAGAAATGCATATTTCTAGATTTGCAAGAAAAGAATTAAATGGTGCAAGGAACAATCAATTAAATGGTGCAAGGAACAATCAGTCCTCGCACTAATCAACTTCTTTCCAATGATACCAGACATCGTGGCCAATATGGTACTCTTCACAAAATCCATTCAATCGCCTCCGGCGAAAGTGCAGCATCCTTTAAAGTTTCAAGTCCCTGCACAACAGACAAAACATCACAGATACACTCAATAGAAAGTAGCATTACAAGGCAGGACTTTCGCAAGAGAACATGAAGAAACAAGGTGCTTTAGTGAAAGAGGAGCTTATGGGTCCTGACATCAAATCATCAACACATGAGCTGGATCTCATCCTTTATCAATTCCAGATTTACATATACCAGGTGATAAATACTGTAACCTGTGCTAGCATGGTCAGCAACTCATGTGAATTGACTTATTTCTACTCCTCAGATTGCAAATATTCCGGATTTATCCGATCCCAGAAAGCTGTTATAGCAATCAGCTTATACACATTGACTCACCTCCTATCTTGAAGCAAATCCATTAGGATTTTCCCATGGTAGTTGAAAGGTAAAAATTCCAGAAAATAGAGCATGATGACATGAAAGCCACCCTTCCCTGCAGAGGAACTAACCTGCAAGCAACCAACACCACACAGTCAGCAACTTAAAAAGAAAATTGAAACGAGAAAGCAAAGGTTCCAAAGGTCCTTTACTTACCCAAAATTCAGGACACTAGCAGGAATCCAAAATTTCCAGCCTGCATCAAGCAGATGCTATTTATTAGGAAATCCAACATAAAAATGATAAATAGTTGTTGATAATTGAGAAAAGACAAACATAGGAACTTGCAATATATATACCATCTATAAGTGTCGAAATTGCACGTTCATGATAGAGAGCTGGAAGCTCATCCATTTTTCCTTGCCATACGCTGTTCCATGCAAAAACTACAGCAATCACAAATGGGCCTAAAACAAGTTGATTAAGAGTGACCTGCAAAGTCATCACGGCAGCACATGATTTGTTATACTGGTATTTCAGTTGCATAATCTAGCCACATAAACCAGGAAGCTAGCGTTCAGGACAAAAATATGTGAAAGATTGGTGCAAATATTAAATTATATATGTTGAGGATTCCAAGGGGAATAAATTCTCCATTTACTTGTAACTGCTAACATGAGTTTTAGTCTCTTAAGTTCAACCCCATATAAACCTGTAGAACCAAGCCAATGAGTCAGTTCATAGTCTTTTTATTCTAAGGGGAATATATTCTCAATATACTTGGAGCACTGATATGAGTATTAGTCTAGCTAGTCGCATACACATTCAGAACTAGGAACACCAAATTAACACGTAGAACCAGGCCAATGAATACATTGTCTCATCACACACACACATGCACTCAAGGACCAAAAAATAGATATCACCATCTTGTACACTTGTAAGACGGGAGATGTGAACAATTATGTGCTCCAGTGGCGGACACAAGACCTGCTTTCCATTCTACTAGACGAGTAAGCGCCCTAAGATTTGCTGAAGAGGAGGGTATGACCCTTCCTTATATTAGGCCACCAAGCGCCTGGCCTTGGCAGAGGAGAAAGCTGACCACAAGTCAATATTTTAGAGGAATGGTCACAACCAAACTGTAAGCCCCCATATAAGGAGGACAAACGCTTAGTGGACCTGGGTAGGTAAGGCTTACCTGGAACTCGAAAGCAGGCTGGGGCGCAACATCTGTGACTGTTTGGAGATGCATCATCAGAAGGGCCAGCCTGTTTGCCTGCAGGGTCAGCCTATTTTGGGGAGGGCTCTAGCCAGGGGAGGTCTTTTGCAAACTCCATCAGCCACTGAAGCTCTCCGAAGGCACTGCAGACTGAAGGACTGTTCTCTGCAAGTCTCAGCGGATTAATAAAGTCTGAGTTCTTCTCACTTTCATGCTGTACTTTACTGGGTGAGGTTTCAGTGTGTATGCGTGCGCGTGCAGGTGTGTGCATGCACCTACTTCGTGTTAGCAATAAGAGAGTTTGAAAAGATTCTGCTGTAAAGGGTTACTGTTCAGGAGCCCACTGGAGCTGAACATGGTACCCTCTTTGTCTGCTTTAACAAACTGAAGCAAGTCGTTCCTCCAGCAAGGAGACTTCATTTCAGTAAGGTGCTGCAATTAGGCCAACAAGAGTCTTAAAATTAGCCCCCTGGGTTTGGGATATAGTGGGCTAGGTCAGACTAACTGGGGCAGCCATTTAAGGCCTGAAAGGGGTCGGTGGACGCGAAGACTTAGTCAAACCTGCTACAAAACCCAATCAATTGGGACAGACTGAGATCCCCTCTCCAACTATAAATAGTGCCCACTAGAGCTGAACGTCCTGTGGGGGTTAAAGGTCACTGTGCCTTTACCCCAGTTATGTACAATACTCAAACACATATATAAATGAATAAAAAAGAAGATTAGGGTGGTTCTGCACCCACCAAAACTTGTGTGGCTCTCTGTTTCTCTCTCTCCCTCTTCCGTTCCTGCTTCCGTTGAGAGCATTCTCAACTGGTATCAGAGCCCGGGTGATCTAACTGAGCGTGCGTGAATGCTAGAACCTCAGCAGCTCTGTGGGAGGAAGGAGAAGCTCTGTGGGAAGCTTTGTGGGTGACTTTACTTGCATCCGAGTATGCAAAGACCTTGGAAGAACCTTTGGAAAAGTCACTTTGGTTTTGCAAAGTGGTTTTGAGAGCCTGTTAAGTGTTTTCAAAGAAAAAGTCATTTTTTGAGCTTTTCCCTGTTCCGTTCGATGACAGAGACTCCATATTGACTTGTAGAGGCAACTATTGCTTGCTTTTGGTATCCACTTCACTTCAGAAGCTTGGAAACACCTTCATTCTTGAATCTGGGATCATTTCATTGGATTTCTGACTCACTGTGTCAGTTTTTGCGTTTTTTGCCCGGGTGTTGGAACTCAAGTTTGGAGCAACCATTTGCAGATCTGTCAGTTCCGGTGGACTCAGTAGGTCCTAAAATTTCTATGTTACTCATCATTCGCACTCCGGTGGAGTTTACAAACAGCTCTATTTCCAAAAACGTTTTTCAGTCCGTGTGTTGGGCCCAGTGATTGAGACCACGGTTTCCAAAACCGTATGTCCCATTGCGTTCCAGACGCCCAAAACCCCTATCTGTCAGTTCTTGCGCAATTCGGTTGAGGATTTTCAGAGTTATAGATCTCTGTGTATTCGATTTCGTCTCTCTGTTATGCATTTTTCATTCTAAGGTTTTGAAACCTTAGATTTATGCCACATGGCAGTGGATAAGTGTTGACTCCCATTTCTCACTCATCGGTTGGGATTTTGGAGTTCTGACAGAAGAGAGATATTTGCAAATTTTCTTGCTGAGTCCGATTATGCAATGGTGCCCATGTTTTTTGAGGCATCTCAGGTTCTATTTTCAGTAGCGGTCATTAATGTGGGACTATGATTTCTTGAGCATACCTTATGCAGATCACTCTGGTTGCAGTTTGAGCAGTGTGCGCTCATTCGTGGTATGCATTGGGTTACAGTGGATGATTTATAGGCCATTTGGATGCATTACGGTCCTTATTGGATGCGCTGATAGGCCCAAATTGCCTTGTGGGATGCTATTTTTTATGGATGCTTTGCACATGGATGCTATTTTATGCTGAGGGACAGCTTTGACACATTGCAGGTGATGCACTGATAGTGCTATGCTCTCTTGGATGAGATATTATTGATGCATATGCCAGTGGACGGTGTTTATGCTTGAGTTATTTGGCACTTATTGGCATTTTCTTTTTGGCCAGATTTGCTCATATGGATGCATAGTATATGCACATGAGTCAAATGCATCTTTTGATGCTTTGAGTTTTGAGTTTTGGTGATATTTCACTCTATTGTGGCATACACATTTGGGTGCACCTGGTATTTGGTGTGATTCTCTCTTACAGGCACTAGCATTTGGGATTTTGCTTTATTTGCATTATGGCATCCTCTTCCATGTCTGAAAAGGAGTTTTTCAACATTAAAAAGTTTGATGGGACAAACTTTTCTTTGTGGAAAGAACAGATAAGGGATGTGCTTATTCAAAAGAAGCAGATTAAACCCTTGGCAGGGATTGAAGCTAAGCCTGCAAATATGTCTGAGGATGATTGGAATGAGTTGGATGCATTAGCAAAGTCTACTATTAGACTTCATCTTGCAGAGTCTGTTTATTTCACAGTAGTAAATGAGCAGACTACGGAAGATTTGTGGAAGAAACTGTGTGCCACTTATGAGAAGGAAACTGCCTCTAATAAAGTTTACCTCATGAAGAGGTTGTTTGAGCTGCAGATGAAGGAAGGGATCTCCATTGCTTCTCACTTGAATGAATTCAATATTATTTTCAGCCAGCTTCAAGCTCAGAAGATGAATTTTGATGTGGAGACTAAGGCAATATTTCTCTTATGTTCATTGCCATCCTCATGGGATACCTTCCGTACAACTGTCAGTAACTCTGCACCTGGTGGAGTACTGAAATTTGATGATGTTGTGGGTAGCTTGTTGGCCGAGGAGATTAGACGGAAGTCTATGGATGATAACAAGCAGGATGCAGCCTTAAATGTGCAAAGGGGTAGATCACAGTTCAGGGAGAAGTCCCAAGAAAGAGGGAAGTCTCGTAGCAAATCCAAGGCACGGAACATTGAGTGTTACCACTGTGGCAAGAAGGGCCATATGAAAAAGGATTGCTACAAGCTGAAAAGAGAGCAAAAGGATAAGAAAAAGAATGCAAATTGGGGTGCAAATCAAAAGAAAGAGAGTCCAAGGGAGGACAAAGGAGAAGTGAAGATCGAGGAGATCAATGCAGTCACACATGATAGTGACAATGACGTTCTCTTCATGTCTAGTTTATCTGCAAAGTTGCTTACCACTTCAGATGATGCATATTCCCAGGATTGGATTTTGGATTCTTGTGCTTCATTCCATGTTACTCCCCATAGGGAATGGTTCTCCACTTATGACAGTGGAAAGACAGGTTGTGTGTATCTTGGAAATGACTATGCATGTGACATAGTGGGAGCAGGTGGAGTGGGAGCAGGTGACATAAAGTTTTCTTTTGCAAATGGGTCTGCATTTGTTTTGAAACATGTGAGACATGTGCCTAAGCTGACCAAGAGTCTTATTTCAGTGGGTCAACTAGATGATGCTGGTTTTCACACCACTTTTGGCTTTCAGAGTTGAAAAATTCAGAAGGGCTCTATGCTTTTGGCCAGGGGTGCCAAGTGTGGGACTTTGTATCCCTTACATATATCAGGGGTATTTGATCATGTTGTTGCAATAACCGAGCAGCCAAGCACTTCTTTGTGGCATTGCAGGTTGGGGCACATGAGCCAGAATGGAATGAAACTCTTATGCCGTTTGGGTTATGTACCGCATTTAAGTTTCTTTGATTTTGAATTTTGTGAGCACTGTCTCTATGGGAAGCGAACTAAATCAGCCCATAAAAGAAGGGAAAAGAAAGAGTTTGAAATGCTTGATTTGGTGCATTCAGACGTATGTGGTCCCATGCCTACACGGTCATTAGGCGGGGCTGAATACTATGTGACATTCATAGATGATGCAACTAGGAAAGTGTGGGCTTATGCTATAGCTCGAAAGAGTGATGTGTTCCAGGTATTTCAGACTTCGTAAGTCTAAGGAATGCATCTTTCTGGGTTATGGTGAAAGTGGAGAGATGGACTATCGTCTCTGGGATCCAGAAGCAAAGAAGATCATACGCAGCCATGATGTAGTCTTCAATGAGAAGAAGATGCATAAGGCACCCATGAGGGATGTGGAAATGGGGAGAATCACTTTCCAGGATGTGAATCCACCTACATATGTTGATAGACAGCAAGCTGTCCATGCACCAAATGTGCAAGAAATGGTACCACCAAGTACTCCCACAGGTATACAATCAAGGGTAGATGATGGATCATCTATTGGTGGAAATGATGAGCCAAATGTGGCTGATATGCAAGTGGGACAGCAAGCTGAAATGCCCTTGAGAAGATCTTCTAGAGTGTCTAGACCGCCTGATAAGTTTATTCCAGGGGTAGACTATGTGATGCTTACTGATTGCGGGGAGCCTTCTTGCTACAAAGAGGCTATGATGCGCGAGGATCAACGCAAGTGGGAGTATGCTATGCAATCAGAGATGAGTTCACTTATGAAGAATAAGACTTGGGACTTGGTTTCTTTGCCACATGGAAAGAAAGCATTGCCATGTAAATGGGTCTACAAAATGATGGTCATAGGTGATGATGTGCCTAGGTACAAGGCCCGTTTGGTTGCTAAAGGGTTCAAGCAAGAGAAGGGTGTGGACTTTGATGAGATATTCTCTCCGGTTGTGAAGATGACCACACTTAGATGCATGCTTGGACTAGTGGCAGTAGAGGATATGGAGCTTATGTAGATGGATGTCAAGACAGCTTTCTTGCATGGGGATTTGCATGAGGAAATTTACATGGTGCAGCCGGAAGGCTTTGAAGAAAAGGGCAAAGAACATTTAGTTTGCAAGCTGAAGAAGAGTCTCTATGGTCTTAAGCAAGCGCCTAGAGAATGGTATCAGAAGTTTGATGCTTTCATTCGGTCCCAGGGTTTTAGAAGGAGTGAAATTGATCACTGCCTCTACACTAAAAGAGCCAAGGATAATAGCCTGATAATCCTGGCACTATATGTGGATGATATGCTATTGGCTAGCAAGAATACTTATGAGCTAGATGCATTAAAGGCCAAGTTGCATGAGGCCTTTGATATCAAGGATTTGGGATTTGCAGGTCATATTCTTGGTATGCGCATCACGCGTGATCGGAGTAGAAAACTCCTTTGGCTTTCACAAAAAGAGTATGTTACAAAAGTATTGCAGCGTTTCAATATGGAGAGGGGGAAGGCAGTGAGTACTACATTACCTCCATATGTGAAACTGAGTCATACAGATAGTCCCAAATCAGATGAGGAGAGGGCCATGATGGCCAAAGTTCCTTATGCATCAGCAGTTGGGAGTCTTATGTATGTTATGATAGCTACTAGACCAGACATTGCATTTGCAGTGGGAGTTGTTAGCCGATATATGGCTAATCCAGGAAAGAGGCATTGGGAGGCAGTTAAGTGCATCATGGGGTACATGAAAGGTACCAAGGAGATGTGCATCTGCTTTGGTAGAGGAGACATGCGTGTACTTGGGTACACAGATTCAGACTATGCAGGGCATGTGGATAGTAGGAGATCCACTTCTGTTTATGTGTTCACCTTTGCAGGTGGTGCAGTGTCGTGGATGTCTCGCGCACAGAAGTGCGTCGCTTTGTCTACCACAAAGGCTGAGTATGTTGCAGCCACAGAGGGTTGTAAGGAGGCTATATGGCTTGATCGGCTAGTGGGAGATTTGGGGATTCATACAGGTGTACCGACATTGCATAGTGATTCCATGAGTGCTATTCAGCTAGCACGGAATCCGGTCTTTCATGCAAAGACCAAACACATTGAGGTCAGGTACCATTTCATCAGGGAGGTACTTGAGGACAAACGCATAGAGCTTGTCAAGGTTCATACAGATGATAACCCTGCAGATATGCTGACAAAGAGTCTACCTAGTCAACGGTTTGAGTATTGTCGTGTATTGATGGGCATTGGATAGTATGCTCACTGGTTGTTCTCCCTTAAAGGCACATTGTCCTTTAAGTGGGAGGTTGTGGGGGTTAAAGGTCACTGTGCCTTTACCCCAGTTATGTACAATACTCAAACACATATATAAATGAATGAAAAAGAAGATTAGGGTGGTTCTGCACCCACCAAAACTTGTGTGGCTCTCTGTTTCTCTCTCTCCCTCTTCCATTCTTGCTTTCGTTGAGAGCACTCTCACGTCCTCTTTGTCTGCTTTAACAAACAGAAGGAAGACGTTCCTCCAGCAAGGAGCCTGCCATTTTCTAGGCATGGTAGGCTGGCTGGAACGAGCCCTACCACCTATACCTGGCCGACCAGGCTGCTTGTAACCCCCGCCATGTTGCGCCTCTGCCAGGCCCTTCTCCAGCGCCGTACAGTTCTGTACACCCTGCTGATGTCACCGCGCCCTTCATAGGGTCCTGCTGCAGTCCGTACGCCTGTTGTGCAATCCTGTCTTGCCAGGTCAGATCCAGGACTCATGCCCCTGCCATCTCTTCTGCACAAGGTCTCTTGTGCTGTCCACATGACAGCTCATGTGCTGCCCATGTGGCAGCCCCATTATCTTCAGGTCTACCTCCCCCATGCTCTCCTCATATGGGGGCTTACAGATGAGGAGGTGACCATTCCAACAGAATCTTCTTTCTGTTAGCCACATCACAAAGCAATGCAGATTTTTTTTTTCATAAAAAAGACTTCTATTAAGTATGAACAAAACCAGCGAGAGCAAGAGCTCAAGTTGGAAATACATCATGCAATACATGACAAAACACTCCTCAGAAGGAGGTAGAAAATAACCAAGGTTGAGGCTGAAAATGCCATCTCAACCTTGTAGTAGTCTCAGTTAAGAAATTCCCTAAAAAATATAGCTCTCCTAGCAGAGGCTGCATGTGAGGACCCTTGCATGGTCGCCCAGATGGCCTTCAGAGTATGTATAGTATCCGTCCATATACTGGCCAAGGTACAAGAAGGGTGGAGCTGGGATCCATCCAATCCCTCTGTGCATCTGGTTCTCCAACTGTGCCATGCTACAATACTCACCAGTATCTCCCAAGAAGAGTCCATAGACGCATGTACAGCTTTGAAGGGTGAAGCTGGAACGTCATCCAGAGAGCATGGCTCAACTAAATGGCATCGAATTGATAAAGCCCAAGATGAGTCATGTCTCTCATAGAAGACCTGGGCCCCGAGATAGAGAGCCAAGCAGCTGAGCCCCAAGTCATGAAGAAGGGGCGACAAAAGGTGCTGAAAATCCTGGCTACTATCCCCCTCCAAATAATTTTGGCCTATTTGCAATCCCAAAGGCAATGCTAAACTGAGTCCACGGTAGAAAAGCAATGAGGACAAGTATGGTCGGCTCCGAACCTAGATCTCTAAAGGTTCATTGCAATCCCGCTATGAATAGAAAGCCAAAAGAATCGAGCGATTTTTCTATTCTTGCGGGATTTCCAAAGTCTCCTCCTAAAGTTCTTATGTATGTCAGCTGAAATCTCATAACACTCCAAGTGGGGTGCTCTACAGGGCCTCCAACCTCTACAGCTCAACTGGAATATCCTGGCATTACTAACAGTATAACGAAAGAAGGGAAGGCTCTTCTCTCAATGCCCTTCATCAAGCCATTCCCATCCCTCAGGATCCCACTGCAAGTACTTTATGGGAACACTCCCATAAAGCCACAATCTCCACGCTCCTAGGGTAACAAGATGTGGGTGAGGGTCTAAGTACCACTCTCATCCATGCTCCACCAATCCAACAATCCTAACTGGCTAAAATGGAATCTGTAATAATAAATCATTGAACGATCTGGACAGCGCGCCATCCTTAGGGACATCAAAGACCAAGGCATCCTCATCTGCACCATAGACCGCAATAACCTGTAGATGAATGCTTGCTCCCGTGAAGGCCCCCAACCAAGTGACGTAATAGGCATATCCTTTGTTTCCATCCAATCCACTAGAAAGGCTGCATCAATCTGTTGAATTCTGCCTGCACCCCCTCTGAGATTGCTTACTAATTGAGCCTTACGGTCCTTTGGAAGCTTTCCATAACCCCACTCTGGAGGCAAGACCCCTCTCCACTTGGACCACTGCATATAGTGGAGGCACCAAGATGTCTGCCATGATCATCAAGTACGTTGTCGTTCCACATTACAAGCTGCATGTCTATCTCTTCACAAGAGGAAGGGGAAACTCTCTGAAGTTACTCCTAAAACTAGCCCAAGCCTTCAAGATAGCAACCATAGGAGAGGATGAAGCAAACCTGAGGTGAGCTAAAGTGAGAATCCATCTAGTACTGTAACTCTAGCCTCCTCCCGAAGTTGGCATACGGGATTGTATGCTGTGCGTAAAGAAATCATTCCATGATTCTTGTCCTGGCATGAGTCTCCACACCACCCTCTTGCAAAGCAAGGTCCTGCACTGTAACGCTTCTTGTGTGGGGAGGATCAATGTCTCCCAAGCTGCCCTATGGCCTACATTTTGTGGCACATCTTGGGTCATGTCAGTGTTGATCCCACCTAACATGCTAATCTCACAATCACATAGCCATTACCTATCTCCATGGAGTCTACTTTGCTCAACTCCATGTTATGTTGTCTTCTTTTGCCTAAATTGGGAGAATTCATTGCTTTTCAAGCTCTAGTACATATTTAGCTATGTACCAAATGTGATAAATTGAAAATATCTTCATTATAGATGTAATATTGATGAGGTCTTTGAAAGCTACCCATGTGTAGGGATTCCAAGATGAAGTTCTCATCATGAAACTCCACGCCTTGGAATGGGGCACAACTAATGAAGTTTTATGCCCATTACACTGGTATGAGGGAGTAATATTCATCTAGCCTCTCCATATCTAGTGCTTATGTGGGAGGCCCCCGCAAACCCTAGCATTGCCACCCCTATCTGAGAGTTCTCAGCCATCAGACAACCTAGATTCGACAGTCAGATCCAGCCTCTCCATTGAGGAGCTAGATGTTATATTCAGACCCCTGAAGCCTTCAGTTGTATTCAGTGGCTCATTGGTGATTGGCAAGGCCAACCCAAAAGAAAAAAGTTAGCTTAAACTCTCAGTGCAACAGTTATGATTGTGATGTGATGTATCCTGTGCATATCCCATAACTAGTGAGAAAGTAATGTACTCTTCATGCCCGTTACATTACCAGCACTCTGCTGCCATGTCAGCCTATTTTGTTTACACACACAAAAAATTATTCACTTTCCATGCAATTTCCCATGACACTCTTCGCCTAAAAGTTTACAAAACTGCAGCGAATATTATAAGCCAAATCTCAGTTTTGCGAAATTAACTGTGGAAAACCAACGTCAGGGATTACATACCTTTATAGAAAGGTTCCTTAATGTTTTCTCCCACAGTATATGGTCCAGAAGATCGTACCATACTTGCGAGGCGGGTCCGTAAATTAAAAATCCATACGTTGCCATGCGCAATGCCCTCAGCCAATCATGGTTCCCAAGGCTCGACTCCTCCAAGGCCTGCATCAGGGGAAGCAAAAATAGAACTCCATGGAGCTTCAGTCTTTAATGATGACCTTTAAGAGAACCAAAACGTTTCCAATAGCACTCTCAATGTTGCAGTGCTAACGAGACAAATGGAAAATGCAAGTCGATTGCGGTATCAAACTCCGTGAATCCTGACCTTGGTTGCACAACAAGGAGACTGCTGAATAGAAGAGAGGAGGGCCTGGCGTCGCATCCATCGAGAGCGCAACTGAGCAGCAGTGTCACCCAACAATGCGAGAAAACCCGCTGTAGTGGCTGCCTTGAGTGGAAACCTAAGATTTTTGGGCTCTGACGCGGGTTCATCACCACTGGGAGATGCTCGGGGTGCATGTGAACTGTCGGGAAATCGTGAGGGACGCCAATTCAAACCTCCACAAAGCGAAGATCCTCCTGGAATGGGAGCTCCCATCACCTCTTCCACGCCTCACACTGCTCAAAATGCAACCGAGAATGGAATGGCCATAGGGAGGCTTTTCCCGACTGGAACTATGATAGTGAATTCGATTTCTCCTCTCCTACCTGTCAGCGTATGCCACGTCGTAATTGGGCGTGGAGACCCCCCATGACCCGTTGTTACTCCATTGAGTCTTGAGCATACACAACAGATCACCAATGCCTCTGATATACAAGTGACGCTTGTCACGTGATGGACAACTTGGTGAAAGGTCATTTATATTTCACAACGCTCTTGTGGGCCTCTTGTTTATGCGAGTACTTCACTAGATGTTCTCGACCCACCTGAGTCCCTTCCATTGGCCATGTCTATGAACAAATCATTTCATGTCCCATCCAACCCTTTTGGATGATGGCATCCACCCTCGTCTAAACCCGCCCTCTATGCATTTGTCAAGATGGGTGTTAATGGATAAGATTCAAATGAGTAATTCCTTGAAGCATGTGTAATGGTCCCCATGGAATTATGCCTCAAAGAAGAGTATCTCTTGCCTCAAAGGAGATTGCATATTAATCCTCTATGCGCTCTATGCGGAAGTGCAGCAAAGCATGTCCACCATTTGATTTGACGATGCCCTACATCAAGGCGGCTTTGGGCAACGATTGAGTCGACAGTCAAGAAGACCGGTTTAATGTCCTCATTCTAGTTAGCCAGCAACTGGAAACTAGTGATGTTAGGGGATACCTATGAGTATCCTTCAACGCTCAAGGCTTGTTGGCCTTTTATAAGAGGGGCGGTATACTACGCCATTTGGATTGAAAGGAATCAGTTGGTTTTCCAGGTTAACCCAGGCCCGAGTGGCAGAGAGCTCTTGCTAAATTAGGTCCACTAAATCTATCCTATTAGATACAGCCGAGATTGTTGAAGGCTCGCATTCACGAGGCATTCACCAGTCAGCCAGTATCTAAGGGATATTGGGAATCTCCTCTACTAGTATAGCAAAAAAAGGAGCCAAGCTCCTACAAACTAACCACCCTGATCAGAGCTTCCCCCAACATGATTAATCTCCAACTGGTGAACTTTGTCGTGAGCCCCGACTTTCGGATTGCCAACTCCACCTTCCTCCACGCTTCTCGAGGGACACAACAAGCCCACATGACATGTCTTACAACCTCCACCTACTTGCCACAACCACCAAGGTAGGAAGATGCTTCGCCAATCTCCCCTTGACTAGGAGCCACTATTGGATCACCTTCCATGATAGAAAGCTAGTTGTACTAGTTGCGCATTGTTTCCATATTTCGTGAAACCTTTGCTTTCACCAAGCTGGCTCCCTTCTGAGAGCCCATTTACAATTAAGGTTAGGGGCTCATGATTTGTCTCGAATAAGATGGTGCTACCGTGATCTTCGCTGAGAGTTTACTTAGCCTGGTCTTACCCAGGCACCGTTGATTGGCCCGCCTATCTGAGGACATAACACAATCCATCAGACAATGCTCTGGGATTCTCTCAATCACGACTTGGATTAGGTCTATTCCCCCCACGGTTAGAGCAAACCTACGACAAGTGAAATCTAAGGCATGCTAATCTGCTTTACTAGTATCCCATAAATCAGACCAGGCCCTAATGAACATACTTTCCGCATGTTCTCTCCGCATCATGGAGTGCAAATGGGTTCTTTTCTAAAGGCTATGCTCCACCATAGGCATTTGGCTAGGCTGGCATCCCCCCTTAGCTTGTCCCAAACCTTCCATGAAAGTAGTTGGGTGCATTCTTTTCACGCTGAGACCATTCATAATGTCAGATCCAAGTCAACAATACCTTTGAGGGAAACCTAAACATAGACGGTCATACTAGGGCAGACCTGGCCAAGTCCCTACGCCTTTGCTCTTCCCTTTTTTTAATATTAAGGCTTTGACTATTTCAGCCCAAGGATTGGCAGGAAAAGAGCCACGGAAGCCACTTGCAGATCAAGGAGACATTGCCCAATCTGATATCAGGAAGGCCAAGGCTGCCTTAGAGCTTCGGGACCTTTAGGGGCTCCCAAGCAATATGGTGCATCCTTCTCTTGGCCCTATCCTCTCCCCACAAGAATGTGTGAAGAAGTCTCTCCACTTCTTACTAGTGACACTTCAAAAAAATTCCACACGGATGCAACATAAGTAGTTGCAACAGACAAGATGCATTGATTTATCAAAAATCTTGTGTTCCTTAAGCCATGCCATGCCCTTAGCTTAGCTTTGATTTTATCTTTGAACCAGTTGAATCTCTGACATACTATTAGTCCTAGATCTAACAAGGCACCAAGATAAATGATTATGTCCCATCTTCGAAAAAATTGGACTTGCTTGACTTTGAAACAATCAGTGGGAGTCTTGCATCCCCATCCTATCACAACTATTTTCGGCCACTTGCATCGCAACCTCGAAGCCCTGCAAAACCTTCCCAAATCTTGAAGAGGTTAGCTACACACTCTCTCTCTCTCTCCTCAATTGAGAATGAAACCATGTCATCCACAAACAATTTCGCACTGAATTAATCCCTAGAAGGCAAACTAACTCCTTTGATGAGTCCTACGTAGACATCATGCTTGATCATGTGAATCATATGGCGAAGAGTAGAGGAGCCAAGGGGCAGCGCTCACAAATTAACCTTTTGAGGTTGAAACATCCCACCGTGCCTCCATTGAAACAAAGGATGGCAGAGGTGTTACCAAAGATGTAGGCACCTTCTGAGAGAAGGTCACGTACTCTATCATATGCTTTATCCATATCGAACCCAAAGAGCATCACCTTCTGGTCAAAGCTATATGCATGATCCCATGTTGTCATTACATTCAAGATGTTATCAAAGATGTCACAACCTTCACAAACCGCACTGCTCTCTATCAACCACGGTCATGCAGACCTCTCAAACCCAGATTGCTAGGTTTTTTGTAACATTTTTATATGATGTGTTTAGCATCGTTAGTGAGCATTAGCCATCAACCTTCAGGTAAGAAAAAGTTTTACTAGCCCTGCATTCACATTTGGTGAGAGAAAGCCCCTAGCCATCATTGAATTGGCCATATTCGTGTAATCTTGATGCATGGCGTCCTAGAATCCTTTGTAGAATTCCACCGTAAGGCCATATGGTCCAAGCAACCTATGAAGTTCCCTCTAGTTCATTTCTGATGAAGGGTCTGCCATGCATTCTTTGGTGGAACTCAAATACCCTACATTCAATTCTCGCAAGTACTTCATTAATGCAATTCGACCACTCGACATCCTGCACTGACTCATCTCCTACCATCGTACTTAGCATTTTGCACAATATATCTGCAATATGCCAATGAATCTGATAGCAAATTACCCTAAGAATCCACCACTCTGTCGATTGACTGTCTCTCTTGGTCTCTTTTGACTAATTGGAAAAAGGATTTTTTGGGGCAGTCTCCTATTGTGAGCCACAAACGACGGCTCTTGGTCTTTGCTAACCCTAGTTCCTATAATTTGATAGCTCCTGATCCTTGCTAACTTTACTTCTTCCAATTCGTCGACTTGTAGTGTGACTTCCATTTCCACCATTAAGATTGCTAATATCATATCTTTTGGGGAGCCAACTAGTGCCGCCCGCAGCGATCTTCTGACTAGCTTTAGCCCCTTTAAAGATCCCTTCGTAGCTACTCTACATTCACAATCCCAAAATTTTTCCATATAGTGTACTCGCATTATTGTGGCATCCCATCTTGAACATATCTTGACATAGTCTGAATCTGTATTCACCCGTTCCTCCCTAATCCTTTTACAGAAACTTTTAGAGGCTAGGTGGGACTCATTCAAACACCACATCCATTAGCTTCCCCACCTTGTTGGGAACCAAAATTCCCACACAATAGGCATATGGTCCAAGAGGCTTGATTGTGTGATGCATTCCCCCTTCATTGGTCCTCTCATCACAACCTTCCTCTGACGTGTGGAATGATCTAGCCTTCCAACCCAAAAATCCTCCCCTTTTCTACAATTAGTCCATGTAAAGCCACCCAATATATTTTTATTTATTTTCTATTGAACCACATTGGTTCAAAACAATCACGAAACTCGTATTCGACCTAAACTAGCTCGATGATATATTGCATGATGTTCCAACCACTGGGCTACTTTAGGACAATCACATAAGTCCAAGCCACCCCTACTTGGAAATTGACTAGTATATGAGCCGAACCTGCCTAGAAATTAAACTTAAATAATTTAACTACTAGGAAAATAACAATTTCAACCAACTACCTCAGGGTGCATCTCAATGCAGTCTACTAGCCCTTTGGTTAATGCAAGTTCATCCCATGCTTCACATTTGCTATTGGATACTGGAGGAGGCAAATCTCAAGCAAATGGGATCCTTTGGTGAAGTTCAAATCCCACCAAGACTCCACTGATCACCCTTGAGCATTGACTTTAGGGAGGTCCAACAGTCGGCTCTTTCTTGTGGGCAGTTGGGGGCATAGACACTCGATATCTGAACCTAGAATCCACCCCGCACAAAGGTAACCACTACCAAGCAACCCTCTTCATCTATGAAGACTTCCTTAGCTTTCAACGACCTATGAACCAAAATTGTTGTTCCCTCTCTCACTTGATTGGGGTAGTTGGCAAATAAATCGAACTCCATCTTTCTAAAATCAAACACAACACCACCAGCTGAGACTTCACATTCCTAACAGCCAAGAGGCATCCCTTCTATTTCAACCTAAAATCCAAGAGGCATCCCTTCTATTTCACCCTAATGTTCCAAGACATGATCTAAACTGCGGCATTCCCAGCACCACATCATGGATCATTATGGTAATGAGTTGTAAACATCTTTGAAAAAGTTAAAGTGGTTTACTTTTCCTACACCCATGCTTCGAGCCACCGCCTTAATCCTTTTAGAAATACTAGGGTTGATGACATATTAGAGGAATGACTAGGTTCTACCATGTGTGGTTCTCATCTCGTTGCTTTTCTTCATGCATCCTTTTTCGTGATTTGCTTCCAACATGTCTTCCTCTTGGGAGTTGGCATTTGGCTGAATTTCTTGTCCACCACTCGTCCCCGTGCTGGATGCGTCAATTTTACGAGCAAAAACCTATGAGCAGGTTTATCCGAGCGTGTTTTTCAAGAGATTTTTAAAAATGTTTTTCTTTAGGAAACATGGTTTTTACACTTTAATTTTCACTAGAGCTAGATCCCTTTATCATAAAAATATACAGACTAGTCACTCATTCATTTTTACACAACATAATTTTCTTATTTAGAGACATCCCTTTGTACCCCTGTTATTACCTTAAAAAAGTGTTGATTCCTTTAAGAAACATTCCTCATAATCACTCTCAATGTAATAATACTATGCATATATAATTACTTATTAACACATTTATATCATATGGCAATATCTTTTTAGTGTTTTTATAGCATATTTATGGACATGTTTCTAAAGAAGTTTAAATTACTATAAATAAGTATTAACTTGGGCTTATATATCACTCTCATAAAATACATGTAATATTTAATACTATACATGAAAGATTTTCCAAAATATAACTCCATAGATGTGCTCAAATGGGGTGTTCCGATCAATTTGAGTGGTTGAATGACTATATTTGGACATTGGATATGAAAGTTATGTCACTTTTAAAAGTGCTGTCCAAGGTAGTTTCGCCAGCGAAACTACCTTGGGAGACTTGCTTCAAAGGGGTTTCGCTGGCGAAACTACCTGGATGGCTTGCTTCAATGAGTTTTCTTTGAAGAAACTCTTTCATGAAGATAGGTTGAGAGAGGGTTTTCAATGTCATCCCCTATTAAGTAAAAGTTGTAAGAAGGATCATAAGGGAATTTTCATAGAGAAGTCTACTCTACATGTGGGTTTCTTCAAAAGCCATCCCATTATGCTCTCACCATTCCTACAGATTCACCTAAAGATTTTTGTATAAAATAGGCATTGCTATAATACTTTGCATATTTCTAAGTGAAACTATGTTTTCTTCTGATCGATTTTTGCCATATTTATGCATAGTTGGAAGCTTTTTTTTTCCTTCGCTCGGACGCTCGGAAGATTTCGCTCAGAAAATGCTCGTCCCCGTGCTTTTGAGGAGAAGCCCTAGTCAAGGTGATTTTTGGAGCTTCATGCACATGACACACCTCCATGTAAAGATCTGCATTCCCCCACATCTATTTGAATGACATGCAATAGAGGATTTCCCATCCTCTGAAATCATGATCTTGCCTTTATTTTTTATAGCTCTCCTTTCATTGCGCTCCATTGGAGACGAATAACCACCTTAGTGAGTTGAGGTGGTAGGATTATTTTCATGGCGCATGCTAGAGTTGGAGTTTCAAAGGGCTTCGAGTTGGGAGTCTTATCCCCAAGAGCAATGATGTGTTTGCAGTTCTCTTAGGACATGACCTAGCAAAGTGACCCATATTTTGGCATACAAAACAAGCATGTGGAAAGTGCCCAAACCTGACTTGTTGTATCAGTGAGAGGCCACACCCAAAAATTGAACTTCGATGGAATCTAGGATGGCTTGAGCATGGTCCCATAGTATCCACACACGCGTTCTACCATAGGCAACCAAGTGCGCCAAAGAACCTCCAAGCCGGAGTGGGAGATTAGGAAACTCCACGTCATGCTAGAGAAACTTGTCAACTAAGAAAGATGGGCTTCATAGTACAACCAACATTGAGGCACCATAGAACATGTTGAATTTTCCAAGGATGTCACTCTACGGAGCTTTAGATATGCACCAAACTAGAAAGAAGCCTTTCGTGGGGGACCTGGCCACATACAGGACTAGCTGCTAGATCTCACTCAAACTCAAGGAATTGTTGTAGTTCCTTTTGAGGATTCATCTCAACATCATGTATTATCACATGTGCATAGCACTAACATAAAAGAGTGCTAAAAAGCATAAAGGTTAGAAACACTAACCTTAACCCTAAAGGGGTTTGTATATATTCATTCTTTTCAACTAAATCTAGTGTACAGTTAGTCATTTATGGTCTACTCTCTAGCTGTGCCCTCTCTCCTCATCTCCACTCTTCTCCTCTCCCCTCCCCATATTCATTCATGGTATGAGAGCATGGTTTTGCCTTCTGTTGAGGTGCCATTTGTGAGAGTGTGAGAGAGTGATTTGAGAGTTCTTGAGTGATTGCGAGCACACTCATTCACTTTTGTCGAGTGAAATATTTTCGTTAATTGAGTATTCATACCTTTAAGAATTTCCTTCCATAATTCCATTCATTGTTTTGTATTCATTATTCTATGTGAGAGAGAGATCCTTTGAATTCCCTTGAGAGATTTCATTCTAGCTTGGAGAGAGAGAGATAGGGAGAGACTCCCTCTGAGAGAGAGATGTTTTTTGAGAGATTCTTATTCTACATTATGGCCTTATTTCGAGAAAGGTGGTATTTGATTTCAAAGAGAATTTGGAGCTAGAGAGGGTCAACAAAGGCGGCTAGCTCCATTACTTCTTCCTTATGCAAGACAACAACTACGACAGTGAACATCGACTATAGCAACCAACAACCGCACCTAAATTGAGTGAAGTAGCAAAGCAAATAAACACGCAAGTTTATTGTAGCTACAACAACTAGAGGTGGCTTCCATGACCTTCCATGACTCATCGTGATTTTATTAGTCCAACGAGCAATGCCTCAGCTCCTACTCTAGCAACAACTGCTAACACCGCTCACAATCCCTCTAGTGACTCGAGACTTCAACCAACCCATGCTACAACAAGTGCTCCAATGTAGTAGCACTCACTCAAGTGGCTTTAGACAACTGGATAAGGTAGCCACTAATGTGGCGATGCCCATGACTACCAATGCCATCTCCCAAGGCACCGACACAAGCAATTGCATCAACATAATGCTAGCCAAAATGACACATGGCAGTCCAAGCAAACAAGAAGCTAGCCAAGCAAATGAGTGGCATAGCACATAGATCATGAATGATGCAACGCTCATGGGAGGTAGCAAGCAATTGACTGGATCTTTAGTGAATTGTGCATGCGACAAGCCTCTACCGAGCGCCGACGTAGATGACACACAAGCACCACAACCTGAATCAACCATAGAGAAGATAACACCAGGAGACAAAATCTCATAGATTCTAATTTAATCTTTTGAGATTCTGGCAAATCTTATCTCCCTAGGTTCACTGCCATGTGGAAAGCTCTGCACCACACTCACCTTTGGTTAGGTTTTGACCACGTGTCACCTCATCTGCAAACTCCATGAGGATACTACCACATCATTAGGGCAACCTCATCTACCACATAGGCAGATCCCCATTTCCACGTGTCAACCTTATCATGACACATCATCGACTTGTTAATTACCATGTCATCACTGACAGCCATATCATCACTTGCCACATCAATAGTACCACATCATTAGCTCCAGTTAGTAGTGCCATGTTATCAGATCTAGTTAGAGGTGTCATATCATTAGGCCACATCATCAATGCCATATCATTATCCACATCATCATGCCATGTCATCACTACCATGTGGCACACAGCCCCTCCTATGCACATTTTCTCTCTACATGTGCACCCAACTACCACCTCAGCACAAGTGCTCCACAAGCACACCCCTGGCCAAGCATAGTTTTGCATCTTAACATAGCTACCACATCATTGTTTCTCCTTTTTGCCGAGTTTTTGCCCCTTCACCTAGATTAAGTCATATCTCTTAATCCAAAATGAATTTGAGGGTGCTCCAAAAAGGAAAATTGCTCATTTCTTATTTCTCTACGCAATTGTTACATCTTGCGCACATTTTGGCACTTGTATTACACACTTTTTAGCCTCAACATCAAATTCGATTTCTGCACACATTTAAGCCTCTACATCGATGCATCTGACCATGCACCTAAAAGAAACAAAAGGAAAAGAAATTATTTCCTTTATTGCTTTTCATCACTCGATGATTGTTCTATCTCTAGATTAGCATAAATTAGTTTGTCATAGAGGAGACAATGCAAAAGCAGCCAATCGAAGCCGTGCCCAAAAATTATCGATCAGTTCCTTCTGGAGTGCACACGATATAGCTACCTGTACACTAAGTTGTATTAAACATGAACATGAATATATACATGAGTACCCCTTAGGGTTAGTTTTAGGGTTTGCCCCTAATGCCCTAGAGGTATGGTGCAATTTACCCCTAATGCCCTAATTTGAGGGTTTGCCCCTAATGCCCTAGAGGTATGCTCACATGTAGTTTTACATCATCACATGTCATGAAACCTGGCCATTTACACATTAGTGAAACAGACTCTAGATTGTCCAGATTATAGTTGGCTACCCACTTAAGAAGTAACCATGTTTTGAGATATTACAATTCTATCTTCACTTGCAGTTCAAATTGCAGTTGATTTAGATAGTGTTGTCACAGACACTTTGAGTACATTTCTTGCTTCCTGTCTACCATTAGCAACCTCAATTTGGAGGCATTCGCTAAGTTGGATAACTCCAATTACAACACATGGAAATACAGAATGGAGACCATTCTTGTACTTCAAGACAAATGGGCGTATGTTGATAGGTCTACACCTAGACCATTAGTGCACCAGCAACAACTCCCACCATTGCCGTGCAACACAAGCAGAAGAATCTACACCTGCACCAATAGTGTCCACACCTATAGCAGATCCTGCCATTGCCCAAGCATAGGCTGAATGGGACAAGAAAGACAAATATGAATATCATTTAATTAAGAACAATGTGCAAGATGTCATGCTTGGACAACGCAACACAGTAAAGACATCCAAAGAAGCATGTGATATGTTTGTAGCTCTTTATGGCCATTCAAACACACAAAGTTTGTTCCAATGATCAAGCATTCATGGCCTCTGATAGAGATAGAGGTAGCAGTAGAGTAGAGCATCTCTAAGAAGTGGTCATCATCATCAACAACAACATCCATAGCAACATCAACATCACCATCCAAGAGGGAGTCATTCCAATAGAGGAAGATTCCAAGGAAGAGGGAATGCATCCACCAACGTGAACACAACTGTTACATCATCATTTCTCCTTTTTGCCCCTTCACTTAGATCAAGTCATATCTTTTGATCTATAAAACATTTGAGGGTGCTCCGAAAAGGAAAATTGCTTGTTTTTTTGTGCTCTATGTGCTCGTCACATCACATGTACATCTCGGCACTTGTATTACACACTTTTTAGCCTCAGCGTCAAATCCACTTCTTGCACACATTTAAGCCTCTACATTGATGCATCTAACCTCACTTCTAAAAGAAATAAAAGGAAATAAGTTATTTGCTACTTTTCATCGCTCAACTATTGGTTGATTAACATAGATTAGTTTGCCATAGAGGAGACAACTTTAAAGCATCCAATCATTGACATGACCACAAATTCCTGATTAGTTCCTACTCGACATCAATCCCTACCTCACATGCAATTTCACATCATCACATGTCCTAAAACCTGATCGTCTACACATTATTGACTAGATTTCAGAGTGTTCAGAGGTATTGGAAGATTTTTTAGTGGGGGCAGATTGCACATCATTTCGTTTTGCACTCACATTGGCTATATTGTAAAGCCTTATCATGTATTTTCTAGCATTTATGCAAGCTATTTGAGCCTTGTAAAGCCTCTTGGCTATTCCTAGCATCATTTGCTCCATAAGCCTTTTAGCAAATTGGAATATATTGCAATTTTATCTTTATTGGGAGTTCAAATTATAGTTGATTCAGATAGTTTTATCATAGGTACTTTGAGTACATTTCTTGCATCATGTCTATCACTATAGCAACCTCAATTTGGAGGCCTCTAGTAAGTTGGATAACTCCAACTATGACACTTGGAGATACCAAATGGAGACAATTCTTGTACTTCAAGACAAATGGGTCTACACGTAGACCATCTAGTGCACCAACAACAACTCCCACCATTGCCATAGCATAAGTAGAAGGGTCTACACCTACACCAATAGTGTCGACACCTGCAATAGATCCTACCATTGCCTGAGCACAGGCTAAATAGGACAAGAAAGACAAATATGCACATCATTTCATTAAGAAAAATGTGCAAGATGTCATACTTGGATAGCTCAACACAGTGAAGACATCCAAAGAAGCATGGGATAGGTTCATAGCTATTTATGAGTTTAAGAACACCTCCAAGATTCTCATGCTGAGAAACCAAATCAACCAGAGTTTTTGCAATAGCACAACAAAGTTGGTCATACATATTTACTCAGGATCAAGGATTACAACAATCAACTTGCAAGAGTAAGAAAGACCATGAATCCCACAGAAATGGTTCAAGTCATCCTGAATGGACTAGGAGAAGGATATGAGACTCTCATCTAGAGTATTGCCATTCAAAGGCAAATTCCAACATTGGAAGAATTATAATTAGTCTTACTTGGTGAAGAACTCAAGACTCAAGCCATTCAAATACACAAAGTTTGTTCCAATGATCAAGCATTCACAGCCTCAAACAAAGGCAGAGGCAGAGGCAGAGGTAGAGCATCTTAGAGAAGTTGATTTGATTGTGACAAGAAGCAATGATAGCTTCATCAAGAAGTTGAAACAAGACTTATCTGTAGAGATCAACATGAAAGATCTTGGACTTATGCACTATTGTCTTAGTATTGCATTTTGGAGAGGCTTAAACAACACCTTCATGGGCTAGCAAAAATATGTGGATAGTCTCCTAAAGAAGTTTCATATGGCAAATTGCAAGATTGCAGCCATTTCCATGGAGCAGAGTTTGAAACTTACCAAAGACCTAAAATTGCCTACACTCAATCACAAGTGCTATCGAAAGCAACTGATCGGATCTCTTATATATCTAACTATCACGAGGCTAGATATTTGTTATGCAGTAAGTTCACTAGCACAATTTATGGCAAAGCCGAAATAGTCTTGCTGGAATGCAGCCAAGAGATTCTTGAGATACATCAAAGGTATAAGAAAGTTTGGAATAGAATACAAAGGAAGTCATCCAAGGTTTCATGGATACTCTGACACTCTGACAGTGACTATGCAAGAGATCATGAGACTAGGAGATCCACACAAGGATATGCATTTTTCCTCATTCAAGGTGCTATATCATGGTTGTCAAACAAGCATCCAATTATTCCCTTATCTTCAATAGAAGCAAAATATAGGGCACTCAGAAGAGGTGCATGTGAGGCTATATGGCTCAAAAGACTATTGGCGAAAATAGATTACTTTGATGAGTTAAAGCCAACAACAACATACTATGATAATCAATTGGCTCAGCATTAGCCAAGCATCCAATATATGACTCCAAGACAAAGCACATTGATGTCAAAGAGCACTTCATCCAAAGAGTGTCACACACTTCTCTAGAATGTCCCTCAACAAAATTATCAAGAGGCGAAAAAAATGGATCAACACCTCCACCGCTGGATTAGGGACTTCAATGTGCTTATCAATACAATCCTTCATTTGTGTAGTGAGGCCGTACATGGTAGTGGCTGGAGGGAAATTGAAGCGGGAAAAAATGTAGATCACATTAGGATCATTCTCCCGCATTTCTCTCAATAGAATCCATTTTCACTAATGAGGCACATGCTTATAAATAGGATGTATGCTGCTAGAGTGGCACACATTGCAGTAGCTGGCCCAGTACTATGGCTTCAAAAAAGGGATCTACAATGCAGGTTGTAAACCCGATGTTTGTATCAGTATGGGCACTACATGGGGGTTTTGTTCTATTTAACCCCCTCAATCTTTGAGCTTGTTGGTGTCCTACCACTTTTGGAAGGTACATCGATAAATGCCGTCAAGGCTTGAACCTCTGATAATGTCAACAACTTTGAGATCAAAGCTTTGGAGCTTGCCTTTCCATTGACTTAAGTGGTGGCACTTATAAAGGGTGTGGTACCACTTTGGATCATCTGCTAGAATCTCCTCTGCTTGGTCCTCCTCATATGTAGGGAAGTGGTCCTCCTCTGTGGAAGGCTGCTATGGGGGAAGATGGTTCGAAGGTACGAAAGCTAGCCAAAAAATTATCTGGACCTATTTGGGAGTAAAATCATTTGTCTTGTCTTGGAAAGTTCATGGAGATGCATCCGCTGACCTTGTGTGTGTGGTGGTGGAGGGCTGTGAAGGGGAGGGTTGTGTAGAGGGGGAGTAGGTGGTGGGATTGGGAAAATTAGGGTAAGTGTTTAAGGGAGAGGCAGTGGGGTGGTTGGCATTAGTGGGTGGGTGGGGGAGTTGAGCTGTGTTAGGGTGGGCAATGGAGTTGAGACGGCGATGGCCATATGGGTTTCTCCTTCTATTAGAAGGTGGGGGTAACTACCATGCTCGGTTTCAAAATGGCTAAAACCTTCATCGAGCGTGCATTGCATGGCCTCTAGGATTCTATTATAAAGTTGTCTAATGCCAGTATGAGGGTATTGGGTAACCTCAATGGCCAAAAGATAGTTATAGGCTCTTTGAGCTTCCTCCCAACCACATTTGTGCAACCATTAGAGGCCTTTGTTCCATGGAATGTGGAGTTAAGCTCACATTAGGAGGTCGATTGGCTTAGATAATTCTAAAATTTTAGCATTGGCTAGGAAAAGTGAGGATTTGAGAAGGCACTACAAAAATTTAGGATAATAGGGTGCAAGGGTAGGTGCTAGATATCCTGGTTCTCAATGAATTTTAGGTCACTACTAAAAACAGCCATGGCCAAAATTGGATGAGTGTAGACTAAGTGGTGGCACATAACATCAAAATTTTTTTGTGGGGGGAAGTGGGTTAGTGAGGTTGAGGTGGTATTGGTGGATAGAAGCAACCAGCCTCAAGTTTGTGAGTGTTGAGGTCAATAAATACATCTAGGATCTGTTCATATCCTTAAGGAAGGAGAGAAATGAAGCAGTTATGAGACTAAGTACTTTGGCCAGCTGGTCATCAATGTTGAAGAGATAATTGTATAACTGTTCAGTTTGTGACTTGACTACCCTCCCCCGTGTTGCTACTCTTGATATTGTTCTTAAGCTTGCCCTTGCTTGCTACTCAACTGTTCAGTTTGTGACTTGGACTACCCTCCCCCGTGTTGCTGCTCTTGATATTGTTCTTGAGCTTGCCCTTGCTTGCTACTCTAACACTTGTGTGGCCATTATGGAGGGGGTGACCACTTGTGGTGCCATAAGAGGCATTGTTAGACCTTGCTGACCTGTTCTTGTGGTCTTTTGTTTTGCGTGCTCAAACTTATGTTGTTCATAGATGGAGGCAGTCATTGCCTCCTCCTCCTACCTATGGTAGCACTCTTACTCTTCATCTATTGAGATGACATGGAACTGGGACTAGATGTACCCTCCTTGATGTATGATGTGTTAACCCATAATGGTCGGTGGGCCAATGCTTTGGCTTCATTATGCACTTGATCAGAGGCATGAATAGCATTGGATTGCCAATTTTTTACTGGGGCTTATGGCATTGAATGTCCACATCCTTGTAGAAATAATTTACCCAATCAGTTTGGAACTGGATGGGCTTGAGGAGTCAGACCAATAGATTGGCCACTACCATGTTGTGGTGGACCTATCATCTCAATTGACCAACTAGGCTAGCTTCTACTCTAGATTGTGAACCTTTATGAAGGGTTCAATCATCATGGGGAATTTGAATACTGCCCGGATGTCATTGATACTGAGCTAAAAGTGATGGGTGATGCCTCAATCATCATTGAAGGATGTTATCTTGGTCGAATGATTATAGTTGTCGATGAACTGCGTGACCAGATTAAAGTATAGAGAGAAAGGGAAATGGTCTACCAAGGGCATGAGTCTAGCAGCTCCCAAATAGGACTTGACCTCTAGATCATGGCAAGCCTGATAACAAGTGTAACTATTATAGGAGACACAGAAATCAAGATTTGGCTTATAGAAGAAGGAAGAGTGAATGTAGAGGCCATTGAGGGTGTCTAGCCATTGATGGCCTAGTGGGGATTGTTGAGAGTGTTGATGGAATGCTCCATATAAAGGGGAGTAGAGGGAATGATCTTCCTTCTCTTGGCTGGGAGGGATGTCAAGGCTAACTCGACTAATTCGTTGCATTAACCTTAATGCAACTTTTTTTATTGGTTGGCCACTTCCTATCTTTCTAGACATTTCTTGGAGTGTGTGTGAGAGACATATCAGTGAACAAGGTGTATGATGGGGTGAAAAGGGGGAGAAATCCCTATTCACATAAGACACTTCATGAGTGTGGCCTCTTGGAGGTGTATATGGTGCTATTTTCACATAGGGCCTAATACTCTATTATAGGGACTCCTATTTTCACCTATGTGGTGGGACTATTGTCACCTAAACCCAGTGATATCAACTTTATGGGGACTTAGCATACTTGGTAAGTTTGTCCATGTAGAGGGGGGAGAGCTGCGCCTTGGAGTTATGAACAAATGGCATTATCAGCTCATCGATGTTGTATTGCATGATTTGGGCACTAGCCTTTATTGGGAGTAGTATGGTTTTAAGGTTCTCGTAAACTTGTGAAATCACTTGAGTCTTCATGGTAGCTGTGTGAACTAGTTCCTGTAGCATAAGGGTGGTGGTAGGTTCTAGCCATTGAGCATAAAATAGTCATGCAATGCCATTAAGCACAACCAAAAAAACATAGAAAGCACTACTAGAGCATTCACAAAGTGATCATAAAGCACATGCAAAGCTATGATAAAAAATTCAAAGCAACCATTGAGCATAATAGTCATGTAGTGACAAAGCAATGCGGCAACACATACAAAGCAGTGCTAAATCATTGACAATGCGATCACAAACCACATGCAAAGTAGTCATAAAGCACATATAAAGTAGGCAAAAAGCGGTCACAATGTAGTGGCATGTAACAAACCAGGTAGAAAACGATGATAAAGCAGTCAAATGAAAAGTTAAAGCAATCATTGAGTAGTCATGTAGTGACAATGCAGTCACAAAGTAGATGCAAAGTAGTTCCAAAGCACAATGTCATGCAAAGCACAAAGAAGATGCAAAGCCGTTCTAGAGCACAATGTCATGCAAAGCAATCCCAAAGCATATGCACTATTGCTGTGACAAAGCACATGTAGAGAAGTTACAAAACACATGGAAAGCAAACATGCAAGTTCAAAGCACTTGTAAAGCAATAACAAAGCAAGCAAATGTTTATTAGTTGTACTTCTTAGGGAACTCAATCTCTCCTAAGCTATCAATTTTGAAGTGACAAAGCAATGCCAAAGCACATACAATGTAGTCTCAATGTAGTGACAAGTGACAAAACAGATAAAAAACAATCAATGCAAGGTCAAAGTAGTTATAAAGCATAAACTTAGTTGTCAGCACCTTCTCTTGGTTTAATTTCTTTGGGGACTCAGGATCCCCATGTAGTGAAGATCATTGATAAAATAGTGACACAAAGTAGTCAAAAGCAATAAGAAAGCAATCAAAAAGCACCTATACTCAAAGAAGTCATAAAGTAGTTACACTACACACAAGATGTGAAAGCTTGTTATATAATATCTAATAGTAAATCAAAACATGGCATACAAATTGATGATCCCAATATGGTCATAGATTTTCCTGGAGTAAGTATATTTTTTGAGTAGCCCTCCACCCTCCATGTGATTCTTTTATTTACATATGCAATGCAAAATAAAAGTGGTGGTATGGATGTCTACATCCAAGAATACACATAGCAATGGATTCTTTCATGTCAATACCAAAAACATAGCCAGCACAACCCTATGCAATACTGGGACATGTAGATTCTTCATTTTACTAGTCAAGACTAGGTAAAATAGAAGAGTTTGATTTGACTTGTGGGGCTGTGAAAATAGAAAAAGGTTGATTTGATTCGACTCTTTCCATCATCTTATTGGAAAAACCATATTGCTATTGCATCATCTCAAACACATCAAACATTTCACATAACTCCACTTGCAAGTGAACACAACACAAAATGTTAAATTATAGAAACTTGAAGGACATGACACATGGTGTATTTAAAATTTTGAATGGTCTCACCTCCAATTCAGGAATGCTCTCCTCAAGATTCAGAGCTTCTACATTTGAATCCAAGGATATCCAATGTAGTGTGGTGAATGAGGCAATGTCTCTCTAGAACTTTTTATAATGCTCCAAGTCAACTGTCAAATCTATAACTGGCAATTCTATTTGTGTATGCTCTCCTCAAAATTGAGAGCTTTCGCATTGAATCCAAGGATATCCAATGTGGTGGTGTCTGTAGCTTTTTATAATTCCCCAAGTGAGCTATTGAATCCACCATTGACAATTCCATTTGTGTTCCTTGCAACTTTGTCCTTGATTTTTGAAGAACTATGGGCATGTTCTACTGGCACGTGTTAAGTCTCATGGGGCATATGAATGGACCATCTATCATGGGCATCTATAGCCTGTGGCATGGCTACATATGTGGTAGTTCTGCAGCACAGTAGCCCATAGCAGCAAGCCTCAGCAAGGACAGGATGACATCAACATGTATAGCAGCTGACATTAGCAGGACAAGCCAGGACTGCACAGTGCAGCTCAGCAATATGGTATGGCTGCCTGTAAAGGGCTTCCATGTGGATGTGTAGGAGGTACCCAACTGTCACATGGCAGCAGCAACAGGCATTGTGTAACTCATGGAGCCAGCAAATTATGGGAAAGGGAGTGTTGTCTGAGTGCCCCTTGCTCAATTAACCTAGGGGGACTCCAAATATTTTCAACCATTACAGTGCCCTCGTGGTTCTAAATCATTCGATTTTGTTCTTTGGATTGCCCTGTTTCTTGCCTGTGCACATGACACTTTCTATGAATTTGTCCCAATCCAGAGTGTAAGGTTCCTTCATGTGGCATTTCTTGTACACAGCCATGCAATGCTCAATGGTGAAACCCCTTGCAATTGCAACCCCAAATTGATTATTGGGAGGAGCCTCTTGGTAAACCCGATAATGCAAATCTAGATGTGTAAATTCTCTTATACTAAGGTCTAGTTTGCATTTTAGTTCTAATGTGGTGCACTTTCCATGTAAAATATCTTATGTATCTAGCATGCTTCTCTCAATGCTCTACTAAGTGTAATTCCTATTGCAAAAACATAGGAGAAAAAACCAAGATCGCTATGTTGGCTCATAATACTTGTTGGAAAAAAACACTCGATTTGCACTCTACAAAGCTAATAAAACTCAAAAATAGCATTCAATGTGCACTCTACACAACTAATAAAACTCAAAAACATATATTAATAGAAAGATGTATAAAACCATGTTCAAGCTGAGGGGTTTGATTTTGCAAATTGGGTAGTTGAGGGAATGTGTGGCATTCATATGTCGAAAGCTCATTCCTTCCCAAAAACTTCCTTACTATCAAAACTCTATTTTGTTTCTACAATTTAGGAGATCATTACTGTTGCCTTATCTAAGAGAGATCTTTTTTCTTTTAAAAGGAAATCTAAATACATTAGATTAGCAAGGGGACTACCTCTAGAGCAACTACATGGAAAGGTTGTGTTAACTATGTCTACTTTGGAGTTTGTCAAGATAGGTTGAGGTTGAGGTTGCATGCGCGGTAGCCTGAGCTCAAATGACCTGCATGCCTGCCACCCGGCATGTTAATCGGTGTGGAGAAGAGTTGACATAGATTAGAACCAATTGAGAGTGTAGAGGATATGAGTGGAGAACATGATGAAGTGCCCATCCTGCAAAAGTGTCGAGCACTTCCAATGATGGGCTCAGAGCTGCTACCACTAAGGAGTGAGAAGAATCCATGTCTTACGCGAAGGCCCTAGCCAAGAAGCGGCAAGTAGGTTTCATGCCGCTGGCTGAGGAAGAACGCGCTAGAGTGCTACAAGCTAAAGTGGCATGAAGAGGTAGGGAAGTTGCCTCTAAAGGCTAGTTGAAAGCAGACCAAAAGAGTAAAACCTCCAATTGGAGGATGTCAGTGGAGAGGCTTTACAGGGTAAGCGCTTACTTCCTCTTCACCAGAAGGGTTCCCTCCCCCGAGCAACTTCAATAGTTCATGGTCTTCGAGTGTGACATCCTAGCATCGGCCTATATGGCACATTTCATTGGCAAAGCCTTCTATTTGGTTCGTTTTGCATCGAAGGCACCCATAATTGACACGCTTGGAAGGTCCTTTCAGTTTTCTGATGCCTCAGTGCTCATCATCCCCTCGAATGCCTCATTTTTAGTTGATGAATTTCTCTACCATGATTGCTCAGTATGGGTGGATTTCCTGAATCTACCACCATGGCTTGGGGATGTTGTGGAAAGGTTAGTGTCATCACTTGAGAAAACCCTCCTCATCCCCTTGCCGTCGAGGTCCTCGACTAGCCACAAGCGTCCGTGGAATACTGTGGGATAGAGCTCAAACCATCCTGGACTTCGTAGAAGTGGTATTCCTAGGAGGCCTTTCATTGGCATAGTAGGTTAGATTTGGGCCATTCTCGGATTTTTTCTTCGTGTGCAAGCGTACAAGACATTTGCAAGGGACGGCCAGAGAAGCCAGGGAAAATTACGCTTGCTCGAGGGGAGAATGACATAGGCACGAAGCCTAATTAAAGGATGAGTCTCCCAATCTGGAGGCCCCCATGTAGCCTGTTCCGTCAGTTCAATTCAAGATGGGAGGTGATAGCCCGTTTGTTGTCGAATTTCATCTTTTTCTTTCATTTCATGCAAAATGTCCAAGCTTCCCACAATAAAAACATTCCTTATGTCGACCTGACCCTAGACACCATCTCCATTCCATGAACATGATGCCTTCAAATTTTCTTTCTTCTTGAATTGTCTCCCTCCTACAAAAAGTGCCATTGGGGCACCTTTTTTTTTTTGCTATATTATTTTCCTATTTTAAGTCTTTCCTTGGACTATTGTCTATTTGGAGATGTCGTGCCAAATTTCTCATTGAATTTGCTTCAGTCCTCTTGGCCTTCAAATATTCCATATTTTTCTTGCATTTCATGCAAAATGTCCAAGCTTCCCACAGTAAAAAAATTCCTTCTTGCTCATGTTGACCTGACATTGGACACCATCTCCATTCCATCAACATGATGCCTACAAATTTTCTTTCTTCTTGAATTGTCTTCTCCTACAAAGAGTGCCATTGGGGCACCTTTATCTTTTTATATATTACTTTCTTCTATTAAATCTCTCCTTGGAGTATTATACATGCTAACTCATGAGCCATGAAGGACATAGACACTGAACCTCAATTAAAGGAGAGAGAGAGAGAGAGAGAGAGAGAGAGAGAGAGAGAGAGAGAGAGCACACGTCACACACACATCAAATTGAGAAGGAGAGAAAGGAGTAGGAGAAATGCAAGTGATCTTTGGTGAAAACCCCACTACAACTAGGGGGGAAAACCTCAGAACCAATGGGCTGATTGAGAGCCTGGAACAAACAGCTCAACAACCAAGTGGAAGGGAGCACGTGGGAGTGGATGAACTGCTCCACTGCCCTGCTCCTCAAGTGCTCATTGGGCTGGCTCTACACCTTTGCCAGGCCCTACAATGAGGTATGTTGCTCCACACGATGGAAAATGAGGGGAGGGGGGAAGCACATATATAGCCCCTAGCCCCCCTAGTTGGTCAGCCTGCTAGGGCATCGACCAACTGCACATAAGGGGCCAACCCCACTGTTGCTCCCTAAATTAGGGCCAATTAAGCTGCTAAAGGGGACGACAAGAAGCTTTTTCTAAAGGTTGGATTTACCTCCCTAAGCTAATGCTTTAACATAATAACTATTACAACCTTTAATGCGACTATGTCTATTTCTAAAATTCTCAATCCCAAATGCAATCATCCTTATGCAACATGCCAATACTCAAATGTGATAAAAGGTGTGAGAAAAATTATGTATGTTGGAGCCTTAGGAGAAATAGTGAAGAAGGTCATAATATGCAAATTGTGAAAGCTATGACGAAGCAGCAATAGTTGACACTAGATCTTAATAATATGCCAATTGCAAAAGCTATGACGAAGTAGCAATAGTTGACTGCAGCTCTTAGATCACAAAAGCTAAGAGTCGCAATCTTTTTGTAGAAGAGTTTTTAAGGGAGTTGCAACTCAAATAATGAATGTAAAAGCTTGACAAGAACAAATCAAAAATAAAAGATAAGCATAGTCTTTACAACCTTTATCCAGCTTTCCTTTGCTTTACTAATTTAAATCTTTGTTTTTTACATGATAAAGAGAGAGAGAGAGAGAGAGAGAGAGAGAGAGAGAGAGAGAGAGAGAGAGAGAGATTTATGGTCATCAAAGTAAGGCTCCCCCTATTAAACTACTTTTTTGGAATCTTATTCTAACAAAAAAAGAATAAATGAAAGTAGAATGTGTAAATTAGCTTAGAATAAGCTCTAGATCCCATTTTACTTCTAATCTAGTGCGATTTCCATGTAAAATATCTTATCTATCTTGCATGCTTCTCTCAATAAGTACTCTAGTAAGAGTAAGTCCTATAGCAAAAACTAAGAGGAAAAAGTAAGATTGCTATGTTAGCCCATAATAAGTTGGAAAACAACATTTGATGCACTCCTTGCTCACTCTTTGTGCACTATACGAAGCTAATAAAACTCTAAAACATATTCGTTAAAAAAAAGGAAAGAAGATGCATTCACCAATGTTCAATCTAAAGGGTTCAATTTTCAAACTAGGGGCTTGATCCCATGTGCAGTGTTCATGTTTAGAAAGCCCATTCCTTCCCTAGAATTTCCTAACTATGGAAACTCTATCTTGTTGTCTACAGTTTAGGAGATCAATATTGTTCCCTTATCTAAGGTGATATTTTTTTTCCTTTGGAAGGAAATCTAAATACATTAGATTAGCCAAAAGCTACCTAGTAGAGCAATTACATGGACAAGTTGTGTTAGTCATGTCTACTTCAAGGACTCAATGTTACTAATGTTGTGAAAGGAGATTGTGACATCTTGGACATGCACCCTTGGTTGGTAGAATAGTGTGTCACGTTATGTAATATATTATCAACAACTTAGGTGTTGTCTCTTCTTATGCTTGGATGGAGACTAGCCTTTGACTCATGAATCAATTGAGATTTCTCATGATGTATAACCACTTTATATACCTAGGTGGGGGCTATACAGTACAAAGTCCAACTCTACTTTGAAAGGAGAAAGTCAAAATTGGAATGCTTCTTTTCAACTTGAAATTTTCCCATGCATAAGAATGTATCCAAATCAAAGTAGCAATCATCAATCATATTTACACCAAAGTAAAATTGCAAGTCAAAATCATGTTTACAAAAGATTTAAGATGTATGTGGAATAATAGGGAAGGCATTAGTGCGATGATGTTAAATGATTTGTTGCCATATATTGAGGACCTAGTTGAAAAAATAACAACTTTTTTTTAATGTGATTAGAGGAAGCGTGGCATCATGAGTTATTCTTACTTTTTAATCACTTATGGGTTCATTGAAACTAGGGTCCATGGTGGGAATACAATGGGTACCTAATGGTTTTGTAAAAAATAAAAATTCATAACATTTGATAAAACGTGTTGCATTGAGAAGTTGAATTTCCAAAAACCAATCACAAGTACTAAATCCATGCCTTCATGATAACTATTACAACCTGTCACACGACTATGTCTATTTTGAAATTCTCACTCCTAAAATGCAATCATCCTTATGCAACATACCTATATGCAAACGTGGCAAAAGGTGTGAGAAAAATTGTGTATACTAGAGCCTTAGGAGAAATGGTGAAGAAGATCATAATATGCAAATCGTGAAAGCTATGATGAAGCAGCAATAGTTGACTATAGATGCTAATAATATGCCAATTGCAAAAGCTATGACTAAGCAACAATAGTTGACTACAGATTTTAGATCACAAAGGCTGAGAGTGGCAGTCTTTTTGCAGAAGAGTTTTTAATGGAATGTAGGCAATGGAGAGGGAATTGCAACTCAAATAATGAACGTAAAAGATTGAAAAGCACAAAATCCAAAATAAAGATAAGCGTAGCCTTTTACCCATCCCTAACACTAATCAAGGAATTTTGATTTTTGTCAAACTAGGGGATATTACAATGCTTTCCTTTTGGTTTACTTGTCTTGAGCTTTGTTTTTGTGTGTGTGTGTGTGTGTGTGAGTGAGACACACACACACCTCACTCACACACACACACACACACAGGTGTGTGTGTGTGTGTGTGTGTGTGAGTGAGACACACACACACACACACCTCACTCACACACACACAGCTCACTCACACACACACACAGACTCAGAGAGAGATTTATGGTCATTAAAGTAAGGCCCCTCCAAGTAAACTACTCAAATTTGTTTATTGCATATGATTCTTTTTGCTGAATTGGGTGTTCATCACATGTTGGCTGAGTTTCATCGTGCTTTAGGTATGAGATGATGTAGTTGTTTGAGTTGAGTTTCATGATGAGATGGGCAAGGAACTTGGTGACGAAATCTATGATAGAAGAGAACCATTCAATAGCGACCTGAGAGGTAGGGATCCAAGTCCAATCCCTCATGTGAAAGGCCGGTGTAGCAACCATTCGAGCGAAATTGGGAGGTTTTCTGGAATGTGTGAATCGGATGGTAGAAATCTTGAGGTTCTTGAGAAATCAAAGTGACGTGTAAGTGGGGGTGCACGCTTTATGCATGCGAGTGATGCTAGAGAACAAGAGTTGGAATAAAGCACTGTTTTCAACTTTTATTACGAGGATAGCAAGGGATATAATATAATAATAATAATACCAAAGGCATAGAAATTTCCAGAGGGGTCACTAATGCGCGATGCAAAGGAACGCAGACACGTGGTGACGTGTCGCTGGTGGCCGGCTGGCTCTGACGAGAGGGCAAATGGCGATGTCCAATCAGAAGGCGGCAACGTCGCTAAGATCAATGACGTGGCGCCCACAAAGCTTAGCTGTCAAGACAATTTGTCCAAAAAAAAATCTACCCACGTTGCATGGGTTTCTTTCCAAGCCAGGCGTCAATGCCGTAGTCTTCCATTCCCACTTCCTTCGAATTCGACTCGGCATTCTTCCGTCCCCTACTTCGGACGGTGGAAGAACTTTTCATCCTCTCCTCCACCGCCCTTTGTTAGCTTTTTCGTGTCATCTCCCTCCCCCCTATATCTTGCCCTCTCAGCCTTGACCTTTCATCACGTATATCTACCTCCTTTGCTTCTACTCCACGATCACCGCACGTTTTCTTCACGTTTTCGTTTCTCACTCCCTCACGCCTTGCCTTCATCCTCCTTTCATTCTTCCACGACTCCTTTGAGGTTTTCTCACAACACGGTCCTCAGTTCTTCGTTGTCTTGCTGCATACAGCAAATTCGTACTTCTCACAGACAAGGCGGAGGGTTTGGAACTTGGTAAGCACCATGACAGGTATGATTAGCGCCTCCAGACGCCCGTATCGTAGAAGGCGGCACTACGGTGAGCCTCTCATGCCTCCCCTCAACCCCACTGCCATGTCCCTCGTCAGAGCACTCATTACCCTCGCCCACGACGTCGTGAGCCGTGAAAGATTAAGCGTCTGCCAGAGGCGTAACGCAGCGGTGATCACGAGGAGGGTGAAGCTTCTGTTGATGCTTTTCGAGGAGGTTCGGGATTCGGGAACGGTGCTGCCGCCGTCCGCCTTGTTGTGTTTCAGGGAGCTTCATGTCGTCATTCAAGGGGTGAAGCTGCTTCTAGATGATTGCAGGGAGTCGGGCCGCATCTTGGTGTTGATGGAGCACGAGCGATTTTCACAGCACTTCCACGAGCTGACGCAGGACATGGCGACGGCGCTGGACATCTTGCCGCTATCGGTACTGGAGGCGTCGACTGAGGTGAGGGAGCAGGTGGAGCTGGTCAGGAGGCAGGCGAGGAAGGCGAAGGTCTACATCGACTCAAAGGAAGAGGAGCTGAGGGCGGAGGTGCAATCTGTAATGGGTGAATTCGAAAGGAAGGAGACTCCAGATGCAGAGAAACTCGGCAGGATCTTCAGAAGCTTGGAACTAAACAGCGCGCGCGAATGCCAGAAGGAGGTCGAGAGGCTGGAAGAGGATGCGGAGGGGGAGTGGGTGGATGCAGCAAGAGCGAGGGCGAGGGCAAGCGTCATAAATGGATTGGTGAGCTTCGTAAGGTATTGCAAGTTTGTGTTGTACGGGGTGGAGAAGATGGAGGAAGAAGAGGGGCAAGAGGTGGCGGAGATGAGCGTGGAGCAGGCGGAGGAGGCGGAGATGAAGGTGCCGGACGATTTTCGGTGCCCGATTTCGTTGGAGGTGATGAGAGATCCTGTGATCGTGGCCACCGGGCAGACGTACGAGAGGGTAGCCATCACGCGATGGATAGAGGAGGGGCATGCGACGTGCCCGAAGAGCGGGCTGAAGCTGGAGCACAGGGTTCTCATTCCAAACTACGCTCTCCGGAGTCTCATCCGCCAATGGTGCTTCTCCCACAACATTCAGCTTCTCACGACGGAGCCGCCTCGCGGGGGGGGAACGGGGGGAGGCTCGGCGGGGCTGCCGAGCACGCCAGCGGCGCTGGAGGCGACGAAGCTAACGGTGGAGTTTCTTCTGAGCAAGCTGCCGGAAGCGGCCATGGCGCCGGAGCTGCAGCGGCAGATTGTGGCGGAGCTAAGGCTGCTTGCGAAGTGTGGCTCGGAGAACAGGAAGGTGATAGCGGATGCGGGAGCGATAAGGCTACTACTACCGTTGATGGAGAGCGAGGACGTTCGAACGAAGGAGCATGCGGTGACGGCGCTACTGAATCTATCGATCTACGCACCGAACAAGGCGCTGATAGTGGAAGCGGGGGCGTTGGATCCGTTGATAGGGGTCCTGCGGGAGCACCCGCAGGAATCCCGCGGGGGCATTTCGGAAGCCGCGCGGGAGAACGCAGCAGCAGCTCTCTTCAGCCTCTCCCATGTCTCCGAGAACGCCGCCCTCCTGGGACAGAAGCCCGAGGCTATCGAGGGCCTCCTGGGCCTCCTTAGCACAGGAACCCCGCGTGGTAAGCGAGACGCCGCCTCGGCCCTCTTCAACATCGCTCTCTTCCGCCCCAACCGCCCTGCCCTTATCAACGCCGGCTGCGTCCCCATCCTCTTGGAGTACGTATCCCCCGAAAGGCCTGGTCTCATGGACGAGGCCCTCGCCGTCTTGGCTGTCCTCTCCTGTTCCCCCGAGGGCCGCTCCGCCCTCCATGACTCCCCCTCCGCCATCCCTTCCCTCGCCCACCTCCTCCGCGTCGCCAGCCTCAAGGGTAAAGAGAACAGCGTCGCCATCCTCCTCTCCCTCTGCAAATCCGCCGGTCACTCTGCCATCCGTCGCCTCCTCGACGTTTATTCTGTTCTTCCCTCTCTCCACTCCTTGCTCAGTACCGGCACCCCCCGCGCTCAACGAAAGGCCGCCTCCCTGCTCAGAATCTTGCAGAACTGGGAAACTGCCGCCACCTACGTTCCTTAGTCCTTACAGCAACTCCAATTATAGTCGGCTATATGTCGCAAGCATTTGTTCCCTCAGCTTTACAAGCTCATTGTATTTCCGCATCTTCACAAAGAGACTTTTTGTGGGGCTTTTAAAAAGCTCTTACACTCAAAATACTTGCGTCGCTATACAGCCTCATTCTTTCAGGTCTGCGGCAGCTAATTTGCTGCTATTGATCCTGCCTCTATTCTTTCCACGGCACGATTGGACCATTCCTTCTCCCTGGGGAAGCCCATTGCTTCTTTGCTACACTAGAGTCGATCATCCCATAGTTCACCAAGAAAAGAAAGGGATGCTTTTCTTATCCATGAAAGTGTAAAAGTCACCTTGGCTTTTGGATTGAATTGCCCTTTGTTATTCCAATTGCTTCGCGCATCGCTATGTAGCAGCGATTTGAAACACTATTGGGGATTGTTTCGATAATTGCAAATGTTTCTCTTAAAGATTCCCTTAAATTTTTCGAAAAAACGGATTGTTTTTCAATATGTGCTAAAAATCAACATTGACTTTTGTAAAAAATGCTTATTTTCACATCTTTTCAATTTTGTTAAAAAAAGAGCACAAAATAATAAAGAGACTCTAAAACTAGCCGCCCAAACATCTCACTCCTAGATGTGAGAAATGCCTTATTACAAGAATCATTATATTTGGGGTTATAGCAAATAAATGCATTCAATAGAACAATACTTTCTTGAGAAAAATGCCTTGTGCCACTAAAACATCTCTCCTAGATGTGAGAAATGCATTATTACAAGAATCACTATATTTGGGGTTTTGGCAAATAAAAGCATTCAATAGAACTATACTTTCTTGAAAAAAATGCCTCTTGCCTTATTCCAAAGTCAAGGTTCGATATGTTGTTTGTTAGAACAGAAAAATCACAAGCCAAGTGATTCCCAACATAAAGAAGAACATAAGCTACTATACCTACATTAATAGTGTGCCAAAGACAAATGTTTTAGCTTTGAAATGAATACATTGGGAGCCTCTTCGACAGAAGAACCACTTTGGGGAAAAAGGAAAACAAAAAGAAATGCACCTTATGAAGTTATGTTGTTGTCAAAAGGGAAGTAAGGATCCTAGCATTGTTGTTCGCAACCAAGCTATGGTATATTGACAAATAGGTAGAAGTATGAGAGTGGAAGGCAATGCATCTACTTGAAATTAGCAATGCTACTGGGTAATCTCAGCCATGGTTGTACTATTCACCTGGAAGCTCTTGCAATATAGGAGAACATGATCGTTTCGTCTGATGGGTTATTTTCTATGCACTGCCAAAGGAGCAAATTGAATAGAGACTAGTTGCATCTCTAGAGTACGCATTGTCCTTGAACTAACACTTCAAGCTTCCAAAGCTGTCAAGATGAGAGAGGTAGAAACGATGTCATAAATCCATGGGCAAAAATATTTATGAATTAGAACGCTATTTGATGTCCCAAATACTTAATCATCTTTGTTCACTAAATTATCTCTATATAGCTCATGTTATCAAGGTCCAGCTCATCCACGGTCAGAGCAACATATTCCTCTACTTGCTCTATGAGTTTTGATAACTTGGTGGAGGCACTGAAGCTCCAATAACAAAAATGCTATGTGATCGAACATTAGATGCTCTCCACCTAAGTAGGGAAGAGTCCCATGTGTGTCTAGCTCACAGCACTCTTACATCTCTAACCTCGTCTTCCAAAATATGACCATCTATCTTCTTGTCACACTGGAATATCAACCATGCATTCTTATGAGACTGGAATATCGACCATGGATCTACTAGAAAAGAGGCTCAAAACCAAGAAGCATAGAGGTGATGCAAACCTGACATAGAAAAACTCAAAAACATCAGATTGGTGGGATCTAAAGGTTTACATGTCAAAGAATATTTGGAGGTGAGAATCAAAGTTTTGCTTAGAGATAAGCAACCAAAATCCCTTGAGCTCTTCCAACATGAGCAGGGAATGAGCAGCTGGAAGGACTGAGCATGGGTGGAAAGGAGGCTAAGGGATGAGGATGGAAGGAAGGTTGCACAATCTTGACCATAGCAAAGTGTGCTGCTGTCTCATTAATGACCTAGAAACTTTATAAAGCCCTAGCAACAAGCGCAAATTCTTAGGAACATATCTAACCATCCATAAAGCTTTGGTTGATTGCAACTCCTCACTCATAAATCCCTCAACTCTCTCACCAAATCCTCAACAATGAACCTCATGCAAGCGGACCTAGTTGCAACCCGATGTGCCAAAATGTAGTGCTTAAAGAATTAAATGCAACAATCATCAAGAGGCTCAAAGGATGTGCAACAAGAAATCAAAGTTGAAATCCATACAAGTGATTTTTTCTTCCAATTATTTCCTTCTCTCCAATAAGCAAGATCACACACGAGCTACTGCCAAAGGAAAACTCGAAGCATCAAGCAGGAGACAAACTGTGATCACCCACGCAACCCAACATGAAAATTTGGACAAAGAGTGCACGAAATCAACCAAGAGACATCACATCATCATTATATCATCACACAAAGCCCCATTAATTTTCTAGCGTGTAGGTTTCCATCTCATTTCCATTAGGTCTCATTCCTCCTCTTTCTCTATGTACTCCCATTCTTTTGCTACTTTCTTGCTTTTAACTGCAGCAGAAATGCGGAATGTCTCAACAAAGCCAGGATTGTCGCAAAGAAATCAAGTTGGCTCGCTTGCAGAAACCATGACTACATCTCGCTCCACTGTAGAAATTTGAGGCAATCTTGATTGCCCTGGGAGAAGCAATGACAGTCGATGGGACCTAATTGAGATCAACCAATGGGAGGAGGCAATGATGGTAGCTACAGAGTAGACCTTGGAAATTTGTGCTTCTTTGAGTTCTTTTCATCATCTCAAATAGCATCTTAAGACCTGGATCACTCGAGCTTGCGATCAATATGGGCAGAGACTTGGGATCAGCCAATACGTTCACTAACCTGCAAATTCGCTTAGTGGTTTCCGCAAAGCCACAATTCTTGGTGGAATAGCTACACTGGAGATAGGAACTCTTTGCCTTGTGGTGTTCTTCCTTCTCGGGAGAACTCTATTTCTATCCAAGAACACTACGGATTTGTTCAAGCATTAATCCACAAGAACATTCTGCTCTAGCGGATGGCAGTGGCAGGGTGGGCTCCATGGCCTCATGCTTCTTTGAGGTTAGAAGTCTATGTGAAGGAAGATGATCCACCTTCTTGACTCCAAATTGGCTATACTTCTTTAAGGTTAGAATTCTATGTGAAGGAAGATAATCCACCTTCTTGACTCCAAATTGGCTATACTCTGCTAATCATGGAAATTAATGTTGTCTTCATCCACGAGACAACGTCCAAATTAGCAAGATATTGACGTTTATATGTGAACTTCTTGAATTGAATTTGATCATGCAAGGAGTGGAGACAACCTCTTCTTTCTTTGCTACAGCAAAGAAATTTTCTTGTGCTTGCCAAATAGCATTCTCTAGTAGACCCTTCTTCTATGTGATGAATTAATTTTGTATGATATCAAACATTTTTAAAGCTTCAACAGGATGCCCAACATTGAGTTAAAGCTTGAACCCCATGTCTGACATCAAGATCAAGCTTTTACGATGTTGGACATCGAGTTGAAGCTTATACTTGATGCTCAACGTCATACTCAATAAATTTTGAGTAAATTGTCTACTTCTTACGTACACACATGCTAATCTTGACCAAATGTTTAGTTCATTTGCAATGAACCTTCCCCGACATGACGTTTTTACAATGGTAGCAATGATGTCAGTTGTGTAGATGGCTTACACACCTGAACCCATGGTCTTCATGAAGATGTAATGTTATGCCAAAAATTACAGAGAAAGATGCTTCTTTCACTTCATCTGGGAATGCAACCAATGTAATCAATTATATGGAGGCTCTAGAAATTGATAAAGAGTAATCAATTTTAAAAATATATTGAAAGATATTTTGTTGTTACTTATTAAAGATCACTTTTCAATGATTTGTTTTATTTTAAAAATGCCGATGATTACTTTCAATAATAGCACAATTACCTTTCCATTTGAGATTTGTTTAAAAAGGGCCCCTTTTTGTGCAAAATCTTTCAAAGATTCCAAATGTTTCTTCTAAGGTCGAAATATTACCCAAACAATCTGTCATGTGTTATGATGGTTATAATCTGATGCTAGAGATGAGCGTAGCAAGTTTTCTTTGCCTTCTTCTCCTCTCCCAGCTTCGTGGTGGTAGATGCACCTCGATTCAAATTAAAGTAAAAAGAAAAGGAACAAGCGAGTACAAGTACTCGTGAGTACTGCCCTTAGCAGGACGAGTTGATTTGGGAAGAGAGAGAGAGAGAGAGAGAGAGAGAGAGAGAGAGAGAGAGAGCATGTCCTAACCTTGCAACTCCTCCTCCCCTCTCCTCCAACCTTGCAACCCATCCTCTCATTCTCCTCCTCTCTCCTCCTCCTCCCTTCTCCTCCTCCTCCTCCCTCCTTCTCCCTTCTCCTCCTCCCTCCTCCTCCTCCTCCTCCCTCCTCCTCTCTCTTATTTCCCCCCATGCTCTTACACCTTCTTCCTCTCCCACTCCTACGCTCCCCCTAAACCCTTAGTTCCTCAACCCTTAACCTCATGATCTACGAGGGAGAGAGAGAGAGAGATGTATTTTAGTGTAAAAACCAGCAAATGTATATGTTTTGAGACTTAAAAACTGGCTGACTTGGAGATTGCCCTTAATTTGACTGGCTGGGAAAATATATTTTCCTAGCACTAGTTGGGAAGGGGGAGGAAAGAGAGAGAGAGAGAGAGAGAGAGAGAGAGAGAGAGAACTCATGAGAATAGAAAGTGGCCAAACGTGGCCTAAAACAAGTGGAGGGACACTTTTTGTAAAAAGTGTCAAGAGAGTGCTAACAAAGGAGGGCAGGGTGCTTTGAAGTTGCCATTTGTTAAACTAAAAGCAAATCGAAGAAGGAAAAGGTTAATGTTATGAGGAAATCGGAATCTTAAACTAACAAGGTGAATTACATTCAGAAGGCCTGCCTTCAGGGAGGTCTAGGTTTGTGTAAATAAGACAGTGGTTGGACCAATAAATGAAGTTAGTTTCAAATATTTTATGTCATTTTTGCGCATTTGTCCATATGTGGTTAATAATGGATCCATGTGTAGTTGTTGGTTGATGAATCAGCTTTGTGAATATTTTGTGTGTCACAAGTGTACAACGTTGTGTTGTGCTATTGTTTGAATAATTGAAGTTGATGTTGAAATCTCCTATGATTGCTGTTGGTGGGAGGAGGAGGAGGAGGAGGAGGAGGAGGGAGGAAGGAGGAGGAAGGAAGGAGGGAGGAAGGAGGAGGAGGAGGAGGAGGAGGGAGGAAGGAGGAGGAAGGAAGGAGGGAGGAAGGAGGAGGAGGAGGAGGAGGAGGAGGAAGAGGAGGAGGAGGAGAAGGGAGGAGGAAGAAGAAGGGGGATGGGAGGAGGAGGAAGGAGGAGGAAGGAGAAGGGGATGGGAGGAGGAGGAGGAGGAAGGAGGAAGGAGGAGGAAGGAGAAGGGGTTGGGAGGAGAAGGAGGAAGAAGGAGGAAGAAGGAGGAGGAGGAGGAGGAGGAGGAGGAGGAGGAGGAGGGAGGAGGGAGGAGGAGGATGGAGGAGGAGTAGGAGGGAGGAGGGGAGGAGAAGGAGAAGGGGATAAAGGAGGAGGAGGAGGAGGAGGAGGAGGGAGGAAGGAGGAGGAAGGAGCAAGGGATGGGAGGAGGAGGAGGGAGGAGGGGAGGAGAAGGAGAAGGGGATGAAGGAGGAGGAGGAGGAGGAGGAGGAGGAGGAGGAGGAGGGAGGAAGGAGGAGGAAGGAGCAGGGGATGGGAGGAGGAGGAAGGAGGAGGAGGAAGAGGAGGGAGGAGGAGGAGGAGGGAGGAGAAGGCTGAGGGAGGAGGAGGAGGAGGAGGAGGAGGAGGAGAAGGAGGGAGGAAGGAGGATGAAGGAAGAGGAGGAGGGAGTACAAGGGTAGAGAGTGCAAGGGTAAGGGCATGCTAGAACGCGATAGTGTAAGAGAGCATGCATGCAATGGAGATCAATCACATGAACACAATAGTGAGCTTGAACACTGAACCCCAAAGAGTGGGAGCTTCATTCCATTGAGATATATTTATACATGTTGGTCTCTACACAATCCGTAGGTACCTTTATGGTGGGACCTCTTTTGTAGGAGACCTTTTGGACAGGAGTCCCTCCACTTTTGGGGGGGACCTTTTAGGTCTCTACATAAAGTGGAGGGACCTTTTGGGTCTCTACACAAAGTGGGGGGACTTTTTGGGTCTCTACACAAAGTGAAGGGATCTTTTGGGTCTCTACACAAAGTGGAGGGACCTCAAAAAGTGTAGGCTTGTAGTCTTTCTCTCTCTAGATTCAGTCTCTCTCTCTAGATCCTGATTTTGCAAGTATGATTGGATCTTTTCTAGAGAGGATTTTGACTATCCTCATCCTTTCATATATATCATACCATCTTTCAGGCTCAAGATATTACAAGCAGAGCTTTGCCGCTACTCTACACACAATGCTCTCATAGTTGTTGTCCTAGACTGCACTTCTGGCTTAATTATCTACTTCATTTTGCAACTAGCACTGTAGAACCTCAGTAGAACATTTTAGCTTGGTCAACATCTGTGAAGACATTGATGACACTGCCGTGTATTTCAAATTGTCCAACGTATGTCAACTCTTTGATCTACACAAAAGGGACTCTTATTTAAAGAAGGCGTGTTGCAATATCTTCAATGCAGTTGTGATTTGCAATGGGGGGCCATCCTTGCATTCTTACATGAGAAGGTTAGCACCAAGTGTTTGTTTTCTTGGTATGCACAAATAGCGCATAGTGACTTGTTGTGGAGATGGTAAGAAAGCCATAAGGTCGCATTATTCATTTGGAGTAATTCAACAGTGCAAATGCACGCAAATTTGATCTTGCTTGGAAATGTTAGCGTGGTATAGCATACAAAGTGAAGCTAGGTGTGTCTTCCATGGTTGTGCTCCTCTTTCATCAAGGTTGTTGCTTGCCTAGGTGTATGGTCATAGTTGGAGTTGTTGGTTGTCCAAGGCTGAGGAAGGTTTCATTGTATGCATGAGTCACTGCTCAAGGTATGCTTTGCATGTAACAGCCTATAGATTTTTCCCATAATGCTTTGTATTATGTACCTTTTGCTTGCAGCAGTTCCTCAGTTTGCCTCATTAATAAAAAAATGCAACTACCCTCCACGTTCAAGGCTTATGGGTCGTCAGATGAGCGAATGCTGCGAAATTTGACAAGTTCCTTTCTTTTTACACAATTGCGAAAAATGGTGATCCGTCCAAACTTCATGTGTAAAGGATCCCCACCAAAATAGGAGTAATCACTCCACTGGCTGCACACACGTCCAGACAAGTCTTAAAAGGTTGTGCCATGGTGGAGACTATAAGGTTGCTTCAATAAAAGGTCATGTCAAGCTAAATTCAACCATAATCTCCAAATATGTGCCCCTAAAGACTCTTTGGAACAAGGCTATAATGTGCATCATGCTCTATAAACTTTTGATGTGCAAACATGGGAACACAAAGTCCAAAACACTCTCTAGTTTTGCTTAATTCCAAATCTTCCACGTGAGGGAGAGAACATGGCTCCCAGAGTCACAATCACATGGCTCCCTACCTACTATCACATATCACCATTTGAGGATGACCTAGGTCCCCCAAGTCCCTTCACCTCCCTTTCCCCTTCTCCATTGCCCTCTTCTCCTTCCACCAACCCATCTCTCATGCAAATGCACTGCACTCCCCACAACACTCGTATCTCTATCTTTGTGTGAGGCCAAAGATGTGACCTACTTCCATCTAAATATTGAAATCACAAGAGGATTGATTATGACTTATTAGAAAGTGGAAACCTTGGGGGAGGAGCTAGTATGACTTTTGGGGAATTTTTGGGAAAAAGTTATATCCCAAATCATTAAATTCTTGCAAAGTACTAAATTATTGGGAAAAAGTTATATTCTCACAATGATTACAACATTTTGGCATGTCATATTCAATCCTTGTTCCCCAAGGAATTTTACAAGAAGAGGCTTACATTGAGTGAACCACTATCATGTCGACATACACGTGTGATAACTATAGCCTACCTTAGAGGAAAGCCTAATTCCGAAGATTCACCTAAAAGGAAAAAGAAGCCTCACCAACCCCACCCTTACCTTGGGTGGCTTAACCCTCTCAATGTGAATATTAGGTTTTTTATTACGGTTGGTAGTATCTTGAGAGGGAGGGATCAACAATGGTCTAAAGTGGTTGAACCTTCTATTTTGGTAGTACCTAGGAGCAACAATGTATGAAACATCTAAGATGATAATGATGCATACTAAGACAAGCCAAAGGCGACATGCAAAAGGAGGAATTGTCAAGAGGCCTTGTGATTGGGAGAACTTGGGGGAATGGTTGCTGACTTGTGTGCCTTAAGGTGTAGATGAGTGAGGGGCCCTTATATTTAGGAGAGCTTTGTAGATGAGTGAGGGGCCCTTATAATTAGGAGAGGCTCCAACCCCCTTCTAGTACGTGTTGGAAGTAAACACTGCTATCTCATGAAGAGAAAGGGCGTGCTTTGAATGGCACCGTTGAGGAGCATTTTTCAATTCATTTTTAGATCTTGCCAACCTGACAACCACTTTCTTACCTAGCTCCTACCCCACTATTGTTGATTTTATGTTTTCTATGGGTATAATCCTAAGCCTCGAGCAAGAAAATAAAGGCACTCCTCTTACACTAGATGAGCAACAATTGAACTTTTCACTTTATCAATATTGACCACACATCTTTGCATTGTGAGCCTAGGCATTCTATTATCTTTCATGTTTTACATTAAAATAAACATAATTGCATGCTAATGTTATGCGTAGTAAACAAAGAAACACACAAAATGTTCTAGTAATATCAAATTAATATGTGGGACACACTTTGCTTGGGTTGTCCAAAGTGTAGGATGTTTTTAGTAAAAGGAAATTCTCTTTGAGGTTTTTGAAGTACACTCATGGAGAGCTCAAAGGATTCTAGTGAACCGATTAAAATAGACCTTCATGATTTCCCAAATGTGATGCTAATATGTGTGATCCCCTTCTACATTATTTTTTTCAAGTTGTTTTACTTACCCATTGTAGTTCTCTCCACCTTGAAGCAATTCTGTGAATCATATATATATGGTGTGAGGTTTGTGTAAGCTTTGCAACCATGAGTGTGGGATTTCACTCTACTTATGCATGCACAACACTTTGTGTGTATAGGCATGGGGCTTTATAGATGGGTGAAGGGTTCAATGGACTAGGAATGAGGTAGTATGCCATGGAATATAAAGGCCTACAATGTAGTTGAGTTTGATTCCAGGAGCTCATTATAGCAACATCTCAAGGTCTAAAGATGAGAATGGGGTCTTCAATGATCTCACTATTGAATTGAAGATTGAAAGTTTTCATTCTACTTCACTGTGGGGGAAACAACTTGGTTTTAAAAAAGCAACCCTCTAACTTACCTGCCATTTTGAACATTAGGTTCAAAGAGTTCATGTCAACAATATAAAAGATTGCTTCAAATGAAACATTCATGAAGCACAAGGTATTGACCCACCAATGCCTCGAACAAAATATAGTGGGAAGCCTCCCCACATATGATTAACCATATAATGAAAAGCCCACGATAAATGTTCAACCCATTAACAAGAGGATTAAGTTGCAATGCAAAGGGGGTGTTAACTAGGTAAGAAAAGTGATTGTGGGATTAGTGATAGAAATTAATATAGGAAGTCTTTTGGGTGCTTTTGAATGCATCTGCTTTGCATCCCTTATGAGTGTGACTTTTGACTACTTGCTTCCAACTATGTGCTCCAAGCTTCCAACTTTCTCCTTGCTTCCATTATGTGTCAAAAGCTACAACCCATTTAAAAGAGATGGTAGATATCAAAGAGAGTATATGCAGGGGTGGCAGTTCATCACATTAGGTGCACACTTTCATAACTCCATTAAGGTTATCTTAGAAAGGATCAAAGACTATGTAAGTTCATTAAGGTTTGATTCAAAGTGAGTCGATGAGGACGTCAAGTGAAGCCATGTATGCAAAAAAATTGGTATAACACATGCTCATTAGTGTGATCCTTCACATTTGTATATGCATCATGCTAGCTAACATGCAAAACCGAGCTAGGGGACCCCATCCTAGGCTACCACTGATGATGTCATGTGGGTTGCTGGCTCTTTCCCATGGCTCCTGCAGGAAGAGCAGGGTATTCTTAATATATAGGGTTCCAAGGCCTTTTGTCACCTACAGATATATCAAGGTTGTCGTTTGTAGTATACGTGTAGCTTAGGACCTCAAATCGTATTCCGATGAGAGGCGTAGGCTTAAGTGTGGTAAGCAAACATAGTGCATGCATGTGTGAAAGGAACGTGCATCATCATGGTTGAGGTAATGAAGGCTTTCACCTTCATTGGAGGTTGAAGGGTTTAGGAGGAGTTTAAGGGTTAGAGAGAGGTTCCAAGGTTTAGAAAGAGGTTCCAGAGTTTAGAAGAGGTTTAAGGGTTAGAAGGAGGTTCCAAGGTTTAAAGAGAGGTTCCAAGGTTTAGAAAGAGGTTCCAGAGTTTAGAAGAGGTTCCAGGGTTAGAAGGAGGATCCAATGTTTAGGGTAGAGTACATGGTGGAGAACTCGTCTCCCTCATAGACCAAGGAGGTTAAGGGTTGAGGAACTAAGGGTTTAGGGGGAGTATAGGAGTGGGAGAGGAAGAAGGTGTAAGAGTATGGGGGAAAGGAGGGAGGAGGAGGAGGGAGGAGGAGGAGGAGGAAGGAGGAGGAGGAGGAGGAGGAAGGAAGAGGAGGAGGAGGAGAAGGGAGGAGGGAGGAGGGAGGAGGAGGGAGGAGGACGAGGGGAAGGGAGGAGGAGGGAGGAGGAGGAGGAGAGGATGGGTTACAAGGTTGGAGGAGAGGGGAGGAGGAGTTGCAAGGTTAGGACATGCTTTTGGATGTGGAATGCAAGGTAGCATGGATACTTGAGACAATTGCTTAGAATACCAAAGTAGAACTCAACACAATGCCCCAAAGAGTGTGGGCTTCATTCCATTATGGGGTATTTATACAAGTTGGAGAGCTTCTCTCTCTGCATGTAGGAATTGTAAGACATTCTCTCTCTACATGTAGAACTTGCATATAGAAGTTGCAAGTTGCATGTAGGAGGAGGAGGGAGGAGGAGGGTGGAGAAGGAGGAGAGGATGGGTTACAAGGTTGGAGGAGAGGGGAGGAGGAGTTGCAAGGTTAGGACATGCTTTTGGATGTGGAATGCAAGGTAGCATGGATACTTGAGACAATTGCTTAGAATACCAAAGTAGAACTCAACACAATGCCCCAAAGAGTGTGGGCTTCATTCCATTATGGGGTATTTATACAAGTTGGAGAGCTTCTCTCTCTGCATGTAGGAATTGTAAGACATTCTCTCTCTACATGTAGAACTTGCATATAGAAGTTGCAAGTTGCATGTAGGAGTTGCATGTTGCATGTAGGAGCTGCATGTAGAACTCGCATGTTGCATGTTGCATGTAGGAATTGCATGTAGAACTCGCATGTTGCATGTTGCATGTTGCATGTTGCATGTAGGAGTTGCATGTAGAACTCGCATGTAGGAATCGCATGTAGGACTTGCATGTAGAAGTTGCAAGTAGAACATGCATGTAGGAATCGCATGTAGGAGTTGCATGTAGGAGTTGCATGTAGAACTCATATGTAGGAATCGCAAGTAGAACTTGCATGTTGAGGATTCCTAAGAGAGATTATTCCTAGCCTTATGCAAGTACAAGCGGAGCATTGCCGCTACTTTACACACACATTCTGTACTACCTTTGCCATGCGTGCAGTCCAGTGGTTGTGGAACTTATGTTGTGCCAATCGATCCGACTGTAAAGCCTTTGCACCATACAATTTTGGCTCAGTTTTCAGGTAGCCTGTATCCACCATTTGTTCGAACAGAGATATGTGTTGGGGAACTGAAAGGAAAGCATGGAGTGAACACAAAATGAGAATTCTTGCTTATGGAATGAAGAAAGGTGAGGCCCTTATGTAGGCACCTCTTACATGATCACTGACATCATTGATGACCTCTGAGCTCCACAATCATCTCCTCAATCAGCTCCTAGATTCTCTCAATCATCCTATGTGGCATCTACCACCACCTAGCAGTGCTTATGGGCACCTAACTATGCCTCTACCACACACATAGAAACCAAGGTGTGCCTAGGGCATACACCTTGAGATATCCCATCATACCCCCCCTCAAGGGAATGCCTCACGCTATGTCAAGGATACATCTAGTCTCATAGTTTCTCATGCCATCTCATGGTGGTCAAGGATAAATCTATGGCTAGGTTCTCATGCTAGCAAGGGGTTCCCAAGGGTGTGAAGTAAACAAAAGGGATACATAAGACCTTCCAATGGTTATCTCCCCTGCATGTACACAATGTCTGCAGGAGGTACCATGGAGCAAAACACATACACATGGCCTACATCATATGGTGACCAGAGGTGTTTACAAAACACAATAGTTTATTTCATTCATTTTGGAGGACTATCCAAGCTAAGTACATTGACTCAACATAAAAAGAGAGATCTGGAGCATATATGGAGATGGTTCAAAAAGCATAATCTTCATAGGATACCTCATCTTGGCACATCAACTGAAAGTAGATTGGCAGTCTCTAGTTTTGAAGTTGCTTCCTTTTTGGCCTACAATACTTTTCATGGTGATTGTTTTTGCCACAATGTTTGCAAGGATTGATCTTGAAGCAATCTTTTGAGAGGTGATTAGTCTTCCCACAATGTTTGCAAGGTGAAAACTTGCCCTTTTGAAATTTTATGGCATAGGCTGTGTCATTGCCTCTCCGGAGTTCCATGTGCCTTTCTTCTTCTTGAAGAGCAGTAATAAGACCTTTAAGAGTAGGATTAGGAAGATTTTTCAAAGTGGTGACAACATGATCATAATCTTCAGGCATACTTTTGAGCAACACTGCCATTGCATCATCTGTAGTGATTGGAGAGTTGATAGAAGCAAGTTGAGTCATGAGACCCCGCATATGATTGACATGGGCAGCCAAAGGAGTGCCACTAGCCATTTTCAATTCAAAGAAAGCAATCTTAACTGACAATTTTGAGATGTGAGAGCTAGCACCAAAAATAATATCAAGCTTCTGCCAAGCTTCAGAAGGAGACTCCAAATCAGAAATGTGATGAATATAGTCATCTCCTAAGCCAAGAGCAATGATGCCATAGGCTTTCTCCTCTCTAGCAGGATCTCTTGCCGGGCATGTCGGAGCTAAGGATTCTCCAACATTAGAGGCTATTAAAGAAGAAGTTGAAGCAGGTTTGACAAGCCCCCAGAGGTTTTCCCTCATTAATGCAAACTTAACCTTCATCTGCCATGTGTGAAAGCCTTTACCATTGAACTTATCCATATTCAAGAAGGTAGCCATGAGAGGGTCTAACCCAGAATGGGCAGTGTCTGCTCTCTTACAAGGCTAGAAAGAGTTGAAGGGCTTCAAAGTACAAGCATTTAGAGTAGTAAAGACTTGTAACCAAATTCTATACTACAAATCAATGATGCTTTCACTTGCATGCTTCATAGAGGTGACTAAATGAAAGTATTCCAAGCAAATCTAGGTATAGCAACTTAAAACAAAGCTGTAGTCACAGTTGTACTGATGCTATTCATCACTTTAAAACATCAGAATTGCTAAAGTAGCATCTAATGTAGCATCAAACTCACAACCTTGTTAGAACTATCCAAAACGGAGGCCTGAATTTGGAGGGCTTGTATCTCACTCTTCAAAGCAAAGAAAAAAGGGCTTTCTAGGTAGAAACAAAGGTCATATACCAGAGAAGAGCCACTGAGGAGGAGAGGTGCAATTTCACATCACGTCACCATAGCTAGCTACTTGAAAGTCGACTGGTTTTTCCTTGTTTTCTCCTTGAATATGCAGCCATTGCTGCTCAAATTTCAACACAAGATAGCCCAAGGATGGAGAAGCTTCCCCTAAAAGGAATTAGAGAAAGGTGGAGCAGAAACAGAGGATACGTAGAAGAGAGTTTCAATGATTTTTGGGAAATGGCGACCAGCAGTGACGACCTTTCTTCAATTCCTTGCAGGTGAAAGTTCGCCCATATGAGGGGTATCTCCAACCAGAAGGACTTGGAGAATGGTGAAGCGACAAGGGAGAACAAGCTCTAGCAAGTTTTGGGAAGAAGGGGAAGAAATGGTGAAGATGAAGAAGAAGAAGAAGATGGAGAAGAAGAAGATGATGTGGCAAGGAGGATTAAAGGGCTCTGATACCATGTTGGGGAACTGAAAGGAAAATGGAGTGAACACAAAATGAGAATTCTTGCTTATGGAATGAAGAAAGTTCAGGTCCTTATGTAGGCACCTCTTACATGATCACTGGCATCACTGATGACCTCTGAGCTCCACAATCATCTCCTATGTCAATTTTTGCTAATGGAAGCACAAGTAGTGTCGGAGGTGATGACGAGGCAGGGAGAGAATCTAGGGACATGGGAGAGAAAAATGGAAGAGTATTAATTGTGGAAGGGGGAGCAGAGGGGAGGGGGGAAGAACTAGGCAAATGGTTTGAGTAGCTTGGTAATCCTCGAGGGTAGGATTAGCAAGGGAAGGGAAGAAGCTAGGTGTGAGGGGTTCGTAAGCTTGTGACCGTTGGGTTAGTTGAAAATGGTGAGAGGCATGAGCAAAGAGACGATGGAGGGAATAGATATTAGGATGGAGCTCGGGGAAGGTTAAGAGGGTGGTAGCAACAAGGGTAAGTGAGGTTATGAGGTTGGCAAAGAGAGTGGTTAGATATGGGAAGTTGGATGTGAGATAGGCCCTGTCATCTTTTGATATTTCTTTTTGCTAGTGCGATGGGATCATCAGTTGCATGGGTGGGATGTCGGTTATGTCATGCCTTGCAAATAATAGAGTAATGGCCTTTGTAGCAATGGCAACAAACCAGCAATAACCCTAAGGGGAGGACTACCCATGAGGCAGACATATGTAATGAAAGCATCCATCCTGAGTGCTATAAACCTGGCATGTGTAGACAGGCAGAAGATATTTTTCTCATCTTTGGACAAGTCTTGGCAAATTATGCACAGAGTTTTGGTCCCTATGGAATGTTCCCATTTGATTGTTGGATGAGCGGATATGATCCTGATTTGGAGTTGTTGCCATTGGATAAGCACGCGTGCATTGAGGTGATCTTCCACTTGTAGGGCAAGCACAAGCTCTCGGTACACCACTATTGTGCGTCATAGTGGGGCCTCATTGGTGTTGTCTTCCATTGCCTATTGTTGTGCACTAGCAATTGGAGTTCAAGCTTGGAGATGATTATCTTTTGGGAGTGCATCTCATCCATTTTTTCTTTGTATTTCTGGTAGATGGGGTTTTGGTGACTAGGGCAGAGTCATTTCTCGTTCCTGTAGCTCTTTTTTTATGATTATAGCCAATAAGTGTGGAATTTTACATTTTTGGCCTGATGAACCATCTAGGTTTTTTATGAAGAAGATGACTAAGTGCTAGTTTCCTACTCAGCAAAACAAATGTGTGGAGTGGAAGGGATCTATTCTTACCGCACTTAACCCCCAGGATTGTGGATAGGAATTGTGCTACTTTCTTGAGACGATGGTTAAGGATAGTGTGAAGTAATATGACATCCCTATGGATCCGTGTGCCCTTGGCAAGGAGAGGCTATACTTCGAGAAATTTAGCATCGGTAGGCCATGTAGGGTATTTGGCACCTTGTGTTGGGAGTGAGAAAGCCCTTTGAATGATTGTACTGCCGAGGATAATGCTTAGTGGGCTCTAATGTACAGTTATGGTACCGTACTTGCCAACCTGTGCATTGCTGGAGTGGTAAGAATGGAGAAAGTCCCTGATGTATGTGGTCATTGTAGGACTGTCCTTCAAGGATTTTAGGCTCTCATGCAAACTACCTAGACCCCTTTACTCTAAGTAAGATGTTGCTTCCTTGGAAAGAACATAAGTCGATGTAGTTGGCCAAACAAGTTCCAGTGACTCGGCCCCATCAATGGTTGTGTAGGCTGATGGTGACTGGGGTGGCATTTGTTCTTCTTGGTCATGCATTGAATCCTCCTCGGAGCTATCGCTCTGGACCACAAGTGCATGTGGTCACCGTGGTTGAGAGGATGTAGATGGCTACGAACTTTGGAGGGGGTCTCGTGGTTGAGGCGATGGGCTCTTTCTGTGCATCCTCTTTAGTGGCAGCATTTTTTATGAACTTGCATCCATGTGCATGTGATGTACCATTGATCATTAGATTAGTTGGCATGTAGGTATGAGCTTTGTGTGTGTTTGTGAGAGATCTTATTTTAATACATGCTTTGAGAGTGTGGAATGAAAGTGTGTGGCAAAATTATTCATGCAATCATCTATGTGTCTAAGTAAAAGCCTGTGAGTGCACATGACCTAGTAGCTAGGTAGGGACTAACTATATGCTTTTTGTTTTTGTTGGATTTCATAGGGTAGCTAGAACTCAGGCATCACTTCTGAGTCCTAGGTTAAAATCGATTGATGCTACCTATATGTGCGAAGACGTACATATGCAAGTGAGTGCTCATGATACAATCTAATCCTAACTAAGGAAGACTTGGATTTCCCAAATCTTTGTTTTTGTCGGGGATGGCTTGCGTGTTGAAGTAGCAGTGCTTCAGTCGGCTCTCGTTTATTATTGTGTTGAATTAGACTCCATCTGATTTTTCTAGTAGCACAACTCCAATGGGATTCATCTTTCTTACTCGGTAGGGTCCTTGACCTAGATACTTCTGTTTCCCCTTGTGTACTTTGGCATTGTGTATAACAAGACTAAGTCACCTCCCTTGATGGCTTTATTTCTAAGATTTATGTCAAACCATGCCTTTCTTCTGTGTTTTTCTATTGTCATGGCATGGTAGGTGACTAGTCTTGTCTCTGTATGCTTCTCCAATTGATAGAGTCTTTCTTTCAAGGATTCATTATCTCCCATGCATTCCTGTACTGCTATGCATAGGCTTGGTATACCACAACTTCAAGGCCGTACACCAATTGAAAAGGTGTATTCCCTGTACTGACCTTGAGTGTGGTTATGTATGCCCATAAGGCTGCATTCAGTATCTAGGTCCTTGACCTAGATACTTCTGTTTCCCCTTGTGTACTTTGGCATTGTGTATAACAAGACTAAGTCACCTCCCTTGATGGCTTTATTTCTAAGATTTATGTCAAACCATGCCTTTCTTCTATGTTTTTCTATTGTCATGGCACGGTAGGTGACTAGTCTTGTCTCTGTATGCTTCTCCAATTGATAGAGTCTTTCTTTCAAGGATTCATTATCTCCCATGCGTTCCTGTACTGCTATGCATAGGCTTGGTATACCACAACTTCAAGGCCGTACACCAATTGAAAAGGTGTATTCCCTGTACTGACCTTGAGTGTGGTTATGTATGCCCATAAGGCTGCATTCAGTTTCTCTACCCAATCAAAACGTTGTGGTTCTACTACCTTGGTAAGGATAATGCATAATATTTTGTTGGTGGATTCGGCCTGTCCATTCCCTTGGAGGTAGTAGGGTGTGCTTTTTCTATGGATTACCATAAAGCCAAAAAAGATCCAAATCGGGTGATCACATTCTCGTATAAGAATCTTGCTATGCTTCTGGCATCTACCTTCAGCCCATTTTGTAAAGTAATCTGTGGCCACAATGATGTAGCATGCCTGTGTTCCCTTTGCTACTGGATGGATGGGACCCACATAGTCAATCCCCCATTTTTCAAATGGTTTTTGTGCAACAACTGTTGTTAGGGGATTGAAGTCTTTGTGTTGTGGTTTAGTAGTCCATTGGCATACATCATAGCCTTTTACATATTCATAAGCATCTGCCCAAAGTGTTGGCCGCTAGTAGCCTGCGAGGAGGACTTTTCTTGTTGTGGCTTCCCCTTGGAAGTGTCCTCCTGCAATGCCTTCATGGAATTCACTCAGGATTGGCATGATCTCATGAGGCATTACACATCTTCTTAATACTTGGTCCTTGTCCATCTTGTATAGTTGTCCTACAAATGAGTTGATAGGGTGCGTCCTTTAGAATTAGTTTTTTGGCATCTACTGCTTTCATTTCAGGGCGTGGTCTTCCTACATTAAGTACCCAATGATATCTCCACACCAATCTTGAACAACATCCATCTGAACTAGTGTGGCATCTGGCAAGTCGTCTTCTACTCCAATGGCTTCTTCTCCCAACTTGACACAAGACATGCGATCGGCAATGTAGTGTTGGGCACCTTTGCATACCACTATTTTGAAGTTGAATTCTTAAAGCAAAAGGAGCCATTTGGTTATTCTTCCTGTTGTACATGGATGGTTCACAAGATAAAGCAATGCTTGATGGCCGGTGCAAAAGACAAAATCATTTGCCAGTAGATAGTACCGAAATTTCTTAGCACTATACACCATTGCTAGGGCTTCTCTTTCTGTGGTGGTATAGTTGATCTCTGCATCATTGAGTTGTCAACTGGCGAAGTAGAATGGGTAGTCTTTCTTATGTTCACCAAGTTGACAAAGCACACTCCCAATTGCATACTTAGATCCATCAGAGAAGCCCTAGCAATGGTGTATAGTGTTCTTGTTGCCACTTTAAAAGTATGAGCTTCTTGTCGCATTTAGGCACAATGACAATGGGTGAAACCCAATTAGTGTGCTCTATCTCGTAGATGAATTCGGCATCTAGGAGTTTCTCGAGCTCGTCATAAACCATGGTGCCATACTTAGGATTTGTGCGATAAGCTCCACATACCTTAGGGTGGGCACCTTCCCTTATAGGTATCATGTGTACTGCCATGTCTGGTGAAATTCCTTTCATCTCTTTGTATGACCATGCTAGGCAGTCACGGTATTCCATTAGGAGTGCTTTGAGTTTGGTTTCATCTTCTTGTCGAAGTTGCTTCCCAATGAAAACCAGTTTTTCTTCCTTCCCTTCAAGGGCGAGGTTTATTGTGCGAGTTTTTGCCGATCCCTCATAGATTGGAGTTTCTCCAATGCTATCTATTTTTTAAACTTCATATTCTCTTAGTGGTCTTGGCAATGCTATTAGGACATTGCCACTTGTGTAATTCTTGAAGTACTTCGGCACTTCTTGAAGATCGGCCTCTCATGGTGTTAAACGAGCCTGACATGTGCCATGTTTACTAGGTGGCATAGTTTCATTAACCAATTTGTTAGGCTCTTTTTTACTTTCTTTTTTTGAAGTCTCTTGATCGAGCTTCATCCGCACATGTGGCTTATACTTCCAAAATTTCTTACATTGGGAACTGTGGGGTAACTTTTCCACTAGTAAGGTGTTCCCAAGTAACATACTCCTTCCAGTCCCTCAGGGGACCATTCAAGAGGCGGTGGTTTTGATTTTGAGGGAGTTGGCTTTGCTAGATATAATTCAACAATCCTTGTTTGGACTCATTCAAATTCATTGAAGTGTTCGGCCTTGGCTTTTCTATGATTTCCTCCTTCAGCTTTCTTGCGGGATCTTCTACTATTATTCAACTTTGGAGGTTCAATTTTTGGGAGCTCGACTGCCATTAGGGCATGAAGAATGGCTAGGTCATTGTCAAACATTTGATCTTCAATTTCAGCATTCTCAGCCTCAATTTCAAGGTCCCAAGGGAAATCAGAGTCATCATTGGTATGGGTACTTGCTTCACGTTCATTATCCCACTCGGCCATAAAGAATGGCACCTCTAGATCGATTGGTTCTTCATGTGTGAGTGTAGGATCTACCTGTAGCACCTTAGCATCTATTTGCAAGAAAATGGGGTCTAATGAATGGCAGTTGTCAATGGTTGCCAATGTTTGTATCCAGTTATTGACATTGCTTTGGGAATCGCCCGCTATGGCATGCTATTGCAAGGGAGCTGATTTGCTTGAGACCATCGTTGAAGATGTGTCATCCAATGCTCTAGGCACAATTGGTTTTATAGCTCCTGTCCCCACATTCACCCTGACTACGGTGTCGTGGTTTTGAATTGTCAGTCTGTTAGCTCCCCAATCATGGAGGGCTGCCCGTAACCAAGGACGTCCCAGTAATATTTGATAGGATTTTTTGGGAGATCCAAGATTGTGAATTGAAGGGAAAAGCAGACTCCTCTGGTTGAAATTAGCCTTTTGCATTAGTAGGAGACCCCATTCATCATAGAGCTCCTTTGATAGGACATTTACACTTGCTCCACCATCCACTATGGCTTGGACTTCATTATATGCCTTGTGGATCAAAGGCACAATAATGTTGCATATGTCATCTCTCTCACCCATCCGCACAGGGATATCTTTAATGTCGTTCATAGGTGGAGGGGGATTTGGGAGTTCAATCCATCCTTTGAAACTCTCCCGGAGATTGGGACAATTCCATAGGAGGATTCCGATGGGAATTGACGCAGGGCAACTCAGGATGCTAGAGAGTGCTGCTCCTTCAAGTTGATGTGGTGGTATATTATGTTGTGGAGTCTGTTTTTGGAATCGAGGCTCAAGTATAGTATCAATACTTTGTGGGGCTAAGTCATGGATTGGATCTTGAGCTTGTCTCTCAGCCTCAAATTGAGCTTGTTTCTCAGCCTCAAATTAAGCTTGTTCCTTTTGAACCTATTGTTGAAGTGCTTGAAAACGAGCCTTCTCCACCTCTGCATTTGGGTATGGAGCTTCTTTTATTTGAGGCTCAGGAGTTGATGTGGATGAGCTCGGCTGCTCATTGCTTGGCAGAGGTGGAGGCACTTGTGCTTTCTTTTTAAGAAGTCGTCTAGGTTGGATCTGAATGTTAGGGTCCTTGGTGGCATCTTTCTTTTGGCATGTAATTACATTCATAGGTTGTGATATTATGCTTGCCGGCCCTAGACTTTGATGGTCCACCCCAATTATGCCGATTGGGACGTCAAGCTTAACCTTTGTTTGTTGTGGGACCTTATTTTTCATGGGACAATCCATACAGTCATGTCCTATGCCACAATCTCTGCAGAGTGGTTGGAAAGTAGCGGGGCTACCACGATGAGGACACTCTATGATTTGGTGATTTTCTCCACACCCGTAGCACTTGATTGGCACCCTCTGCGCCTTCTACATAGTACATTGGGCACTCTGCTTCATATTCGAATGGCGAGTCTACTTCCTTTGCTTGCAGTTGATGTATTGGAACTGCCTGAGGAGCTGGATTTGGTGCTCTTGGATATGGTCGTGGATTCGGATTCCTAAGTAATTGCAGGACTTGTCTCTGAATGGGAACATGATTCAACCTTGGAGCTAGGGCCGCTTGTGCAAGTGCCAGTTGCTTGTACACTAGCATGGGTGCCGGTTGGTATTGTTGAGGTTGAGGCGGATTGTTGCGCATATTGAAGATGCAACTCTTTTCATCATGGCCACCGACAACACAGATATGGCACCATAACCTTGGCAGTGGATTTGCTTGTGCAGCATGATTGACTATGCAGTGTGGACACTGGACATTTTCTTACCATGGATAAGTATGAGGTGGCGGCTGAGACAAGTGAAGCTTTTGTTCCATGGCCTGCATCATGTCTTCTTTCAGCTTCATGGTCATGGCCTCTAGGTGATCTTCATTTGATGTTTCAACAGTGGACTTGGATTTGTTCTTTTTAGAGTGCTTATCTCATGCACTGGATCTGCCATCATCACTATTGGGAGTCGGTCATGCCATCCTCGATGTCAATGGCTGCCACATGAGCAGCACTGAACATTTCATACCTGCTAATCTTTTTCATATCCTTTCGGATTTTCTTCCTTAGGCTCGCAATGAACCAGGCCGTGAGGTACTTTGCATCGGGATGTGGGTCACATTTGGCGATTAATCTAATCATCTTGCCCAGATATGTGCGTACATCTTCTCGACGGCCTTGTTCGATCTTGCTTAGTTGGAGAGCGGGATCATCTTGTAGTCTTTCCATTTGAAAGCGCCTTTTGAATTCTGTTTGAAGCAGGTCCCATGTGGCTCGCTCTTCCACTAGGAGGTCTAGGTACCATTCAGATGCTTCATCTGTTAAAAGTCCATGGGAAACCAGGCCACCTTGGTTTCATTGGATTGATCTCCACCTGCTCGGCATGCGGCATCAAAATGCTGGAGGAAACGAACTGGATCTCCCCTACCATTACATTTGGGAAGTTTCAGTTTTTCCAGGGGGCGCCTGCCTTGATTGTTATTATTTCTGTGATTAAATAAATTCTTAGCCTCGCATCGAGATCAATATCCCCATCATCGTTGCGACGGCGCCCAACCATGTTGTGGCGTTTTGGAGTTAAAGGGATTTCTTATCGGGGTAGAGGATTGTTGGAGGCAATGGTTGCAGCGGAGTTGTATGCAGATTTGGCGAGCATTGGAGTCGGAGGCATTGGCCGGAACGTAGCTGCATGCAGATTGGGCGAGAGTTGCAAAGGGTGTCTCTGCCACAAGTGCGGGTGTTGATGTAGTTGTGTTTGGAGGGTTCGAGTTGTGTTAGTGTTATAGGGACCGTCATGTTAATAATGTGCCTAAGATTGTCCCGCATGTATAGGGAAATGTGCCGGTGCAGATGGATCGTTAATCGGAGGTCACGGCGTAAAGATATGAGCGAATTAGTGCAAAACGATGCCCACACGGGGGCGCAAATGAGCGAGTGCTAGGGATGCCAAAATGGTGTTCAATGGGTTGGAAAAATGCCCCATACCGTGGTGTTTTTGTGTGTGAATTTTTAGTTCAAACGGGGTCCATTTTGGGTTCCAGACGGGCACGACACGAAGTGTTAAAGTAGGGGTAAATTTGGCCTTTTTTGTGTGTGTGGGGGGGGGGGGCTTGGTCTTAAGGTTTGGTGTGAATGGGCTTTAAGTCTAACTAAGGGGTAGTAACTCACCTAGCTTAGTTGACCTAATTGGCCCAAATAGTCTAACTAACCTAATTGTCTAGTTAGATGCCTAACAGTTAGTCTAACCTAACTTGACTATGGTATAAACTGACTATAGCTAACTAAACTAACCACAGTTAGTTGAGCTAACCTAGTACAATCAAACTAACCTAACTATCCAGTTATTCTAACTAACTAACTATTAAACTAACCTAATTGCAAGTAACTAACCTAATCGCAAGTAACTAACCTAGAGTCAGACTAACTAACCTAGGTTAAATCTAACCTAGCCTAAGTTAAAACTAACCTAAGTTAATACTAACCTAACTAGAGTTAGCTAGATGGTTAGGTTAGGGTTTTTTTAACTTTATTTAAATAATAATATTTTTAAATAAAAAATATTTTTTAAAAAAATTGGGGGGGGGGCACCGTGCGACTGGCGACGGCAATGTGTGAGGGGGGGGGGCGTTTTCCACGAACGGGTGGGAGGGGAGTGTGGAGTGGAGGGGAAGGAGGAGATGGAGGATGAGAGGGTGTATGATAGGAGGGAGGACGGAGTAGGACACGGGGCGAAGGCACAGCTATGGGCGACAGAGCGGGGAGGAGGCGCAGTTGTGGGCGGAGGAGTCGATAGGAGGCGAGGCAGGGTGGCGGCTCTGTGTGCGCCGTTGCTGGCAGTTAGTTGCATCGCTGCGGGCATGTGCTGAGTTGGTGGCTCTGCGCGCGCCAAGCGCCTTGCACTACTAACGGCTTATAAGCCCTTATTAATTAGGATGGGCCTTAGGCCCTTAGATTAGTTTGTAGGAGCGGCCGACGAGGGGGTGGGAGGGGGAGAGAGAGAGAGAGAGAGAGAGAGAGAGAGAGAGAGAGGAGGGAGGGGGAAGAGAGAGAGAGAGAGAGAGAGAGAGAGAGAGAGAGAGAGAGGGGGGGGGGAGAAGAGAGAGAAAGAGAGTGAGAGAGGGGGGAAGAGAGAGAAAGAGAGAGGGGGGAAAGAGAGAGAGAGAGAGAGAGAGAGAGAGAGAGAGAGAGAGAGGGGGTAGAGAGAGAGAGAGAGAGAGAGAGAGAGAGAGAGAGAGAGAGGGGGGGGGGAGGGAGGGAGAGAGAGAGAGAGGCGGGGGGTGGAGATAGTGCGGGGGGGAAGGGGGTGGTGCTAGAGGGGGGGGGGGTTGGAGATGGAGGACAGGGGGGGGAAAGGGGGTGGTGGTGGAGAGGGGGGGTTGGTGGAGAGGGAGGGTGGTGGAGATGGAGGGGGGGGGGGGGGGGGGGGGGGGGGGAGGAGGGGGGTGGAGGGTGGAGGGGGGGGAAGATGGAGGAGGGGGGCAGAAAGGGGTGGGGGGGAAAAAAACTTGATGGACAGAAAACTAACGGAAATCCAAAGGGAGGAAGAGATGGTCACCTGAACACTCTCCAAGTCTTTCTCGATGTAACAGGATTGTTGAGAACGAATGGACGGTGGGTGAATGGCTAGTTATCACTACAAGATGGGCTCAAAGTAACTCGCCATGTGAGGATGGGAGTAGGGTGGCGATCGATGGAGAGGGAGGAGTGTCTTGCGTAGGGCTCAAATTGGGGAAGAGGATGGAGGCAAGATGTGAAAGAAGAAGAATGAGGGGGTGGAGTGGGTTTTTATAGGAAATGGGTGTAGTTTTAGGATTAAACCCTAAACTCTTCTTGAGTCATAACTTTTCATGGTTAGCTTGGTTTGCTCTTCTACAAAAAGGTGATGATCGAAATTACAAGCTTTACGCATTCGTGTCCACTAGCTAGCCTGATTTATTTATCAATGGCTTCTTTTTACGAAATAAAGAAAATTTCTTAAGGTAGTAACCCAAAGTTGATGCTTGGGGTTGATATGTTTGGCTAGAGTTGGAAAAAAATTTACTCTCCTTGCCCTCGAGTGTTATGTTCGTGAAAATTCGTAGTAGTTTGTTTTGTACACATACCTGCGTATGTTTACTCATTACTTGAGATGCTAGTCTCCCTGACAACGGCACCAAATCTTGGCTCTTTCACATGGCTTCCGTAGGAAGAGTAGGGTATTCTCATTATGCAGGATTCCGAGGCTTTTTGTCACCTACAGATATATCGAGGTTATCGTTTGTAGTATACATGTAGCTTAGGACCTCGAGTCGTATTCCAGTAAGAGACGTAGGCTTAAGTATGGTAAGCTAACACAGTGCATGCATGTGTGAAAGGAACGTGCATCATCATGGTTGAGGTAATAAAGGATTTCGCCCTCATTGGGGATTGAAGGGTTTAGGAGGAGTTTAAGGGTTGGAGAGAGGTTCCAGGGTTTAGAAAGAGGTTCCAGAGTTTAGAAGAGGTTTCAGGGTTAGAAGGAGGTTCCAAGATTTAGAGAGAGGTTCGAGAGTTTAGAAGAGGTTCCAAGGTTAGGAGGATGATCCAATGTTCAGGGTAGAGTACATGGTGGAGAACTAGTCTCCCTCGTAGATCATGGAGGTTAAGGGTTGAGAAGAAGGTGTAAGAGCATGGGGGAAAGGAGGGAGAGAAGGAGGGAGGAGAAGGAGGAGGAGTAGGAGGAGAAGGGAGGAGAAGGGAGAAGGAGGAGGAGGAGGAGAGGATGAGTTGCAAGGTTGGAGGAGAGGGGAGGAGAAGTTGCAAGGTTAGGACATGCTTTTGGACATGGAGTGCAAGGTAGCATGGACACTTGAGACAATTGCTTGGAATACCAAAGTAGAACTCAATACAATGCCCCAAAGAGTGTGGGCTTCATTCCATTATGGGGTATTTATACAAGTTGGAGAGCTTCTCTCTCTGCATGTAGGAATTGTAAGACATTGTCTCTCTGCATGTAAAACTTGCGCATATAGAAGTTGCATATAGAAGTTGCAAGTAGAACATGCATGTACGAATCACATGTAGGACTTGCATGTAGGAGTTGCATGTAGAAATGATATGTAGGAATCGCAAGTAGAACTTGCATGTTGAGGATTCCTAAGAGAGATTATTCCTAGCCTTATGCAAGTACAAGCGGAGCTTTGCCGCTACTCTACACACACATTCTGTACTACCTAAGTCCATGTTAGCACAGAGACAACAGGTGCAACTCCAACACTATTCCAAAAGCTCGACCAATGGAATGGAGGATGGTCCAATACTCATTCGAGCACCGAGAAGCGAGGCACTTGGTGTGTTGACTCTATATCCTCAACCATAAAAGTATGATCCTTAGACAGTTTGGAAATTTTGGGCATGCCTGGGATTCATTGCCTTTCTCAAGAAGTCAATGAGGGATTATTCAAAGTTTAGTGTTTCCTTAAACGAGCCTCCTTAAGGGACATGGACTTCGATCCAACTGTCCTATGTCCTAGAATGATAAACTTGAAGAGGTTTTTTAGATTCTCGGGTTTAAGGTGAAGCAAGCACCTCTATTGACCTTACCGTGGATCCTAGCTTGTATTCATGGTCAAGGTTAATGCTAGGGACTTCATGATAAGCGTGGCTGTATTCCAAGAGGACCTGACCTATAGCTTTTGAGACTAATATGCTAGATGATGCCCAGGGACTCAAGAGAAGGAATTATATGGCGTTATATACACATTAAAGACTTGGAAACATTATTTATAAGGAGCCAAGTTTATTGTATTAACGAATCATGTGTATATCAAATGCATATGTGATAGAGGGGGAGGAAGGCTCGTTGGGTTGAACTAATGCAAGAATTTGATATAGAAATTAGGTACTGAAAGAGTAGTCCAAATATGATTATCGATGCTTTGAGTCGCATTGGTGAGGTAAACTTTTTGAGTTTTATAAAAAATGGAGCTGACCTCTATGACTCCTTGACAGGGTTATGTAGGACTGACAGTCATTTCGATCAGTATTGGCAGTAGGTCCAGACAAGGAGCTCCAGACAATAGACCAAGATTCAAGGGTCATACCATCTATATAGGTGGCAGGCCGTCAGTTCTCATTCGAAATGGCTTGCTGTTAAGAAATGGGAAGGTTGTGTTCCCAATGACACGGAGGTTAGAATGAGGATCCTATATGAATGTCAATGACTCTCCAACCGCAAGGTCATCTAGGGATTCAACAAACCCATGAGTTAGTAAAAGAGATGTTAAAATGAAGCTGGACTATGTGGTAAAATGCCAACAGTGCCAAATAAATAAGGCACAACACTTTAAGACTGGAGGATTGTTGCATCCTCTAGAAATCCCTAGAAGTAAATGGGAAAGCATTGACGAAAATGGCCAAGATTTTACCCACAAAGACAACTGTAAAGGCCCCAAACCTAGCTCATCAATTTATTGAGCAATTGTTCAAGTTGTATGGGTTGCCTTGTGATATATTCAGTGACAAAGATCCGAAGTTCTCTAGACAGTTTTGGTAAGAAGTGTTTATTAAGTTAGGAACTACCTTGAGTATGAGTTCCAGTAATCATCCTAAGTCGGATGGGAAAACAAAACGGGTGAATCAAGAATTGGAAAACGTGTTTCGAGTATATGTTTCTAAGAGGCCATCAAATTGGGAGAAGTACATCCCAATGATGGAATTGCCCACAATAGTGCTCAGCATACCACCACTGGTTTCAATCTATTTATGTATAGACATCAACCCAAGTCTCCCATGAATGATGGTTGGATCGAAGGATATTCAACTAGATGCAACTAAGAATTTCTTGCCAGATATACAAGAAATGCTCGTAACTCCACAAGAATCTATTAAGAGTGCTCAAGATAGAGCACATTTTATGTTGATAAATAGTGTTGCCCAAAGAGTTCTTTGAGGAAATGCGGGTATACTAGAGAATACCAAAGGATTCAAAAATGTTATAGACAGGGTTGGTAGAAAAATTATCTTCTAGGTACTATGGACCTTTCTTGATCTTGAAAAGATCAACAAGGTTGCCTACAACCTAGAATTGCCTCCCTATGTAAAAGTTCACCGAATCTTTTCACGTTAGTAAACTGAAAGAGGCATTGGGGCTGGAGATAGTCTAGTCTCACCCCAAGAACTAGTAGAAGTTGAGGACGTAAACTATGTTCCACATGCACTTGAAAGAGTCATCGATTTCAAGGAGAGGAATCTTAGAAATAAGTTAATTCCGAAGTTTAAGGTCTAATGGAAGGATAGTTCTGAGGAAGATTCAACCTTGAAGTCAATTGTTGGTTTGCAAAAGAACTTTCCCAATTTTGTTTAAGAGTGAATGTTTTGTAGAGGGGAAGATGTTCTATACCTGGTTGACTTAATCCACCAAGGTTAGGGAGCGTCAAGATTACGGGAAGCAAGCTAACGCCGAGCTAGAAGACTTAGACGCTTTTCTAGAAGGCAATATCATTTTCTATATAAGAGTGGCCAAGGCTATTGGGATGGCATTCAATGTGTTGACACCACTGATTGACGAGCCTAGAGTCCTACCTTCTATATGGCAAATCATGAGATAGTATGCTAAAAGTTCCTACTGGACAAGTTCCAATGGTATGGGATGCCAAAGCTACGGACATTATGTTGTGAGAGTCTATCTAGCCCACGTGCTTGTGTGTGTCAAGGAGGTGAGTCCCCTGCTGATCTTTATTTTGGTTTGCTAATCATGTTTTGGACCGTGTGGAATGGGTGTTTTAGTGCTCAAGGTTAACAAAACTACCCAAGCCTTTCATTTGGACCTTTCCACACCATCAAGGAGCATATGACATGCATTCGGTAATTCAATTCACAAGGGTTGAACCCTGCATTGACCCACCATTGGGGACTATCCAATATAAGGGCCTGCCAAAGATCAAAGATGACGTTGGAAGGAAGTTTTTGCACCAAAGAAAATTCGTTTTCACAAATTGAAAAATGAATCTTTTCACTAGGTTCAAGCACCAAGAGACCCATGAATGGACCAAACATTCCAAAATGATTTTCCAAAACTCTGCAAGCAGGCCAAGCAATGTGCCCACATGTATCCTCTCTTGGGGTGCATGCACATACTTCTTGTACAATATATGCAAAGCAGGCCTGGTTTGTGAGCCCCTATTCGCTGCAGACTGGTAGGAAGATCACTAGAATGCTTCGGCTTCCATTCGAAATGGATGTGAGCAGCCAAGCAGTTGAAGGGGTCACCAATGGATCACACAGCCACGTGGCACATGGAACAGCCACAAGGACCACCTAATAGCCAGGCAAGCCACAGGGCAGGTGCGGTGAGACACTTTGAGACCAAAGGCAATCAATGGGATGCCAATTGGCAGTAAAAACCGCCAAAGGCAGCCTATTTCAATGGTTGTAGTCTACACCCTATTTGGAGTCGAGGGCAGACTGCTGCAGCTCAACCATTGAGGCAAGGCAGGGAGCCATTCAGTCCCCCCTTTTGGTACTTTTCCTCCCCAAACTTCAGAAAGCAGCAACTATGGTGTCAGAACTCTATGCCTTCTTCATAGTTACAAATTAGATCTCACTCACCCCCCTCAGAATTCATCATACATACCACACACATTCAATGAAAAAAGTTGCAGGATGTAACAGACCATTATTAATTCCTGGGACAACTTAAACGGCAGAAACATCACAAATAGAAATGCAGAAAGAATAAGAATGTATAGGCATTTCAATGGCAATTCCATTATATTGTATAGAGAAATGAGAGGAGAACCGATATACACAGACGCACTTGATCTGCCCCTTGGACTTGGACTTTTGGCTTCAACCTATTGGCGTTTACAATTAGGGAAACACTCTCCTCAGAGTGAGGGAGAAGCCTTGGACTTTTGTACTTCAACCTTTTGGGTGTTTAAAACACACTCAGCATTCAGGTGTATGTATGTGAAGAATGCCTTCTTTATGCTTGTTACAAGGAATACATAGAGAACACCCAAAAACCCTAGTATCCAACTTAAAAGAGAATTAAGTTCATTGGAAGACATTGTATCTGCAAAAGGTGTTCTCTGCAAACAGCAAACGGAAGGGATTAGGGAAAGACCCCGCCATTGCCAAGGTTGTAAGGCAAAAAATGAGCTCAATTATCTCGAGAGGGTTAAAAAGAGTAGTCAATGCAAAGAAATGGATATGGCTTTTTGCCATTAATACCATAAGGAAATCCAGACCCACCATCATACATTGTCGTTCTGAGATAAGACAAGAAAATGACTGTGCCAATCTCTCTGAACAAATATTTGTCCTTGGTAGCTCTACAGCTCTACATACCTGGAATTCTTCCTTATGGGTTGGGATTGGGGCGAGAAAAGGGGTGGGGAGAGGGGGGGGGGGGGGGGGTTGTGACTGCAGACTTCCAACTATGGCTCACTAGCTAAAAGAAAGCAGTCCGACAAGGGGAACGAGATCTTCCAACCTGCATACCTTTGCATGCCCTTATGCTTCAATCACAGCGCAGCTTAGGGTGACAAGATTAATATTGAAACAACCTTTAATCAAAATCAGGCATCCTAACATTCACCCCTCCATCCCTTTCCATACCAACCCCCTCCATCCCTTTCCACCTTCCTTTTAGTCAACCTCTAATACAAGTTGAACTAGACTAGCTTAACAAGAAAACATGCATGCAATATGCCCTATCATGGGTCACGACTAAACAATGATCCTTGACCCAACGTTCCACTTGCCCAAAATCACATTTAATCTAAGCTTGTAGTAAAATGCTAGGCAATGGCAGATTCACTTCATCATCCTTTACATATGCCTCCACGATGTTACATCAGCATAGTTATCCAAGCAAAGATTCAACCCCCTTTGAGAGAGATGATTGGTATCAAGAGAGTATACCCGACACAAGTTCATCAAATTTGGAGCACACTTTTATAATTCCATTAAGGATATCTCAGAAAGGATGAGAACTGCCGTCGATGTAAGTTCATTAAGGCTTGATTCGCAGTCAGTCGATGAGGGACCTCGAGTGAAGCCATGCATGCATGTTCATCACTGTGATCCTGCAGATTCCTATGTGCATCATGCCGGCTATCGTGCAAAACAGCCCCCCAATGCTATGCCCATGACAAAAGGGGCACGCACCCTCAAACATGTGTTTTGAACTGCACCCTGCTACTGGCCAAAATGTGACTTTAACCAAATTTCTTGTACCTACAAGGCCAAAAAAATATCAATCATCGATCCAGATTCCATCCACACTGTTTACATATATATATAGAGATGAAAACGAACTTAATAGGCCTATTTTATCAATTCAAGATTTCCAAAGTCAGCTTTCAGTGAAAAGCAGTTGAAAGATCAGTATATAGATGAGCACCAATCTCAACCTGCAATTCAAGCTGCGGTATCCTCGACAACTTGACTGGCGATGACACCCTCAGGATTGCAATCATCGTCCTGCACAAGCTTTCAAAGTTAGCCCACAAGAAGTCTCTCACTAACTCTCTCAAAATAAGCGTACAGGAACACATCTCAGGTTTTCTTATACCGACCAGCTGAGTTGTCGCATCAGCAGCATCCTCATTTGGTGGAATACATCCTCTGGGATGAATGCCTTTACCTTTGGGTAATGTTGGGGTCCTCAGAGGATCCCAGCCAAGAACAGAACACACAACACGCCCGTAGGCACGATGCTCTGGGCGTTTCTTGGTTTTCAAGATTGTGCTTGCATGCATAACAAGACTCACCAAGCTTTCAAAATTTTTCGTCAATTTTCCAGAATCAATGCCAGAGCACACGAGGCACTCAAACTTCCCACAATTGCATTCATCCACGTACAGCTTGAGCAGCTGCTTGTTTTCTTCGAACAGCTTAGAGAAAAAATCAAAAGCTTTCTCTTCACGGCCCTTCAGTCCCTCCAACTCCACCTCTTCATCGGAGTCGGAAAGGGCTTCGTTGTCTGATTCTTCGTCGTCAAATCCACTCCTAAAAAATTCTCTCACGCTCTTGGATGCCTCTTTCTGCAGGTTCAACGAAATCACTGCTTGCTTCTCCTCGTCAGTTAACGTAATAACGCTTTTCTTGGGCAATGGAATTGAGCCGATTGTGAGGTTCTGGGTGCTTTCTCCCCATGTCATAGGCTGGGGATCGATTGAACTTTCTTCCCATGCGTCAATACCAAGAGGCTTGTGACCAGTTCGCAAATCTTTCATTTCTTCTGTCGAGAAAGTAGCTGGCCAAGATTTCTCGTTTCCTAGATCTTTTGTTCCCCGATTGCGCAGCTTTCTCCTCTTCTTTAGCTTGGACTTCTTCCAGTCTTCGTTACTAGGCTTTCCTCCTCCTCCATTCGCCTTGCTGGCGTTCCGTTTCTTAGCTGCATTGTTCAATGATGGTTCAACAACTCCTGCTCGCCACAATGCGTGTAGTTCCCTGACCTCCTTGATTAGAGACTCCGCGTTCAATTCGTCCTTACTAGATTTCTTCATACTGGGCACCGACATGTGTGCCGCTTGCTTCTGTTTGGATATCGTCTTATTAGGCCCCAAACCCTGGGAAACCGATTGCCGATTCACAACCCCGCCCAGGCGGCTTGCATGTGCGGGAGGAGCGTTTCCCACGAGATCCAGCCGAGGGTGACCAGGCGCGGCAAGCCTGCTTCCAACGAGAGTGTGAAGATCCAGGGAAGGCGCAGTAAGAGAGGAGTAAGGGGCGGAGGCAAGGGGGAGAGAGCTCCATGGTGGGAGAGCAGAAGGCGGAGGCGGAAGCGATTGAGGATACGTCTCGTGAAGATCCAGCGAAGGCGGAGGAAGGGAGGAAAAGGGAGGCAAGTCACCGGCAGGGAGGCTCCAAAGGAAGAGATGGGAAGGCTGAGGCTGAGGGAAAAGGGGCTGAGGCAGCGGAGAATAGAAGGAATGGTAGGAGGGATAGGCAGGGTAAGCAGAGGCAGCTGCAGCAGAAGAAGGGTAGGATTGAGGGTGGCGCAAGAAGCTCCCCATGCTAAACCCTTGGGAGCTTGGCTATGGAGAAAATGAACAAGACTCAAGAGCTTCTTCTGCCGCTATTCCGCATTTGTGCACGGCCTTTATAATTGTCACGCACCTTAGAGGTGTTGGACCACATTGCAAGAGACGTGGACGTGGAATTAGAGCTTGTTCTCGCACTGCGCCAGCCCGGCCGGAATCGCATCCGCTCCTCGGCCTCCCGTGCCTTGCCTGCTGCGCCATGCCCCTGCCACACCAGGAGAGTGCGGCTCCATTTTACAGGAGTTCCCCGCGCATGCTAGTGTGGCTGTCTTAATCCCACTAGCAGGCAAGTCTCACAACCCCATGGAGGGTTAGGGCTGCGTGTGAGAATGCTAGGCTGGCATTGCAGCTCTAGCTCAGTATCCTGAAATTTCAGGATTCTGGCTCAGCCTTGCAATGCCCAAAGCTTCTCATTGGCCCAAAAACTCCACTGGCTATGGGATTGGCTATGACAGGCTGCAACCTGCAATAAGCTACATTAAAGAAACCTTCAAGAAGAGAATGGACCTTCACAGGGCTGCATTTCTGGAAATGCTGGCTGGGCAGCAACCTACTAAAGATTGCAACACTAGAAGCAACGCAGGGAGGTCCTCTTAGCTGCAGCTCTGACCATCAACTTGAGGGTTGCCAATTGAAACCTCTCAAAATGTCCCAAGCCCCTATATGCCTGAGTCGAGACCATCTCCATCGGAGCAAACACCGAGTTTGTAGGGGCTCTCCAAGGGAACAATTTCAGCAGTTTTGCTAACGTAAGAACTCACTCTCAGAGGACGACCGGGGTACCAATGAGACTAGGATGGTTACCGGTCTATTTCTCTTCGGCTTGGAGCTATTGTAAGTCAAGCTCTCATGTTGTTGAAGATTTCCTTGCAAACCATCTAGAAGTGCTAAACCCTGTATAGAAGGCTCGCTCATAGGAACATCCCAATTGGCGCAATAGCATTTTCGTTGGTTGGCAGGCCGTGGGAAACCACTCTTAGGGTGTTTACAGACTATCATGGTGCATTGAATGCATCTAGCCCATGGGCTGGACATGGGTGGGCAATCTTGCCCATCCTTCATCTGTGGGGCACACGGTGGTGTCCCCACTCACAAGGTGGCAGGACCACTCTGGCCCTTGCTTGTATTTAAAGATGAAAGTAACTATGTTTTGTTGATTAAATTTCATTTGTATGTGAAATTTATTTTGTATTATGTCTGTATGTAAGTTATTGAATGACATGTCCCATATGCTTAGTGTGTTTCTGAGTTTGTATTTGTTATGGGTATGTTAGCTGCATATACTATAGTTATACCTTTGAATTGCAAGTGGCAGTTGGAAGTTTCCATTGTTTTTTGTAGCTTTGTTGATTGTGGTGTTTTTTGACACATGCCAATATTGAAGTCTCCTAACAGTACAATGTGTATGTCATTGTCTATTTTAGTTAGTAGATTATGAATTTATGTAATGGAAATGTTATAATGTTTTGTTGTGGTGTGTATATGCTAAAAATAATGTATATTTGTACTTGCCTTCAAATATGAGCTATGGAAATTTCTATCCCATTGTGTGTGTATGTCAAGCTAACTTTTCCATTGTCAGCCTTTGTACTCTATGAATTGTTCTTGCATGACTAGTTGTATTGGGTCCGACTTGGACCTCTTCTATAGTGTGAAATATTGGTGTCCATTTTTTCTTTATGGCAATAGTGAAAGCACTAATGTTTTCATGTCTGGTTTCCAATTTGGATCAACCATTTGGGTATCAACTACTAGAATGGTGGCTAGGGAATCCATAACTATAATAGGCTTTTGTTTCGAGGCACACCTTGCCTCTAGACTTGATCCTTAATCAATTCGTGATGGTCGCACTCATGGATCAATTCATAGATGGATTAATGGAAGTACTTTGAATCCTATATTTCCATGGAAGAATGCTCAAAGTCTTCATGCAATCAACTTGAGGGCCCTTCCGTAGGTAGCTCCTCAGCGTACTTAGGTTCCAGGACTAGTTCACACTTGGACTTAATGTAATAGTCAAATGCCATCTCTCTTTAAGCATGGCTGGGCCTTCTCGCTCCTCATATTCTCACTATAAAGGGATATCTACTATTCTCATTCTCTATTGTTGATCATTCATCCCTAGCTCTAAAGTCATTCCAGCTCTCAAATTGGTTGGGTTTTGCCAACTTCTCTCACCTCAACGTAGGTGCTCTTCTAGCCTAACTGCATACTATTGGCATCATTTTGAGTCTGTGTCTAGATTGCTCCATACCTCTTCAGGAATACCACCATCCAAACTCTTGCTAGGTGATCTATTGATCACATGCACTGCAGTTTTCATTGCCTCAGCCCAAAAACCACCAGAAAGACTTGCATTGGAAAGCATGCATTACAACCTTTCTTGAATGGTACGGTTCATCTTTTCTGCAACTGGATTTTGCTCTGGAGTATGAGGGGATGTGAGCTCCCTCTTAATCCCACGTGTATCACAGAAATGCTGAAAGTCATGAGAGAGATACTCTCCACCATTGTCAGTCCGTAGGCATTTAAGCATTCTACCTGACTGATTCTCAACCAAGGCCAGCCATTTCTGAAATACCTGGAACACCACTCTTCCAAGCTATAGCATAAGCCCACACTTTCCTAGTTGCATCATCAATGAATGTCACATAGTATTCAACCCCGCCTAATGATCGTGTAGGCATGGGAACACATACGTCTGAATGCACCAAATCAAGCATTTCAAACTCTTTCTTTCCCCTTCTTTTATGGGCTGATTTAGTCTGCTTCCCATAGAGACAATGCTCACAAAATTCAAAATCAGAGAAACTCAAATGCGGTACATAACCCAAACGGCATAAGAGTTTCATTCCATTCTGGCTCATGTGCCCCAACCTGCAATGCCACAAAGAAGTGCTTGGCTGCTCGGTTATTGCAACAACATCATCAAATACCCCTGATACATGTAAGGGATACAAAGTCCCACACTTGGCACCCCTGGCCAAAAGCATAGAGCCCTTCTGAATTTTCCAACTCTGAAAGCCAAAAGTGGTGTGAAAACCAGCATCATCTAGCTGACCCACTGAAATAAGACTCTTGGTCAGCTTAGGCACATGTCTCACATGTTTCAAAACAAATGCAGACCCATTTGCAAAAGAAAACTTTATGTCACCTGCTCCTACTATGTCACATGCATAGTCATTTCCAAGATGCACACAACTTGTCTTTCCACTGTCATAAGTGGAGAACCATTCCCTATGGGACGTAACATGGAATGAAGCACCAGAATCCAAATCCAATCCTGGGAATATGCATCATCTGAAGTGGCAAGCAACTCTGTAGATAAACTAGACATGAAGAGAACGTCATTGTCACTATCGTGTGTGACTGCATTGATCTCCTCGATCTTCACTTTTCCTTTGTCCTCCCTTGGACTCTCTTTCTTTTGATTTGCACCCCGATTTGCATTCTTTTTCTTATCCTTTTGCTCTCTTTTTAGCTTGTAGCAATCCTTTTTCATATGGCCCTTCTTGCCACAGTGGTAACACTCAATGTTTCGTGCCCTAGATTTGCTATGAGACTTCCCTCTTTCTTGGGACTTCCCCCTGAACTGTGATCTGCCCCTTTGCACATTTAAGGCTGCATCCTGCTTGTTGCCATCCATAGACTTCCGTCTAATCTCCTCAGCCAACAAGCTACCCACAACATCATCAAATTTCAGTACTCCACCAGGTGCAGAGTTACTGACAGCTGTACGGAAGGTATCCCATGAGGATGGCAATGAACATAAGAGAAATATTGCCTTAGTCTCCGCATCAAAATTCATTTTATGAGCCTGAAGCTGGCTGAAAATAATATCGAATTCATTCAAGTGAGAAGCAATGGAGACCCCTTCCTTCATCTGCAGCTCAAACAACCTCTTCATGAGGTAAACTTTATTAGAGGCAGTTTCCTTCTCATAGGTGGCACACAGTTTCTTCCACAAATCTTCCGTAGTCTGCTCATTTACTACTGTGAAATAAACTGACTCTGCAAGATGAAGTCTAATAGTAGACTTTGCTAATGCATCCAACTCATTCCAATCATCTTCAGACATATTTGCAGGCTTAGCTTCAATCCTTGCCAAGGGTTTAATCTGCTTCTTTTGAATAAGCACATCCCTTATTTGTTCTTTCCACAAAGAAAAGTTTGTCCCATCAAACTTTTTAATGCTGAAAAACTCCTTTTCAGACATGGAAGAGAATGCCATGATGCAAATAAAACAAAATCCCAAATGCTAGTCCCTGCAAGAGAGAATCACACCAAATATCAGGTGCACCCAAATGTGTATGCCACAATAGAGTGAAATATCACCAAAACTCAAAGCTCAAAGCATCAAAAGATGCATCTGACTCATGTGCATATACTATGCATCGATATGAGCAAATCTGGCCCAAAAGAAAATGCCAATAAGTGCCAAATGACTCAAGCATAAACACCGTCCACTGGCATATGCATCAATAATATCTCATCCAAGAGAGCATAGCACTATCATTGCATCACCTGCAATGTGTCAAAGCTGTCCCTCAGCTTAAAATAGCATCCATGTGCAAAGCGTCCATAAAAAATAGCATCCCACAAGGCAATTTGGGTCTATCAGCGCATCCAATAAGGACCGTAATGCATCCAAATGGCCTATAAATCATCCACTGCAACCCAATGCACACCACGAATGAGCGCACACTGCTCAAAATGCAACCAGAGTGATCTGCGTAAGGTATGCTCAAGAAATCATAGTCCCACGGTAATGACCGCTAGTGAAAATAGAACCTGAGATGCCTCAAAACACGGGCGCCATTCCATAATTGGACTCAGCAAGAAAATCTGCAAATATCTCTCTTCTGCCAAAACTCCAAAATCCCAATCGATGAGTGAGAAATGGGAGTCAATACTTATCCACTGCCATGTGGCATAAATCTAAGGTTTCAAAACCTTAGAATGAAAAATGCATAATAGAGAGACGAAATCGAATACACAGAGATCTATAACTCTAAAAATCCTCCATCGAATCGCGCAAGAACTGATAGGTAGGGGTTTTAGGCGTCCGAAACGCAATGGGACAGACGGTTTTGGAAACCGTGGTCTCAATCACTGGGTCCAACACACGGACTGAAAAAAGTTTTTGGAAACAGAGCTGTTTGTAAACTCCACCGGAGTGCAAATGATGAGCAACATAGAGGTTTTAGGACCTCCTAAGTCCATCGGAACTGACAGATCTGCAAATGGTTGCTCCAAACTTGAGTTCCAACACCCGGGCAAAAAAAGCAGAAACTGACACAGTGAGCCAGAAATCCAATGAAATGATCCCAGATTCAAGAATGAAAGTGTTTCCAAGCTCCTGAAGTGAAGTGGACACCAAAAGCAAGCAATAGTTGCCTCTACAAGTCAATACGGAGTCTCTGTCATCGAATGGAATAGGGAAAAGCTCAAAAAATGACTTTTTCTTTGAAAATTGTTAACAGGCTCTCAACACCACTTCGCAAAACCAAAGTGGCTTTTCCAAAGGTTCCTCCAAGGTCTCTGCACACTCATATGCAAGTAAAGTGACCCACAAAGCTTCCCATAGAGCTTCTCCTTCCTCCCACAGAGCTGCTGAATTCACGCACGCTCAGCTAGATCACTCGGGCTCTGATACCAGTTGAGAGTGATCTCAACGGAAGCAAGAACGGAAGAAGGAGAGAGAGAGAGAGAGAGAGAGAGAGAGAGACAGAGAGCCACACAAGTTTTGGTGGGTGCAGAACCACCCTAATCTTCTTTTTCATTCATTTATATATGTGTTTGAGTATTGTACATAACTGGGGTAAAGGCACAGTGACCTTTAACCCCCACAACGTTCATACATCTGACACCAACTCAGTCTCTTGGCATTTGGCAGTTCAGCACATGAGCATGACACTTGGCAGAGTTCTCCTCCTTGAATTCAAAATTGTTGCACACATCGAGCACCCACCATGTACAGTCATATTTATTAACAATTTTTGGCATTGGTTCTTGCACATGCCACCATGTATAGTCATATTTATTAACTATTTTTGGCATTGGTTCTTGCACTCATGCATCAACCTTGTAGAGCCTCTTAGCTACGGATGACACAATGTTGTCATCATTGTATAATAGGCTTGCTCTTTGGCACACACGCAATTCTTCCACCATGACTTGGTTTTGAAAGGTTAGCAAAAGACACAAGTGGGGCAGCTTTCACATAGTGCTCTCATGGGTAGACACTCTCGTTGATACACAGGTAAGCCTATAGCATAGAGCACTAGGCTGCCTCCTCCAGCATGGGGTTACCCACATCACACAGTTGATGATACACCAATCATGACTCTTGATGAGATCCGTGAGTGGAAAGAGAATCTACTTCAACCCTTCATTGCCAAAGGATATGTAGAGATTTATAATGCCGACTCGATTATTGGTCTTGAGAGATCAGATGCTGATTTATCGATGTGTTAGTATGGATCAACCTACACTTTTTGATCATGCACATTTGACTTTAAGCACTCGGCATGTGGCACATTCGATAGTAAACCCTCAGCATGAAGCATATTTGATGGTAAGCCCTTAGCGTGAGGCACTCCCATGTACATCAACATAGTTTCATTCCAATTATGTACATCCATCACCTTCATGCATGGATCCAAATCCATCTACTATCACACTTAGATGCAGATACACAACAAGAGTTCAACTATGATCAAGTAGATTTCTAGCAGGTAAGTCCTCAATATGAGGCTCTCACATCTCCAACAGCATGTGGTGATAAATGTCATAGTACATCTAGCTCGTTTGTGATTCTATTCTAGCATCCATCATCGATGCTTTCTCTTTTAAGATGGAGCATACCTTGGACATAGTTTCCATCAGCAATGCAAATGAACACATCACTCTTCAAGACATTCCAGCATCAGCTCAGTCATGCCGCATTGCATCATGCTTGGATCCGCTTATCACCCACCACCTCAAATCAACAGACATTTCTTAGCATGAGGATTTTTATGCATAAGTGCAGTCCTGCCCCAGTGTAGTGAACATCATCAGGTTCAACCATAGTGTAACCTGGGAAATCTCAACTTGATGTAGATTGGTGGTTGGGATCCCTCCATTAATTAATCCCTCCATTAGCTTTCGGCACCTCATATGCCTCAGGGTTATCTTATGCATTTATAGCTTTATTTCAGGCTTCTAGGCCTTTATACTATTAGGTCCACCTTGAATCTTTGATAGATGCTACATCCCATGCCAATGGGTATTTAGCCATGCACACATCAAATCACCTTCAGCTCATGACAATTGAGCATATAGGTTGGACAGGTTCCTATACCTTGTCATTTGTACGAGCCTCTTCATCAGCAAAGCATTGTATTATACTTGCACCTTTGGTCCCCACACTGATTATGTAGTCTTCTACAAACTTGCATCATATGACAGAGATTACTCTACTGCAGCATACTCCAAAATTGCTATCAGCTCTTTTGGGTTGGTGACACTCTTGTATGTCATAACCTACTGGATCACATCTTCATGAACTACTACACCAACTAGCTTCATATCTAGATGGCTCTTCTATAGAGCAGCTGCATAGTCCATGATGACTTATGACATGTTCAACTTTGACATGTTTAGGATGTGGCCATACATGTAGTCATTCAGGTAGTCATCTTTTGATCGACCATTCTTTGATCCAAGTGGACTTCTTATTTTTTGGATTTCTTTTCTCATCCTTTTTATCTATCTTCTGGCTTTTGTTCCCAAAGGCAAAGGATGGCTTACAGCTTAAGAGGGGAAATGTACATTATGTACAAGATCTAGTAAGTTGTACTCATTTTACAGGCTTCCACTACATAGTCACTGTGCTCACATATGCAGATACTACTCTGATTCTTTTCAGTATTCTTTTTGAAATTTGGATGCTACCATATGCACCAAACAAAATCCCACAAAAAGATCTTGTACATGTACCCACTCCTTACCCATTGCAATTTAAGATGGGGTGTTGAGGATAGTGTAAATTGCACTATCTAGATAGGGTTCATAGGACAAATCCTAAATCTAACCCTAACCCTAATGGGTTCACGTATATATTCCTCGTTCTTTGGAATATGACCGTGTGTATAGTTAGCTATCTTGTATGCACTTTTCTCTCTCCCACTCTCAGTTCTGTTTTATCATTTCCTTTCATTATTTCTTGCAATGGGATTGAATATGGAATTTGAAATGAAATTTGCATCTACGCTTTGTGATAAATAAGTAATAATTGATGGAAGCCATTGCATCCCCTTCAATCACCAAAACTCGTCAACCATTCAAGGGTAGTCAATCAAGAGCATGCGCAATCCCGATTTAACTTAAATTCTTGTGATGCTCAAGGAAAAGACTAAGTGATTGAGGTGTGTCCACCAAATAATCCCATCAAATTTGCAACTCGATGTGAGTTTGTTGGCACCCACATTCACCTATCAAGTACTCTACCTCATCTTGTAGTGCCAATACTATAATATATGCGATGATTGTCTTTAGCCATTGCTTGAGAGACTATTGCATGAGCATGGGGAGATGCAAGTGGGGAGGATCTCTGTAGTGGTGGAATCATGTGATGTAGTGAGAAGAATTTATACGCAAAGGATGAGATAGAATGTCCTTGATATATACACGACCTAGACCCATTTTCCTTGGAACTATGATAATTTCCTTACCATTTGTGCTTCAAGAGCTCCATTATGAAGTGCACAATAAACTACAAAACTTGTAGCATGGTTTGCATTGTTGAGTGCCAACTAAGTGCCGACTGATGATGAGGTTACAAATGTTTTGTAGTGTTGGATGCTCACTGATGATGAGGCCACAAATGTTTATGATCAACTAGGAAAAGTTAACTTATAGTTCACAAAATCCCAGAAGGGTGCAAGAAAAATGAATGCTCAAGGCTGAGGTGTAAGGAATTGAAAATCTATCTCATTGCCTTTACCAAAGGTGCAACCAAGTCTACAGGTTTTTCAAAAGTTAAAATACAGGGGTCATTTGGCTAGCCACATCTCATGGAATATTGCAAGGAGCTACTAGTGGTCCACCCTTATGGAGGACTGTGATAGTAATATCAAGATGTGCAATGTAGGCTAGAAAGTGAGAGAAAGTGAAAACTTGAATTATTTGCTAAATCTCTACCATCCACTATGATGATCATGCTTTGAGAAATGGGGGGGTTTTGTGGTACCAATCAAAACCATATCTTAAATTAACATGTTATACATGATTGTGGCCTCATTCTACTTCATTAAAAGGCTTGAGGAAAAGGTAGTTCAAAAAATGATCGTGCAGATGGAACCTTCATCTTGGAAACCCAATCTTTGAATTTGGTTGTGCCTTGGCCTATCATGCCAAATCAACGGGACCTACATCATGAATGAGCCAATGGAAGAGCAACCTAAAATTTTGTTGACATTAGTTGCTTAAAAAATAGACCGTATATACACTAGCAAACAACTAGGTTGAGATCAGCAATAAGATGTTGGTCTATGTGGTAACCATGATGATCAAGACTCATTGGTCTTGAAATAAGAAGTTCCATTTTAGCCTCAAAATGAAATTCACCTCCAATAAGTATATATGGAGTGTAAGCTAAGTTTATTATTGAGTCCTTGTTGACATCAAACATAATTTCTTCCTTCCTCAAAGTCTTCCAAAGGCAAATTCATGATGACCTTATCAATGTGAGAACAATATAGCATGTAGTAATATCTAATCAATGCAGTAATAATATGAGAACAATATAGCATGTAGTAATATCTAATAAATGCTCTTATCATGATGATCTATAATTTGATGTCAACCAAGAGGCACATAAACGCTTCCCAAAAAGCTCTGGCAAACAATTCCACCCATTAATTAATAGGTAAGAAGAAGTCACCAACAACAACGCATAGAAAAAAGTCTTTGACTTTGATGACATGCAAATCTACTAGCACAAGACCATCTATGAGACAAAGGGGCGGAACCTCCCCCAAAGTGCCCACACAGTAGAGCAAGAAGATACTGATAAACAAAAAGAGAACCACCCATTTTGCCCTAGCTACCTTGGCTATACCCAAAATGGTAAGGTCAATGTTGACCATGGCATGCTTCTTGGGTGCAATCAACTTAAGAATCTAAGTTGCACAAGAGGTTGCTCGATCCTTAAAGGGAGAACAACATCAAATAGCATAGACAATGTGAGGAACCCCTAAAGAGATGAATCGACCTTTTGTCATCTTAACTCAAGCCTGGGTATGGATGACCTAGCATCTAGGAAGTTTTTAATTGAGGGTGATAAACATGGAGAAATGGATTGGATACCTAGAAGAGAACAAGTTGCTCATCAACAAGGACTATAAGCCAAACTTAGTTGCACTATGGAAGAAGACAATGAATTGGCCAAAAGGCTCTTGCAGCACTACAATTCAAGATGGAAGAGAAAGAAACCATCCAAAGAGTTATGGATGAGAAGGTGACAAATTAAGGTAGAAGGATTTACCCCTACCAAGGTGGCCCTAAAAGGGCATCAGCCACTTTTATGCAAAGCAATCTACCATTGCTACCTTTAAGGAGGACTTAGGCCTAATGACCACTCATGGTAAGGAGAAAATATTTTAGAAATATTGCCTTTCATCCATAGGATGCTAATCATTTACCATGAGAAAATATTGAATGAATTCAATCTCACATGGGTCTAAAGCAACACTACTGATCTAGAAAAAATGGGGATGAGTGAAAGACGAGTGTACATCTGAGATGATTGATGATACACTACATCAGAATGAATAAAACTAGAATATTTACATCTCACCCCTTAGCATTAGGGTAAGGTTTGTCTTGTGAATGAAACCCTCTCTTAAATTGCACTAGATAAGAAGAGGGTGCTTTACAAAAAAATATTTTTTTATTTTTGGGAGTACAAATGTAGTCATGGCAACAAATGTGAAAAACCAAAAATAAAAAACAAGTGCATCAAAATTTTAAAACAAGCACAAAAAGTGTGCAGAGTGTAGCAAAAAAAGGGTTCACAAAGTGTATAACCTAACCTTGGTATCCTATGCATAGGGGATGCGACACTACTAAGGTGGCAATAATAAGGTGTCAAAGAGTGCCATACTGGATGCTATTTATAAAAATGGAAAAGAGGGAGAGAGGAGAGGAGTGGACAACTACTAGGTGGCGAACTATAAATTTGATTGCAGGTCAAGATGCACACTTTAGGACCATTGATAAGTTTTTCTAGAGAGATGATTATGATGGTGATGATCATGTTAATGTCCTTTGGAGGCCATGTACTTTTTTTGCAATGCAAATTGGTATTCTTTACTAGTATAGTCTTGGCACGCATTCTCAAGATTACCAAGCCACACCATCTTCCTCACATCGTGTTAACCCCTAGTAAGCTTTGACTAGTCGACTCGAGTAGTCGATACCAAGGCAATGCCAAGCATCCAAGCGGAAAGTCTTTGAGAGACACAAATGAGCATTTGGAAACCATATAAGTAAGGCCTATCAATGAAGATGGTTTGTAGATGATTGGGGGCATGTTTTGGAAGGCAATTGACAATAGCATCCAAGTCTAAAAACTCTTTTAGATTATTTAAGAGTGAAGCCCAAAGTAGAGAGGGTTCTTAACAGTTGTGTCTAAGTACTACACTATGGCAAAACCCCTAAGAATGCAAGTTCTATGCATCAATTAGTGACATGTTAATAGTGTTGTGCAATGGTGGATGTAGCAACAAATATTTGCATTAATTAGATCTCCTAGAATTTAAATTATTTGAGAATGCAATTGCATCTAATCATTAAGAGAATCCGTTAGTGATGCAAATAGTGTAAATTTGGAGATGCTTGTAAGGACTCTTTTTGAGTTGTTGAATGAAGCCTACTCATTTTTATAGCACATTGTTAATTTTGTGCATTCATGGCACATGCAAGCATTGTCTGTCCAAATGAAACGAGGAAAATGAATTTTGTAGAAAATGCTATATTGGAAACTCGGGTTTCTGGACTGCAACCTTTTCATTCCTTCACACATTAATACGTCACCTAGAAGATCCAACATACATAGAATTCTTAAACATAATCAAGATAAGACAACCAATGGTAGAAGAGATTTAGTATTACCTAGGTAATTTAATTATAAGTGATAGTGAAGCAAACGATTTCATTGACAAGGACATGACTATACTGTGCACCCATAAAAAAGACACACGATATTATAATGAGCTCATATTACATAAGAAATTCAATGAGCATCAAATTAAAATCATCAGTATGACATCCAATGCATATCAAATCTTAGAATTACAAGAATGGATAATGGATCTAGATTTCCACTTCATACAACAAATAACAATAGGAGCGAAAGTGATGATCACATTGTTCAGAAGAAAGAGTTGCAATTTTTAAGTCCTTAAACTTGTTCATCATTTGAAGTAATTTTGTGCGTGCTGTGTCATCAGCTACTTGTTTGAGGAGGGTTCCTAACGTAGCAGATTCGATGAGGTTGATGGATGATGCGATTACATGAGCGCTTGGTAAGCTCTTGCGATGGGGATGATAAAAGGTGAGGATTAGGCTGTATAGGATTGAAGAAGCGGATACGATTATCCAGGGCTGGATTGGGCTTATGAACTGGGATGAAGGAGTAATTCGCTGCTGATTGTTGCAGGCTGCGATGTTTTTCTGACGATCTACCACAGCATAGCTTTGATTTCCTTGTTTGGGCTAAATGCAAGGATTGGGTATGAAAAGCAACGCTTTCCAACAATAATTGCATGGTGCAAATCTCGTCCAAACGTCTTGTGTTGATAGTCTCTATTTGATGCGCCAGGAGCACCTTTCTTCTTCGATGCATTAGCACAACAACATGGACATGCATGGGCCTGCGTGGACTATTGCGTAGGAGATGGGCGATGCGAGCCTAGCGTTTAGGGGATCGTGGCCTTTGAGATCATTGCACAACGCTTTACTATTTTTTTGATTCGGCCAAGAATAGAAAAGCAACGCTGTTTTTGGCATCATGCTTTTGGAAAAGTGTGGATGAGCTTTTCCTAAAAGCCCATGTGTTTTTTGATTCAAAGCATTAGGCTTTTTGGATTCTCACCATTATAAGACTCCCACCCTTGCTCTGTTTACCTTGATTTCCCCTTCACCCTCTTCGTTATCTTTCCTCATTCATTGCTCCACACCTGGTTCGCTATTCCTATGGAAGGCCATCAAAGCAATCAAACTCCATCGCAGGACAATTTCTAAATTGAGATGGAGGACGAGGCTACATCGAAGATTATTCCTCGTAGACTTCATGACTTGCTACGAGAGATGGATTCCTTGATGCATGAACTCTGGGCAGCTCTTCACTACTATAAAACCCCTCAGTATCAAAAATATATTGAAGAAGGCTCATGTTGTTCTAAATGTAAACAGCTTGTTTTAGAGTCTTTGTACCGCTTCCGAGTTATTGAGAAGCGATGAAGGAGTTCTAAATCCTCAGTTTTGACAGACACTACAAGTAGGTTGAATTGAATTGGGGGCAACCTGATTAGAATTTTTTCAAGGGCTGACTAAGATTCTTTACCCCGAGAGAAGCCATGTATTTTTTGGGTCAACCCTGGAGCTCCATAGTATAGACTCAATCTCAGGGAGGGTTACCACATCTCTTCTGATGATGGTCTATTAGTGCCTTGTTTAGAACTTGGTGTTCAATCTTAAAATTAACCCTCGGAGGTCGAGCCTAGCTAATGGGAAAGAACCGTGTGATGATGGGAGAATACCGAGTTAGAACCCACACTTAATGCTTAGTGGAAAATCACATGTGAATCCAAGGAGACAATCAATTGCTCATTCATAGAATCAAAGTCACTTTTTACAACCAAGCTGCCTAAGCTTGCAATGAATACTCCTTAACCTATTACTCAAGGGTGGAGGAAGAGAACTTGGCACATTGCTTTGTATATTCTCTTCCTTGCCTATTACAACTTTTCTACCCAAAGAACCGCCTTCTAATTGAGTGTGAAGTCGATGTGCCCACCGCTACTCCCAGATAGGTCGATTTGTCTGAATTAACTATACCTCTTGCTGCAAAAGGGGTGCTCAACCACCACCACTTCTTGCCCACAACCGAGGTCGATGCTCACTGATCACAAGTTAGCCTAACCTAGAACCTGGGGCTAACACTTGGCATTGGATCTGGCTTGATATGATGATAATGATGTTATGACTATGTAGTACTTAGTATTTATCATGGGTGATGATGCTCATGTAGTAGCTGCACCCTTTTAGATTATGGTATCATGTTCTCATAGTCTCATAGACCCATTGGTCTTTGGAAGACTTTAATAATCTCTCTCTCTCTCTCTCTCTTTGTAGAGATAGAGATTGTACTCCTCTTTCCCTTCCCACATTGTAATATCACAAAGATTCATCCTCGAAGGATGATCCTCAATTTGAGCTTCCTTACTTCTCTTTTCCAAATTCTTTTATCGAACAAGACAAACCTTCTTAAACCTAAAGACATCTGCAAAAGCCAATGAGGAGGCAAATGGATCCATATCATGCCATAATGAAAAATGGGAAAATATTTACCGCTAAAACTTTTGAGTGTGACCTTTCTAGCCTATGAGAAACCTAAGCACATAGCCAATCTACTGCATAGATTGATAGAACTCTCTATCCTCTAATCTATCATTCAATGCCATCACTTAATCATGCACATCAAATGCTTGCGAGTGTGTTGTTTCTGATGATACCCATATAGGACCCTTTGAAGATAAGATATAGATGTTAATGTTGCAATCAAAGGATGGAAAATATTTATAATACCATGGGACAAACCAGCATCATAGTGTAGTAGCAAGAGTATTAGAAGGTCAAAATAGTTCCTACAAAATTGTTCAACCTTGGCACACCATAGGGCTCTCTAGAACTTACATTAGAGGATCCTCTATACAAGCATTCATATGAAGTCCACAAACCCATTCTAAATGAATTTGAGCTTTCACACTTGCTACCTTAGAAAGATGGAGCTGACAAACATGAAGTTTGCCCCTACGCTGGAAAAGACAAAGCCATACTTGGACTAATGGTGCTATAAAGATGAGTTTACTAGGATATGGGAGTCCCTAATCAATTATTGCACATGCCCCTAGACCATGTATGGTGGCATAATAGGATTGGTTAGTCGAGTGCACCTTCCCCCCCATCACATTAGTTACCCGAACAAAATAATTGGTGAACCACAAAATGCTACCGTGAGTAATGGACCTATTATTGGTGGTAATAAGCCTATTATTGGTAGTAAAAGGATGATTATTGGTGGTAGTAAGCCTACTACCAGTAGTACAAGGCCTATTATTGGCCATAGCAAGCCATGGCTTATTATCAATTGTATCAGGCCTACTAATGATGATAATATGTCCACTATCAACCATAAGAGCCCACTACCAGTGTTGATATGGCCACTACCAATGGTAATATTTCCTAATTCTTGCTTTTTTATAACGTATAAAATAACTTGCAAGAGCCACAAGCACTTTTCATTCACAAGATTGTAGTTAATTAGTGTGGTGGGGTAAGGTGGACCATCATTCAGTCAAGTATTGCGGCGATCTAGAGCTTTAATTGTCCGAGTCATCAAATCGAGAGGATTCCAATAATACACCATACACACCCCTAAAATGAGAGGACTATGGCTAAAGAAGTTTAGAGCATCATGGGTTGATTAAGAGCATAAGTATCAGTAGTTCTTTTGGTTTCTTTTGGCAAGATTGAGAGATTAAGAGCATGAGTGTTAATTGGAATCCATACCTCTTGCATCTAGTGTGGTGGGGTAAGGTGAACCACAATTCACAAGAATCTAAGAGAGGGAGAGAGTGTGTTTATTGTTCTTGTTAGGAGCAATGTGATAATGGAGCAACAATGTTAGAAGTGGAATGCATAAAATACACAAGATAGAAAGCACACAGGATGGAAGAGAAAGAGAGACACCGATATACATGGTTCACGCATTGTGGGCTATGTCCATAGAGAAACAGCCAGCCCTACGTCCATAGAGAAAAAACTAGTCCTACGTTTTTCTTATCTAGGAAGTGAGAAGATACAAGATAAAAGCAGAATATCAAATGCTCTGCTGCTATGTGAGCCACACCCTTATCTTACAATTTTGACCACACAACTCATGTATCAATGTTCTTGTATTTTTGGCCTTGGGGGTGTTGCCTCCAGACCCTTGCCAAGGGGGGCCTAATAGCTATTGTCGTCCCCCGTGGAACCCCCGGACAACAGTCCTAGGGGGGAATTTCCCCCCACACACCCCCTTCATAGAATGGGTATAAACATAAACATGCCTGGGTTCAAAGAACATTAAAAAAAAAGCCTCAAAAACATCAGGCTTCACGTGCAACAGTTCTTTTGGTTTCTTTTGGCAAGGTTGCAGTACATAGCTCATGTGCCTAGTGTGGTGGGGTAAGCTGACCAAAATTGAGTCATAGGAATCTAAGAGGTAAAGAATGAGATAGGTAGTGTTTATTGTGCTTGCAAAAGAAGTGGTTGATTGCACCAATGTTTTGCAGATGGGGGTAATGTATTACCACAACTACAAGATAATGAATGCCACTTTGAACATGTAGTAATGGGTGATGCTCAATGGAATATGGTTACATAGCTTTCCCAAATATGTTTGGCTGAAAAACCACCATTGGAGAACTTTTCCTAATCATGATTCGATAGTGAAACTACCTTAGAGGGCCTATAAACAAGGGATCATAACTTTTGCACCTTAACTCAAATCAAGAAGCTATTAAAAGAAAAGTTGCTTAAAATTTCATGATCTATCCAATGGTGGGATTAAAGCTTAATTTAAAGATATAAATAGGGAATAATGTGTGAGGTTACCTTGTATCAACCATGTTTCATTTGCAAAATAGTATTGGAGTGCTTGTCCCCACCATGTTTCCTTGGTGAAACTAGCTTGGAGAGCCTACAAAGAAGGGGTCATAACTTTTGCATCTTAGCTCAGATTGGAGCTGTAAAAATGGAAGTTTCACAAAATTTTATAGTCTATCCAATGGTAGGTTTCCGCTATATGTTTTTCTTCAAAAGTTGTATTGATTTCTTTTGACAAGATTGTAGTCCATAGCTCATGTATCTAGTGTGCTAGATTGAATGATTCACGATGCAAAGGAGTGTATTTCAATATTCTTATTTTTATTTAAAATGATGCATAGATGGAAATGCTTTTGTACATAGTTATTCATCATAAAGAAACCAATGATTCATAAGGTGATGTCTGGATATGCTTAAAGCCATTTTGCTTATATTTTATAAGTCATATAATAGTTGGCTATCTACATATAAATACCCAAGCCCCAAAACCCTATATATTCACATTCCCTAGAGTAATGGACATTTGGATACTAATACCAACAAATACCCAAAACCATATGCAACTTTGGTATCATCCTTAGGGATTACCGGCCTTTTGTTGGTGATAATTAGTCTATTATTGCTGGTAAGTGGTAGACTATTAAGTTATTCTTAACAAACGGTTTTCATCATGATGATGATGATGCAAGCTATTCATGTATGTAAATCATGCATGTGATTATGTAAATATATGCTCCCTGCTTGATGGGAAAATTGCTAGGTCGTAGAAGTCCTATCCATAATTCTTCTTGCTATTAGGACACATGGGAACTTTTGGGCATAAATCAGGTCCATAATTATTCTTGTTTCGAGGATTAGCATACAACTCTATATTGATAGGGTAGGGAAATTTGAGGAGCATAGATGTAGCTAGAGGAGTCACCATGGATACAATATATCAATTTTTTTCCAATGATGGTCCATGGCATAGAAATACTAGTCCTCAAATTTGCTATTGAAATTTAATCTTTCCCATAAACACAATGCTTTTCTAAGAGCGATGAATCTTTCCCCCCTAGGCCCCACCAAAAAGAGGGGCTCAGGGGGTCACAACTTGAAAAGCCTATATATTGCATAAGGGGTATTTTAAAAACCCTTATGTGTAAATCATAAGGCTTTAAAATGCCCCCCTTTTTCTATTATACAAACTTACAATTTTTTTCAATACCCTAATTAAAATATCCCTTTAGTAAGAATACCATCCACCCTTCATCCATATAGCTAGTTTGAATAGAAAAGGAAAAAATATTCTACCCATAAAGCACTCACTAATCTATCTTCAAACTAGGGAAACATTGAGCTTCATCCAATGCTACTTAACTATCGACACATATATTCATAGCAAAGATTCTAATGAATGATTCTGATTAGAGGAACACTATAAAACCCCCCATTGATAAGATATTTGTGCTTCACCATCCTCCAAGAGTCATTCCTAGGTTTTTAGGTTGGGGTAAGATAGCTACCACTCCTAATGGTTTCTTGCCCTACACAACTACATTCTTCACTGGCCTTCTTTTCATCATCATCCTCGGGATCTTCAACAAGGGCCTTGTTCACAAAAGGTCTAAACTCAACCCCTCACTTGGATCTTGAAATAACATGCAAAACTTTGGGAGGATCAACCGATCTAGTGCTTTTGGGGAGAGGGAGAGCACTAAAAAGAGATGTTCTCTTGCTTTTCGGCACGTTCAATTGCATAGGAGGTGCCAACCTTGGTCTATTCTTGTGGTTTCTTACTCCAATGCAGTCAAGCGAGGCTTGGTCAAAAGAATGGGGAAGGAACCAAAGTTATAGAATAATTTGAGAGCTTGGGATAGGGAGGGAAGCAAAGAGGGGAAAGCAATTGCGGGGGGGTGTCAAAACAATGACTGTTGTGGGAGCTATGGAAATTCCTATAGCTGAAATTGCCATACATGGTGAGAAGGAAGGTAACAATTAGGAACTTCCCTTGGCCGAATAGATCACCCCAATACAAAATTATGGAGGAATTGCGATCGAGAGAGCTATAACAATAGGAATCGCCCATGACTATGGCAGACAAGAAGATCAAATTGCTAGTAGCGGTCAAGCAACATATCATCTTTGATGCTTGAGATAACATTTGGATACATTCAATTGAAGAATTTCATCTTCAAATTTTCCAATTTCAGCATGGCATGCTTTACCATAGCTTTGCCAAATCATTGTCGAAAGGTGGGATCGAAGATTGGGGAACGGGGGAGGAGAGGAAGGGAATTGTGAGGGAGGGGGATGGTTCGAGTCATTGTCATCATCAAAGCTATAGCTTGTGGGCAAGGAATCCAATCTTGAGACTTGTGATAAGCGTTGCAAGAGACAAGTACCAAAGGAAGGCTTGAGAAGAAGTGAGGAATGGAAGTGGACAGGAGAATGCAAGGGAAAGCAAAAAAGTAAAGGACAATAGGGAGAGGAGGGCAAGGGAGATAGAGTAATGAGGTTTGGAGGGTGGAGTCCTCTCTCAAATGAGGGGAGGGAATTTTGGAAGGTCTCAGTACATGGAATAACCTACTTTGAAAATTTGGATCTATATCACTTGGATGACATAAGGCCCTAAGACCCTACATAATTCTTCACCTTGTTTGCACAATCTTGATTCAAAGCCATAGTAATCGAGAGTGGTGGTGGTGGTGGGGGGTGAGGGGTGAATACAAGAATGATATAGTGTAAGTCCTAATGTCATCAAATGAGCTCAATGTCCATCATGTTACGGACCCAATGATGGATTTGAGGATTGATCTCATGATGATGAGAAGATATCCAAGAAAAAGAATTGAGAGTTTGTCTCACTTCCACCTTCTACGTCAATTGATTAGTTGATTGAATGAATGATTATGAAATTACTTATATCCATAGCGTTGGCACCGCTGTATTCCATGTTTTGCACTATTAACATTTTTGGAAAAAAAGATAATAGACAAGCACAAGGCCTTTTGATGTTTAAAGCCACGATGGGAGGCACACGTCTCATAGAGTTCAAACTATATGAGTTGTATTTTAGATTGAGATGTTGAGAGAATATTTGAATCCTATGAGACATATTCAGAGGGTGTGACTCTCTAGGAGCCAATATTAAAGCAAGATATGTTGTTTGAAAAGTAAGGGCATAGGTAATGATACATGTATGTTTTATTTTGTGAATGAGGCAACTTTGACTCCCCTTTTAGTTCCTCTCCAAGCCTTTAGAAAACCACCTCATATGCTAAGATGTGGAATGTCTCTTAGAAGGTGGGCATGGAGAAGTATAGAATGCTTAATGGTAAACAAAACGAAACCTACTAAAAAAGGGCCTTTGCATTGAGGGGGATAAGGTGGAGCATTTAAAGTAGTAATGAGTTGGCCTTTCTCTTCTCCCTTTGACACTTTTTGCTTTATGATAAGGCTTTGGGGGCTAGAGATATTTTTTACAAAAGCAAGTTACGACACGTGGATACTAACGCGCATGGCTTTGGAGGAGTTTGGATAAGGTATTATTTTTCATGAGCTTGGATTTTTTTCAATACATACTCATAGTCAAATGAGCTCTTTCAAATGATTCATGATGTCAATGCTTTGAAAAGAAAGTCCTTTTTAGGAGTGGAGTTGGTATGCAAATGTGGTGTGGAAAAACGAAGTGTATCTTTAGAGGCAAAGTCAAGTGAGGGGATGCTTTACAAATTGAAAAATTGATTGTTTAAGTGAGTGAGAGAGACAACCATTTAATTCTTGATTGAGGCAGTAGAAAAGGAGGGGTGGTCTTAAATGTTAGGTCAAGCGAGGAAGTAGAAAGGGATGGTTAGGTGAGGGCACATCATCATGATGCAAAGTCTCTACCCCCCCTCCCCCCCCGCCCCCCCCCCCTCTCTCTCTCTCTCTCTCTCTCTCACACACACACACACATGCACGCACGCATGCATGCACGCACACACACATGCACGCACGGACGCATGCACGCACACACGCATGCACACACGCACACTCACGCATGCATGCACCCACCCATGCATGCACGCATTCATGCATGTATGTCTGTGTGTGCATGCATACACACATGATAGGTGCATTTATGCATGCTCGTGCTCATGCTCATGCACTGGTATTTCCTCTTACACACTCAAACACAAACAAGTATGAGAGGGTTACAAGGAAAACACACCCTCATATAGTCTCTCTCTCTCTCTCTCTCTCTCTCTCTCTCTTCATGTGTGTGTGTGTGTGTGTGTGTGTGTGTTTTCACCCAAAAAAAAAGCATGTGTGTGTGTGTAGATACATGCATGTTGGTACACTGGGGCATAGTGGCTACGATGTAGCAAGGTGACAAAACCAATACGGCGTTGCTTTTAATGAAAGTAAGAGTAGTTGATCTACCACTGAAATGCTTAAACATGATTGACAGTTTAAAATATCATTATTGGTTAGCCACATTTTTAAGTGGGTGAGCTTGACGAAAAGAAAAGAAGGAAAAGAGGGCATTAGCCCAAATTAGGGCAAAAAATGTGGGTGCACACAAATATGTGTTCTTTTGCGGGAATAGTGGGTAGCTTAGGCACTTGGGCATTTGCTTAGTTGAGCTAGCTGCCCATGTTCAAATCCCTCAGGATGCTCCTCAGCTGCATGTAAGCATAGGCCATGGGCTCCTAGTTGGTCATGAGTGTGCGAATAGGTATGTGTGGGGAAAAAAATTACAAGCCATGGCCTTCTTTTAATATAGCCTTTGATAGCAAGAAGACTAAAACACTAATGACCTCCTTAGTGACCAAACAAACTAAGAGCGCATTCCCACGCCGACGGGAACGCCAAAAAATGCTTAGAATTGCAGACGCCATGCTCGTTCCCACTCTTGAAAATGCCAGCCGCCACACTCGAACCAAGCTTCCCACATCCCAGCTGGAGACGAAATTTTAGGCTCTCTAGCTGGGCATTGCGGTGCTGGGATGAGGACTACCTGCTTAGCCGATGCTTCACTACTCACAACGGTGCTTCAGTGCTCACAATGGAACTGCAGGCGCTGGAATCAATCGCAAAAAGGAGCTTGCAGCCAATGACTGGACTGGTTTGTTCGTTCTGACACAGGTTTCATTGACAGGGTTACAGCTGGCGTGGAGGCGAGAATCAGACACACGGGAACATCTACTGGCCTGGCATTGAACCGCTGGGAACTGAGTGCTAGCGATGGCACGGGAACCTGCTCTAATAAGATGGAAGGCCCTTTGGACCAAAAAACCAACCATCATCCCATATAGTGCCTTAGCAAGGCCTTAAAAATGTGTTTGTCGTAAGGATGGATTAGATGGGATGGATTGCTTGACTTGGGAGAAGAGCATTGGAGCTAGGGCCTATCCGTGGATGAAGAGTTTGTCCTGCACCCAAGCATCAAGAAATGAAAAGCCAATAACAAACCTTGGTGATCTGCAACAACGAACTGCCTTCTAAGGGGACCACGAAAAGCTAAATGAACAGGGAGACTGTTTGAGCATGACACAGGGAGAGTAGTTTAGGAGATGGTTGTCGCCTGTTTGAACCCAATGTGATGCTGGGTTCACACCACCGGAGCGGCCAAACTACAAAAGCGGTGAGAAGGTGTGTTGATGTAGTGGCATCGATGATCCCATGCCCAATCAAACATTTTGGTGTAATTAAATGGCATAAAACCTGAACCCCACGACAATTTCGTTTATCGTGGAGGCCGCCCTTTGAAGAAAGAAAGAGCACGTGCTCAAAGTAAAAATAGTTGTACACACAATCACACACGTAATACTTTCTTCTTCTTCTTCTTCTTCTTCTTTCGTCTTCAACCTGCTCTCAGTTCCATAGCTTCTTCTGCATCGCTTCTTCCTGCTTTTGCTTCCCATGCTCCCTCATTCAACCCTTTTCATGGAAGTTAAGCGTCGCACTTCCCTCTCCCTCGTCTCCAAACTCGCTTCCCCCTCCCTCGACCTCCAAAAACAAGGCGTCTGTGAGCTCCGCCTCTTCGCCAAACACGACGTCGATAACCGCCTCGCCGTCGCCCACGTCGGTGCTGTCCCTCTCCTCATCCGCCTCTTGTCTTCTCCAGATGCCATGATCCAGGCGAACGCCGTTACTACGCTGTTGAATCTCTCCATTTGTCCGACCAATAAGGACCTCATCATGCAGTCTCCGGGCTCTCTGGATGCCGTCCTGGAAGTCCTTATTACGGGAAAGGCCATGGAGGCCAAGGAGAACGCTGCAGCTTTGTTATTCAGCCTCATGGTGGCGGAAGATCACCGAGTCATCATTGGACAAAAGGCAGGCCTCATCCAGGCGCTGCTCGATTTGGTTCGCACAGGATCGGTGCGGGCTAGGAAGGACGCTCTGAAGGCCCTCTTTCACATAGCTATCTGCCCTGACAACAGGCCGAGTATGGTAGTTTCAGGTGCTGTTCCTGTCCTCGTCTCCCTTCTTCTTCAGAGCAAATCAGGAGTCGTGGAGGATTCCCTAGCTGTTCTAGCACAGGTTGCAGGTTGCACTGAAAGCGTAGATGCGTGCCAAAGGGCCTCCGTCATCCCGATTCTAGTCGATCTCCTAGATTCTGGGAGCACAAGGACCCAAGAAAATGCAGCCTCTGTTCTGCTCAACCTCTGCAGGAGCGGCGGGGAAGGCGTTATCGAGGAGGTTGCGGAAATAAGTTCGTGTATGTCGGCACTCTCCGTCCTTCTAAGTACGGGATCCGACAGGGCAAAAAACAAGGTAAGTGCCTTGATGCAGCTTTTAGTTGCTCGGTAACGAGGGATGACTCAAGGATGTAAAGCTTGAACTCGTGGAGGCTAATGGCCTCTTTTTCTCGTTTCAATTGGGTACTTCAACACCGGTGCCTCGTCTATGAGCGAAAACATGGCCAGTCACCACAGGAGAGCTTCTTTGATATATCGTTCACAGGAGTTGGAATTTTTTGATATGCAGTTTTTACAGAGTACGATTTGCGTTTCTCTTATGGAAGATGGAATGGCTGTCAGGTTTTCACAACGCCACGATTACCAAAGCAAGGAGGGAAGAAATCTGTGATATGGAGTCAGTATCCGTGACCCCAGGATCGGAGACTAGTGGAATTTGGACGATGAACCAGAATCTTGGGTCTTCAGAGGCAATGCATGGGAATACGAGGTTTAAATACTAGAGGCTGGACATTCTTTCAATTCTCACATTGAGACCTTAAGGGTTAATGGAATTGGGCTTCAGGAGAATTCAGTTGAGATGCTGGACAATCTTTCAATTCTCACATTGAGACATTAAGGGTTAATGGAATTGGGCTTAAGGGGAGATGCTGGACATTCTTTCGAACAACCATGGGGATCATGGAATGCTGCTCAACTTGATGTTCCAGCAATGGTGTCATCTTAAGCTTGGGAACAAACAGATTGATGCGCATAGTTACGTCTGTGGCTATTTTGACACCATTGCCATCTTGATGACCATATAAGTAGATGGGCACTTTGTCCATCAGGGAGCAGAGTTGTGCAAGACTCGTTTAGCTACTGCAGAACCAACCAAGCTGCAACAGAAGGTTGGATTTTGAGGTGAGACATCAGAGTCTGTCGTGGGAATGTTCAAATAAGAAAACTATTAGCCCTAATTGGGGGACAGCTCCACCTTGTAGATGAGATGTATGAGGAGGATGCTACCTCTCTCAGTTTCTCCAGTCATACATGTGTATTTGTATGTAAACCTTAACCTCAATATATGCTCCACTAATTTGTGGATATGAGCTACATTTATTCGTGGAATATGAGCTACAAAGCTGCCCAAAATTCAGTCAAACGGCCAGATGAAAAGATTAACTTCCGCTCCTTGTTGTGCAGCCTTGAAAGGTTTCAAGTGGATGAGACCAGGGGCCACGAATTTCCCTTGCATAGTGTTTGCTAAGGCAGTTGACAAAACAAAGGAAGAGAGAGAGAAGGAGGCGGCACTGGGTTTATAGAGGAATTAATCCGTTTGAGTATCTGGTTGCTCCCCGGGGTTACGGTCAAGACCTCCAACCTTGTGCCTCTTTAAGCAGGTCTATAGTATTATTCTTATAGAATGACCTCAATTTGTACTCTTAGCACCTTCCCTCATGGTCAACATCATGAAGGTGGCCTTGCGTCAAGATGAAGAGTCTCACGCTTGATCATTATTGTTACTTTAGTTTGTCAACCTAGTTGTGTATGATAGCCTCTTCTCAGTTGGTAATTCACATGTTTCCCATGTGTTGTTCTTGTACATCGCATTCATTTCTTCGTCCATTGCTACTTGCCGCTGTCTTGGTTTTTGTACTATGTCTCTTAAAAAGAGCAATACATATATTCACATGAATATTGTCATCAAAGCAACATTGGTATTTCAACTTGTATATATCATTTTTAAAGCTCCTTTCCTCGCTCTTATTGATGCTGGTTCTTGTCCTTGTGTCGGTTCTTATTCCTATTGTTGGCTCGTAGATGATTTGCTTTTGAGTCTTTACCATTTGCTATGACATTGATAATGGTGCCTTCCGTTTTGCATCCTCATCAAAAACTATATCTTTGGAAACTTTGTGTTGATTGGGTGTATGCTTTAATTTGCTCATTACCTAGCATAGTGCATGCCCTTGGTTTAACATCCCATTCCATTCTATGACCATGAGTTATGTTAGTATGACATGCACCCAAAATTGTTGGGATATCCAAATTTAGTTTGTATCCAATGGGTAACTTGTGGTGTCGTACCATGTATTAATAATGTTAGTAATTTGTTCCACACAAAAATGGATTCTTGTCATTAAAGCATTGCTATGGTGCTTCCTCTTACTATCTGACTATTTCTTTCTATTAATATATTATGTTTTGTTTTCATGTGTAGTACCTTCTAATTTATTTCTCTTGATGAAATTCGAGAAACATTGGTGACATCTATTTACTTCTCTAATCTTAGCTACATCTTGGTTCTACATGTTTACTTTGCTACCATTTCTTTGAACTACCTAAACTTCTCAAGTAGTCTAGCTTTTCTTTTATGAAATACGCTCAACCACATTTGTTATGGTCATCTATGAATGTAACATGGTATAGTGATCCATTTATGCTTCTTGTCTGGGTATATGTGAACCTCTAGTCTACCATCTCCACTACCACTTTTTCCATCAAGCTCCTCCCCTCCATCCCCCACCTTTCGTCCACCTTCTCCATCTCGCCCAGTACCACTTTTTTCATCAAGCTCCTCCCCTCCCTCCCCCAACTTCCGACCGCCTTCTCCATTCCCCCACCACCGCTTTTTCCATCAAGCTCCTTCCCTTCATCCCCCACCTTCTGTCCACCCTCTCCACGTCCCCACAACCACTTTTTCCATCCATCTCCTCCCTTTCACCTTCCACTTTCTGTTTGCCACTACCCAGTTTCCATCCACCTTCTCCATCCCTCCACACCACTTTTTTTGTCCATTTCCATCCCCACTACCTCCCAATTTTCCATCAACCTCCATCCTCCATTTGACAACTTCTTTGACCATTCTATCAAGCTCTTAAGGTATATCATCCCCTCTCTTCTCCTCTCCTTCCCATCACACCCCCCCCCTCCCCCCCTCTCATTTTCTTGTCATCCTCTCTCTTTTTTCCATCGACCATGCACCCCACATTCTCTCACACTCCCCCTCTTGATCGTTGCTGGCACACAGAGTAAACATGCACTTCTACTTAACATCGACTATGCAAGAAATTCAAAACTATAGTCACCCATCATTGTCCTATGGCTTAAATGTCATCATCTCCACCCTTGTCTCTACCTCTGTTTATACCCTTGTCCTCTATCTCCACACTTTTCCTCCATCTCTCCTTCACCCTCCATATCTATTTTTGTTTGCATCTTTTTCCTCTATCGCCCTCATTGTGAGGATATACATAGTTCAATTGAAACTCATGCACGTATTAGTACATGCCTACAAAGGCTCAGGCCATTAGTACTATATTTAGTTGTTTTAGGCCTCATCTCTTGATTCCTTAGATTGAGACCTGAGTTATCTCCATATTATCAACAAGTACACACAAGATGGTGGCTTTGCATTACCACCACATACATATGTTGTTACTCTAGCACTAGCAATGGGATGGGAGTTTCCCATATAACTTCAAAGTGTGTCATATATAGGAATTGAATATGCATGGACTATATTTGTCAATCTTATTTATTTCTCCTATTGACATCGATGATGTTTTCATGTTATACATGGGGGCATTCTTTCAAGTTGTCCTTTTGGAATACCCCTTAGGAAACATCGGAATACCTTTTGTAAAATGCACATGTACTAGCTCCCTAAGTGGCATACTTTGTATGTCGGCTCCCTAAGTTGCATACTTTGCATTTCCCACATGAGCTTATTACATCAAACTCACCATTGATAGAACTTGTAATATATGATCAAGTAGACTTTCTGTTGTCATCTCCCTTGCGATCTCATGAACATGCATCAAAAGATAGGGCTGCTTCTTAAAACCTCAATCACTTTTTATAACAAACTACTTATGTTTAAACTTCCCCCCCCCCCCAAATCCTATCGTGCAAGTACTTGCACACATTCATTTTTTAAAATTAAATAGGCACCTAAGTATGACCACATAGAGAGACACGATGTGCTTCCTCTCCATAAATTTATAAAACTCATAGAATTGACCCTTCCTTGAGAGTCTTTGGGGTCTAGGTATGATTTCCAAGTAACTGGCTCATTTACTGGGTGATAGAGTCATTGCAATAGGCAATGGTGGTTTACCTTACTGATGATGTGTTGAGCCATGGGAGAGCCAGAAGAGAGAGCCACACAAGTTTTGGTGGGTGCAGACACCCTAATCTTCTATGTCATCCATATATATATGTGTTTGAGTATTGTACATAATCAGGGCTAAGGTGCAATGGCCTTTAACCCCCACAACCTCCCACTTAAAGGCCAATGTGCCTTTAAGGGAGAACAACCAATGGACATACTATCTAATGCCCATCAATACATGACAATACTCAAACCACTGACTAGGTAGATTCTTCATCAGCATATTTGAAGGGTTATCATCTGCATGAACCTTGACAAGCTCTATGCGCTTGTCCTCAAGTATCTCCCTAATAAAATGGTACCTGACCTCAATGTGTTTGGTCTTTGCATGAAGATTCTGTGCTAGACAAACAAAGAGTAGGCAATTATTTAACTTCAAGCTACCAATTGCTGCCACTTAGCGGGAGCAACAGAAACGTAGCACTTGCTACCACTTGCTACCATTAAGCTAGAGCAACAGAACTGCAGCCCTTGGTAGCACTTGCTACCAATTGCCACAAGTAGCTATCAGTTTGCTACCACTAGCAACAATTTGAAGAGAGCTACTAGTCCATTGAATCCCATATGTGGTAGCTACTGAATGATTATGTGGTAGCTACCATGTAGTAGGCAATTATTTTAGTGGAAGCTACCACTTATTGCCCCTAAGCGAGGCAATTATTTGAGTGGAAGCTACCACTTGCTGCCATTAAGCGAGGTAATTTTTTCAGTGGAAGCCACCACTGGTTTCCACAGAGCGAGAGCATCCATAACTCAGGAATACAATTTAGTTGGCAATCAGAAACAAAGTCACCTTTGAAGTGTGGTGATTAAAGGGTTTATCTGTATATCTCCAAAGGTTTCCAGATTAATCATCATCGGAGGGAACATGTTGTGCTTAAGATTGAAAGCCTATAAAAAAATGTAAATTTGGAGATGCTTTCATTAGCTACATTGATTATTTGAGTGGAAGCTACCACTTGCTTCCACTAAGCAAGGCAATTATTTTAGTAAAAGCTACCACTTGCTGCCCTATTAAGCCAGGCAATTATTTGAGTGGAAGCTACTACTTGCTGCCACCATTGAGTGAGAGAACCCATAACTCAGAAAGACAATTTATTTGGTAATCAAGAACAAATTAAGCTTTAAAGTATGGTGACCAAAGGTTTTATCTGTACATCTCCAAAGGTGACCAGATTAAACAACATTGGATGGAACACACTGCACTCAAGATTCAACGCTTATTAAAAAATGTAACTTACGAGATGCTTTCATCAGCTACATTGATTGAGTACACGTTTTCACTCAATACATGGCACTTAATTCAAGTTACAAATATTCAATTTGCATGATAGAACAATAGCTACTCGTGTGCTTGTTGGTGGCACTAGCATAGTGGTACTTCCCTATCTGGTGGAGTTCTTTCTTGCCTTCAAGTAGAGCCACCTAGAGGTTCAGATTCACCAAAAGGCCTTTGAGAAGTTGAAGCCTTACTTTGTGCGCAAGCTTAAGGATCGGTGCACTTGTTGCTGCATCACACATGTGCAGATGTCTTTTTTAAAGGATGTTGTAAACCACTTACGACAGGTCTCTTTTGGTGTGCATGGAGCAGAGTGCACTTGCAGAGTTCTCTTTTATTTATACTTTAGGTTTCATCTTTGTCTCATTCATACATTTATTTATATAATTAATCTAATTTCACACCTAGCTCTCACTAAAATTTGTGGTTCAGGTGATAGTTGCAATGCACGTGTGAAAACTTTCGCAGGCATAACTCTGCTTTAGGAATCTATCCTTTGCCCAAAAGCAATTTGTGCCAGCTACCATGCCCTTAAGTGCTTGATGGGACAATGCTCTTCATGTGGAGCAGGAAAAAGGGAGGAACCATTTAGTTCACGTATAGTGTCCGTAAAGATATTTGAGGATGTCCAAGTTGGAACCACAATTGATGGAAAAAAGAAAAAAAGGAAAGTTCTTTCATTCAAAGAGATGTAATGCAGGGAGCTTTTGGTAATGTTTAAGGACCACTTGAACAAGTTTATAAAGCATAACTTTGTCTCCAGATGGTAGGCAGAGCAATTCAAGGAGTGTCTTGTTCACTTCCCCAAAGAAGTGGTGGTATTTGTCATGGATTTTGCAGAAAACTACACTTTCAAAGAACAAAATGAGATCCAATCAATGCATTGGCACTCCAACCAAGTTACAATCTTTGTCCAAATTACGCATGTGCATATTGTAGGCATCGTCCACAAATACTATCATTTTTATATATCTGATGATAGGATGCATGCCACTCTTTTTGTTCAGCACTGCTTTATGCAACATTATAAATGGCTAAAAGGTCAAGGCATTCAGGTCAATGAACATTGGGTGTGGTCAGATGGAGCAACCTCACAGTTCAAAGCAAAGAGGCCTTTTTACTTCGTTGCTCGATATGACACAATGACAGGAATGAAAATGACACATAATTTTTTTGGTTCAGGACATGGAAAGGGTGAACACGATGGTGTAGGGGCTATTCTTAAAAGGCATCTCACTCATGAGTAGCTATAGCCAAATGGTGCAAAGCCCCAATGTGCAAAGGAAGTGGTGTAGGTGTGGTCGTAGCTACCACCTGTTATGTTGATAGTTACCACCTGGCAAAAGTTATGCTCTCTGTTATGGTGGTAGCTACCACCTGGCAAAAATTATGCTCACTGTTATGATGGTAGCTACCTACAACTCGACCACTAGCAACCACCTGGGAACTCTCTGTTATGATGATATCTACTAGCTAATTAACTGATTGACTAACTAAAACCTCTTCCAAAAAAAGCATGTACACAAACAATCCTAAGATTCTAATCTTTCAATCACTTGTGCATAACCATGCAACACAAACTTTCTTCAAGAGAATATTAAATACCACATGTTATGATGGTAGCTACCTATAACTCGACCGCTAGCAACCACCTGGGAACTCTCTGTTATGATGGTATCTACTAGCTAATTAACTGATTGACTAACTCAAACCTCTTCCAAAAAAAGCACGTACACAAACAATCCTAAGAGTCTAATCTTTCAATCAGTTGTGCATAACCATGCAACACAAACTTTCTTCAAGAGAATATTAAATACCACATGTTGATAGAATACTAAAAAAGCACCATTTATTCATGTATAAGTGAAATACATTGCCTTGATTATGCTCACTGTTATGATGGTAGCTACCTACAACTAGACCACTAGCAACCACCTGGCATAAATTCAGCTCTCTGTTATGATGGTATCTACTAGTTAGTTAACTGATTGACTAACTCAAACCCCTTCCAAAAAAAGCATATACACAAACAATCCTAAGATTCTAGAATTCTCAATCTTTCAATCGGTTGTGCATAACCATGCAACACACACTTTCTTCAAGAGAATATTAAATACCACATGTTGATAGAATACTAAAAAAGCACCATTTATTCGTGTATAATTGAAATACATTGCCTTGGATCACACAGTCCCCAGAAGGGTGTATCAAAAGCAATTACAAAAAGTATCGATAGATTGCAAGCTTTTTTGTTACATTGTGACATGACTCCAAGTCCTTCCAATGCTTCATTACATACATGGATTCCATATCCTTTTCATTACATAGCATATTTTGCTGCACATATGCTCTTGGATATTCTACTTCTTTCCATTTAAGCCACCATGGCAATAGAGAATTAGTGAGGAAGAAAGGGTCCTGCTTATCATCTGTTGGGTCGAGCGATGTCAGACAAATCATTGACCAAGACAAATTCAGCATGTTCTTGTACTTGGTGTCATCAACTAGAAACACCTCGTATGTTCTCCACTCAGGATGCCTCACAATCAAGTCCTTCACATGTTTCATGAAGATTGGCTTGTTGTGGTCTTTTTGATCCAAGCCTGGCACTTGCGTGAGTGTGAAAGATGCCTCCATGCAATTCTCTTGTGATAGGATATCACTCCAAATACTCGCACGCAAGTTCTCAAAGCAATCTTCCAGTGTGTGTTGAATATTATTTTTCATGCAGATGACCATAAGCATAGAATAAACTCGCTAGAGCAAGAACGAACAAACTGCTCCGTCAGGCCGGGCGATGTAAGTGAAGGAATGGCTTGTGCATAATTACTTTTCTACATGGTGAACCCTGTATTTAAGTGCAACTGCCTTGAAATCAACATTCTCCTTCACGCCCCAAATTTGTATGTACCTTAGCAAAAGTAAAACATTCATATCTAGAACTAGCACTTTAGGGGCTGCAATGTGAATAGCCTTTTTGAGAGAAGTAAGTGCTACCACACTCTGCTCCTGAATTTCATCGGCATTCACGATATGAGCAAGTCTCCTTTCCACAACTGCAAGTGTGCCTTGTGGGGAATCCTGATCACTTGCTTCTCGTTTACTCTTTGGTGAAAGTTTTGGGGAATCCACAATAATTGCTTCAAGTTCATTCTTTGGCTGATATGCAGCTGTGCCTTCCTCTTGTGTGCATGGTGGATCACACCCAACAACCACACCTTTTATGGCACTGAGTACATCCCTGCATTCATGCAGCATGTGTAAGCCAAAACCTTGGTCCTTGCAAGAGTCTAGGACCACTGCCATGCCTCTCTATCCCCATGGCAACTTCCAGGAAAATTATGGCGCAAAAGACTTTACGCCTTGTGAGCAATCCTCAACACTCCCCTCTTGTTCATTGCTTTGCTGATATGCATCCATGCCTTCCTCTCGTGAGCCATGTGTATCACACCCTACTGCTATAGCTTTTATGGCACACAATACATCTCTAGTTGCACGATGCAAGTCCAAGCCAAAACCATTGTCCTTGCAAGCATCTAGGAACAGTGCCATGCCCTTCACTCCCCATGGCAATTTCCGGCAATAGTCTGTAACATAAATCTTTGTATCAGGACACACGACATTATTTTATAACTACTTGTACAAGATAACTTTACAGGGAGTATGAGGAACATATGTCAAAGTGCTACATTACAATGCACAAGACAACTTTATTGGATAATTGGCTAGAAGAAAAGACATTGAAGAACACAAAATTCCATTGAAAATGATTGTCGGTGGGATATTACAAAGCCAAAAGTAGCCAAAGTCTTTTGATAGAGATTTTTTAAAACAACACTAACTTCCAACAGAAACAACTAGGAAGGCAAGCGTTTTTTGGCCTTGGAAATAGCAACAACTTCCCTTGCATCTTGACCAATGTCATTCTTTGTGGTAGGTTCAATTGTCATGGTAGTTTCTCCTACAAGAACAATTAATTAGTAAATGGACAGAAGATGCGTCCATCATTACCAAAGAAAGTAAAAGGCCAACTGAATTCACCTCTTCCAAACTTTCGTTTCATTGTTTTTTGCAACAACGTCAGTGTCTCTGCAAGTGTCGGCCTCCCCTCGCTTCCATTTCTTGATTTTGAACCAGCAGGTGTCTTCTCAAAAAGCTGAGGGACCCTGTCACTTATATCTCCCAAATTTGAACCACCAAGTGTCTTTGTCACATTGTCTCCCAACACCCCCATGCTATCGGTAGGAGAAAGTGCATCCGCTTCTACTCGCTCCATTTCACTAGAAGTACGACTTCCATCTGCCTTGCCCAAAGAATCCGGCTCAATTGAAGGGATGTCATTTCACAAGTTTTTGAGAAAATCAAGCAAATCTCAATTAACAATAGTAGTATTGATCGATTCACCCACTGCCAAACAGCCAAAAACAAAAGATGTAAGGACTACTTCAAGTAACATATGTATACAGTCAATCATGTTGTCAAAAAAGAAGGAATAACCAGTCATGTCTTATACCATTTTGAGGACCCTCATCAACAGTAGCTGGTTTCGGCTCTCGACTTTCTTTTTTAGCAATCACAAAGATAGTTGTGAGATATGGAATGACAAAGTATCACACAAGGTACCAGTCAGACACAAATCTACTTGCCAACCAAATCAAAAGTATGAATGTAACAATGTCATTATAGGCATCTATAGCTATATACAGAATCCAACACCGTGAAGAGGTACCTACAAAAGAAAATTTAGCTACCACTATGTTGTAGCCATCTATCCACCATGTGGTGGACAATAGGTAGCTACCATTGTGACATAGCTATCTATCCACCATGTAGTACCTACCATGGTGTTGTAGCCACCATGAGGTAGCTACCATGGTGACCACTACTTAAGTCGTAGCTATCTATGCACCATGTGGAAGGTACGAGATGTTAAGTCATAGCTATGTATACACCATGAGGTATCTACCACTATGTTGTAGCCATCTATCCAGCATGTGGTGGATAGCAAGTAGCTACCTATTCCATGGAGTAGCTACCACTGTGTTGTAGCTATCTATCCACCATGTAGTACCCACCATGGTGTTGTAGCCACCATGAGGTAGCTACCATGGTGACCACTACTCCTTAAGTTGTAGCTATCTATGCACCATGTGGAAGGTACCAGACGTCAAGTCATAGCTATCTATCCACCATGAGGTAGCTACCACTGTGTTGTAGCCATCTATCCACCATGTGGTGGACAGTAGAGGTAGCTACCTATTCCATGGAGTAGCTACCACTGTGACATAGCTATCTATCCACCACGTAGTACCTACCATGGTGTTGTAGCCACCATGAGGTAGCTACCACTATGTTGTAGCCATCTATCCACCATGTGGTGGACAGCAGGTAGCTACCTATTACATGGAGTAGCTATCCACTGTCATAGCTATCTATCCACCATGTAGTACCTACCATAGTGTTGTCACCACCATGAGGTAGCTAGCATGGTGACCACTACTCCTTAAGTCGTAGCTATCTATGCACCATGTGGAAGGTACCAGACATCAAGTTATAGCTATGTATCCACCACGAGGTAGCTACCATTGTGTTGTAGCCATCTATCTACCATGTGGTGGACAATAGGTAGCTACCTGTTGTCCATCATGTGGTGGACAACAGGTAGCTACCTATTCCATGGAGTAGTTATCCACTGTCATAGCTATGTAGTAGTACCTAGCATGGTGTTTTAGCCACCATGGTGACCACTACTCAATCATTAAGTCGTAGCTATCTATGCACCATGGAACTTATCATACGTCAAGTCATAGCTATGTATTGAGCATGAGGTAGCTACCCCTGTGTTGTAGCCATCTAATATGTGTTAGCTAGCATTTGTGGGAGGGCCTGGTAGGTAGCATTTGGTGGGCAGCCAACCCCCAGATCTTCGCTACTACCATACATTGTGTTGTAGCTATCTATGCACCATGTACTAGTGGTAGCTATGTTGTAGCTACCAATTTGTGTCTGGCAACTTCCACATGGTGCCAACAGGTGCCAGCATGTACTATGTTGAATTCCACATACTAGGTGCCATCAACAAATTGCTAAGTACCTACCACCTAGTATGGGAAATTCAACATTTGTGGTATGGCCTGGTAGGTATCATTTGGTGGGTAGGTAGCGACCCTCCAGTGCTTGGAAGCTACTATAAAAATGGAAAGGCCTTTTAGGTAGCACATGTCGGATAATTAGATAGCTACAACTTCATGGGCATGCACCTTGCACTTCATAGGTAGATAGGTACCACAGACATAATGAGAGCATGCAAGATACAAAATAAAAATTCAAGTTGGATGATTTGTGAACATACCCTAATGAAAGCTTTTATACGATGCATCACAACTATCGAAGAGCACCAAGAACCGTATCTTTGGTGTAATTATCTGGTTGCATTGTTTGTCCATACACCGGTTCGAGCTAGCAAGGTGTACAAAACAATAGATGTGGTATGCATGCTTGCATGGAAGCCAAAACATGCCTAATGCTTCGGCATCATACATCAGCAACCCACAAGCTGTACAAATATAACATGAATCAGATGTGTAAGCATCAGCAAATGGCACCTTAGGTGGTGGAACACTCAACAAAATAGGACTTTTGTTCTCCCGCATGTTTTTTACAAACTCCATCTGGGCTTCTGCACACATTATTGTTGTTATGTCTTTCAAGTCGAACTCTACTTGAGCCCTAGCCATAGCATCAACAGATTTTGCGTCTACCAAAGAATCGTCAAGTGTCTCAATGATCAATGTCAACCGCCCAATTGTGTGCTTCAGTTGGTCCATCTTGATTACATCAACTGTCATAGCACTCTCCTCCGCTTTGGCAAGGCAGCTCCAGTTGTGCCATAAAAGTATCTACCAGTGCTCTCGCACCCTCACCATGATGCATATCTGCCTTGTGTGCCTCAAGTGCCTTTGCCACCTGATTTCATTAATAATGCTGAGGAATGCATTTTGGAAACTTGGACCAACACACTATCCAAGTCTGCAAGAGATAGGGAAGCAAAAAAATTATTCTTCGACCTTTGGAAATCTGATGAGGTGGGTGTATCCCCTACCTCAACTGGCATACCCTTCATTCAACGAGAGTTAGGAGGTGCCTCCACAGAGTGGAAAGCTACCCACCTCTATCGCTTCAGCTTGTCGGGTTCCATATTTGCAATTACACTCTTAAAGAAAGATGCCCAATCAACTGGCCCCTTTAGATGTTCAAAGAGAAACCCCATTGCAAATGATTTTGTGACCTCCAAACCATAATTCCCAAGAGGTTCTTGGTACATAGATGTAAATAAAGTATATAATTTTGCCCAAAACTCTAGCCTCACAGTCTTGCACTTAACCTTGGCACCTCTCTTGGACACAATGTCGAAAGAAACCAACCAATCTTGCGCAGTGAAATTGTCCTCGCCAAGGAGTCGTGCATCTTGGCTGCTATCGCAGAGGTTGTATACCTCATGCGCTTGGGTTTTAGTCATGCAGAATACTTTTTTCCTCTCGAATGCCATGTATAGAGGATGCCACCAATTCAGTTTCTCAAACACATAGTGGGAGAAGAAGGCATGCTGTGAGAAGGTGCATGCATTTTCTCTTAAAGAAAGATGTTATCATGCACGAAGAAAATCGACAAACTTGCAATCTAAATTTGAAACCTCACCGGAGTCGCTGGACTATCAACCTCAAGCACTCTCGATGGTGTTCCTTTCTTTTTGTTGTGCGGAGTAGAAGCAAACGCTAGACTATCAACCTTGGGCAACCTCAATGGTTTTCCTTTTTTTTCTGCGGAGGAGAAGGTGACGATGAAGGTGAAGATGAAGAGGGAGTTGCTGCCTTCCGTTTTCCGCTCCCTGCTTTCTTTGGAGAGGCAGAGTGGATGGGGGAGGAAACCTCCTTCCCGTGCATCTTCATTTTGCCTTGGCTGTATGTAGCTTCTGCCAGCCCCCACAATAGGATTTTCAGTAGGGAATAAGACTAAATCTGGCAACCAGCATTGAATCCTAGAGTAGTTTTCAAATTAGAGTATCATGTTCAAATTAAGACAAGTTAACTACCAGTCACTAAGTGTGGTAGCAAGCCATCCTTGCAACCCCCACAAAAAGTGGTAGCTAGTGTACCACCTAATCATGCATACACCCATTGCTCATTATGATGAGCTACCCAACACGATGACCCTATTGTGGGGGTTAAAGGCCACTGCACCTTAACCTCGACTATGTACAATACTCAAACACACACACACACACACACACATATATATATATATGGATGACATAGAAGATTAGGGTGTTTTGCACCCACCAAAACTTGTGTGGCTCTCTCTTCTAACTCTCCTCTCTCTCACCTTCTTCCATTCTACTTCCATTGTTGCTGAGATCTCTCATCTGGTATTAGAGCGTGGGTGTTCTAGTTGAGCCCAGGTGTGAGCCTGGAGCCCGAAGTCTGTTGGTGCAGCTCTGTGGGAGGAAGGAGAAGGTCTATTGGATGACTTTACCTGCATCTTGGTGTGCAGAAACCTTTGGAAAGTTCTCTGAGTGGTTTAATAGCAAAAAAGACGTTTTTTGATGATTCTCGTGTTCCTTTCGACTATTGAGAGTTTGGAATGACCTGTAGAGGCAACCATTGCTTGCTTTTGGTGTCCATTGCACTTTGGGAGTTAGAAAACACCTTCATTCTTGAATTTGGCATCATTTTGTTGGATTTTTGACTCATTGTCTGTGCTTCAACGTTTTTCTACCATTGTGTTAGAACTCGGGTTAGAAGCGGTTCCATTCATAGACCTGCCAGCTCCGGTGGACTCAAGAGGTCCTAAAACTTTTGCGTTGCTCATCATTCGCACTCCATGGTATTTATAAACAGTTCTATTTGCAAAAACATTTTTTGGTCTGTGTGTTGGACCCGATGATTGGGACCACGGTTTTCAAAACCATTTATTCCATTGCATTTCGAAGGCCCAAAAACCCCTACCTACCAGTTCTTGCACGATTCCATGGAGATTTGGAGAAGTTTCGTCTTTCTAGGCACCAAATCGTCTATTTCTCTATTAAAAGTCCATTCAAAGGTTCAAACCTTTGATTTTTGGATTATAGGTCAATTGCAAGGGTTAACTTTCTGTTTCCCATTCATTGGTTGGGATTTTGGAGTTCCAACAGAAGAGAGATATTTGTAGATTGTCTTGTTGAGTCCAATTATGCAGTGACACCCATGTTTGAGGCATCTCAGGTTCTATTTTCTCTAGCAATCATTGCCATAGGGTTGTTATTTTTGGATATACCTTATGCAAATCACTTTGGTTGCCAGTCTGAGCCATGTGTTCTCATTTGTGGTTTGCTTTGGGTTGCAGTGGATGCTTTAAAGGCCATTTAGATGCATTGTGATCCTTGTTGGATGTGCTAATAGGACCAGGTTGCCTTGTAGGATGCTTTATTAATGGACGTTTAGCATACAAATGCTATTTTATGCTGAGGGACAGCTTTGACATATTGCAGTGGGATGTACAGGTTGTGCTATGATCTTTTGGATGAGATTTTGTTGATGCATATGCTCATGGACAACGTTTATTGTTGAGGCATTTTTGCACTTATTGGCATAATAGGGATTTCCATTGCACTTGGCATTTTCTTTTGGGCTAGATTTACTCATATGGATGCATAGTATATGCTAATGAATCAGATGCATTTTGATGCATTGAGCCTTTGAGGTTTGGTGATATTACCTTCCATTTTGGCATACACATTTGGGTGCACTTAGTATTTGGTGTGATTTCCCTCTTGCAGGTACTAGCATTTGGGATTTTGTTTCATTTGCATAATGGCATCCTCTTACATGTCTGAAAAAGAGATTTTCAGCATTAAACATTTGAATGGGACAAAATTTTCTTTATGGAAAGAACAGATAAGGGATGTGCTTATTCAAAAGAAGTAGATTAAACCCTTGGCAAGGCTTGAAGCTAAGCCTATAGATATTTCTGAGAATGATTGGAATGACTTGGATGCATGAGCAAAGTTTACTGTTAGACTTCATCTTGCAAAGTCAGTTTATTTCACAGTAGTAAATGAGTAGACTATGGAAGATTTGTGGAAGAAATTATGTGCCACTTATGAGAAGGAAACTGCCTCTAATTAAGTTTACCTCATGAAGGGTTGCTTGAGCTGCAGATGAAGGAAGGGGTCTCCATTGCTTCTCACTTGAATCAATTCAATATTATTTTCTACCAGCTTCAAGCTCAAAAGATGAATTTCGATGTGGAGACTAAGACAATATTTCTCTTGTGTTCATTGCCATCCTCATGGGATACCTTTCGTAGCTCTCAGCAACTCTGCACCTAGTGGAGTACTGAAGTTTGATGATGTTGTGGGTAGCTTGTTGGTCGAGGAGATTAGATGGAAGTCTATGGAAGGCAACAAGCAGGATGAATCCTTAAATGTGAAAAGGGGCAAATCACAGTTTAGGGGGAAGTCCCAAGAAAGAGGAAAGTCTCATAGCAAATCCAGGGCACTGAATATTGAGTGTTACCACTGTGGCAAGAAGGGCCACATGAAAAAGAATTGCTACAAGCTAAAAAGAGAGGAAAAGATAAGAAAAAGAATGCAAATTGGGGTGCAAATAAGAAGGAAGAGAGTCCCAAGGAGGACAAAGGAAAAATGAAGATCGAGGAGATTAATATAGTCATTACTGATAATATTGACAATGACATTCTCTTCTCATGACTAGTCTACTTGCAAACTTGCTTACCACTTCAGATGATGCATACTCCCAGGATTGAATTTTGGATTTAGGTGCTTCATTCCATGTTACTCCCCATAGGGAACTATTCTCCACTTATGATAGTGGAAAGACAGGTTGTGTGTATCTTGGAAATAACTATGTATGTGATATAGTGGGAGTAGGTGACATAAAGTTTTCTTTTGCAAATGGGTCTACATTTGTTTTGAAAAATGTGAGACATGTGCCTAAGTTGACCAAGAGTCTCATTTCAATGGGTCAACTAGATGATGTTGGTTTTCAGACCACTTTTGTCTTTCAGAGTTGGAAAATTCAAAAGCGCTCTATGGTTTTGGCAAGGGGTGCCAAGTGTGGGACATTGTATCCCTTACATGTATCAGGGGTGTTTGATCATGTTGTTGCAATAACCAAGCAACCAAGTACTTCTTTATGGCATTGCCGGCGGTTGGGGCACATGAGCCAAAGTGGAATGAAACTATTATGCCATTTGGGTTATGTACCGCATTTGAGTTTTTTTACTTTGAATTTTGTGAGCATTGTTTGTATGGGAAGTAGACTAAATCAGCCCATAAAATAAGGGGAAAGAAAGAGCTTGAAAGGCTTGATTTGGTGCATTTAGATGCATGTGCTCCCATGTCTACACAGTCATTAGGCGGGGCTAAATACTATGTGACATTCATTGATGATGCAACTAGGAAAGTGTGGGCTTATGCTATAGCTCGGAAGAGCGACGTGTTCTAGGTATTTCAGGAATGGCTGGCTTTGGTTGAAAATCAGTCAGGTAGAACGCTTAAATGCCTACGGACTGACAATGGTGGAGAGTATCTCTCTCATGACTTTCAGCATTTTTGTGATACGCGTGGGATTAAGAGGGAGCTCATGTTCCCCCGTACTCCAGAACAAAATCCAATTGTAAAACAGATGAACTATACCATTTAGGAAAGGTTGCAATGTATGCTTTCCAATGCAAGTCTTTTTGGTGGTTTTTGGGCTAAGGTAATGAAGACTACAGTGCATGTGATCAATAGATCACCTAGTAAGAGTTTGGATGGTGGTATTCCTAAAGAGACATGGAGTGGCAAGAAGCCCTTTTACTCTCATTTGCGTATATTTGGGGTGTGAGCCATATGCACATGTGCCAAAAGAGCTTCGGAAGAAGCTAGATCTAAGTCTAAGAAATGCATCTTTCTGGGTTATGGTCAAAGTGGAGAGATGGGCTATCATCTCTGGGAACCTGAAGTAAGGAAGATCAAACGAAGCCATGATGTGGTCTTCAATGAGAAGAAGATGCATAAGACACCCATGAAGGATAGGGAAATGAGGAGAATCACTTTCCAAGACGTGAATCCACCTACATATGTTGATAGACAGCAAGTTGTCCATGCACCGAACATGTAGGAAATGGTGCCACCAAGTACTCCCACAGGTGCACAATCAACGGCAGATGATGGATCATCTATTGGTGGCAATGATGAGCCAAATGTGGCTGATATGAAAGTGGGACAGCAAGCTCAAATGCCCTTGAGAAGATCATCTAGAGTGTCTAGACCGCGTGAGAGATTTGTTCCAAGGGCAGACTATGTGATGCTTACAGATTGCGGGGTGCCTTATTGTTATAGAGAGGCTATGATGCATGAGGATCAGTGCAAGTGGGATTATGCTATGCAATCAGAGATGCATTCACTCATGAAGAATAAGACTCAGGACTTGGTTTCTTTGCCACATGGAAAGAAAGCATTGCCATGTAAATGGGTCTACACGATGAAGGTAACCGGTGATGATGTGCCTAAGTACAAGGCCCGTTTGGTTGCTAAAGGGTTCAAGCAAGAGAAGGGTGTGGACTTTGATGAGATCTTCTCTCTAGTTGTGAATATGACCACACTTAGATGTATACTTAGACTTGTGGCAGCAGAGGATATGGAGCTTATGTAGATGGATGTCAAGACAGCTTTCTTGCATGGGGATTTGCATGAGGAAATTTACCTAGTATAGCTAGAAGGCTTTGAAGAAAAGGGCAAAAAGAATTTGGTTTGCAAGCTGAAAAAGAGTCTCTATGGTCTTAATCAAGCGCCTAGAGAATAGTATCAGAAGTTTGATGCTTTCATTCGGTCCCAGGGTTTTAGAAGAAGCGAGATTGATTACAGCCTCTACACTAAAAGGGATAAGGATAATAGCTTGATACTCCTGGCCCTTTATGTGGATGATATGCTATTGGCTAGCAAGAACACTTATGAGCTCGATGCATTGAAGGCCAAGTTGCATGAGGCCTTTGACATGAAGGATTTGGGACCTGCAGGTCATATTCTTGATATGCGCATCACGCTAACTCCTTTGGATTTCATAGAAGGAGTATGATACAAAAGTGTTGCAGCGTTTCAATATGGAGGGGGGGAAGGCAATAAGTACTCCATTGCCTCCATATGTGAAATTGAGTCAGACAGATAGTCCCAAATCAAATGAGGAGAGGGCCATGATGGCCAAGGTTCCTTATGCATCAATGGTTGGGGGTCTTATGTATGCTATGATAGCTACTAGACCGGACATTGTATTTGCAATGGGAGTTGTTAGCCGGTACATGGCTAATCCAGGAAAGTGGCATTGGGAGGCAGTTAAGTGCATCATGAGGTACATGAAGGGTACCAAGGAGATGTGTATCTTATTTGGCAGAGGAGAGATGCGTGTACTTGGGTACACAGATTCAGACTATGCAGGGCATGTGGATAGCAAGAGATCCACTTCTCGTTATGTGTTCATCTTTGCAGGTGGTGCAGTGTCATGGATGTCTTGCACACAAAAGTGTGTTGCTTTGTCTACGACAAAGGCCGAGTATGTTGTAGCCATAGAGGGTTACAAGGAGGCTATATGGCTTGATCGACTAGTCGATGTAGCTTTAAGGTGTGCTTGCAACTCAACGAGCTTGCAGGTGATAAAAGATAGCATGTACACTCTTGCACACAAAAATAAGTGCTTCCAAGCTCTGATTGGAAAAAAGTGCTTCCCTAGAAATGTGTCAAGACTTATCAAAGGATTACATGCTGAAGCATGTGCTGCTTAGAATGCAAATGCAAGGAATGGGAAATTGCCAAAGAAAGTCTTGCAAGTATTTACTTGGAAAACATCTTAAGGCACTTTTTCAATTTTATCTGAATCCCTAACAACAATAAATGAAGAGGATGTGATAGGGATGTGATAAAGAGGATCAACCTATGGACGCTAATTATAAAGACTGGCAATAATGGCAAATTATAGGCTAGGCCAATGTAGTATGAAGCCTTGAATGCAATTTTGACGAAAAGAAAAAGCAAATGGTATCTTCCACTCAAGCAATTGGCCACCACCCATGGTAATGGCAACAATGGGCCCCTAATGACAGCTATCATGCCAATTGGTGGTGGCTACCACTTGTTACAAGGACAAGAGCACTCATACTTAAAAGACGTCGTAGATACTACTCAATTATTTCTTAACCACCTATAGAGCTCCTACTTCAGTACTACTGGTAGCACTCGGTAGCTAAGTGCTAGCAATGGATTCCTAATGATAGATACCAATTCGTTTAGTGATGGCTATGATTTGCTACAAGAATCACATCACTCATACTTAATAGAGGTGGTATCTAGTAGTTAGTTATTACGTAACCACCACTCAATTAACTCTAACTTGAGTGCTACTCGCAGCACTTGGTAGCTAATCGCATCATTCGGTAAGTAGTCATACTAATTTAGGTCATTATAGACACCATGTAGCTACCCAAAGGCAGAGCAATGATCGTCTAACAACACAACAGTAATGAATAGGTACTTATTCGTAGCAAGTCATAATGGTAGCTACCATGTAGCCAATGGTAGCTAACATGTAGCTAACAAAAACAGAACCTAAAAGCCGCCATCATCTTGTTAGAAACATACCATAGAGAAGTAAGGAATGAGGTTATGATTCTTGAAGGGATACAACTTGAAAGAATATCACCAACCAAAGGCTGCTCAAGAAAATGCACTAGGTGTTTCTTGCAAGTGTTTCTTCCTGTATGCTTTCGACAGACATCCTTCTTATTGGGCGAGGCACGTGTATTACTAGTCCAAAATGATAGCACTAACTCCTTCACCTCTTCTATAATTTCACCCTTTATGCGTGGTTGTCGTTCACACAAATGTAGTGGTATCGTCTCCTGACACATTCGAGATCTAAAAAACATAGAAGTTCCTATGATGCACACCTAGAGCTTTTGGGATTTTTAATGTACTTGAGGGTGTTTTGAAGGCCACTTATCAATAAACCTTTTTCATGATCTGCAACTGCCTTTGAACATGAACCTTGTAGCTCTTGAAATACTGGGTGCACAATAACACTCCTGGCAATTTCAACCTTTGCCTCCTCATGTAGACCTTTTATACATCGCTTGAAGTACCTCACAACATCAAGAGAAATATTCTGGTGCTTTGCAACATTCAAGTCCATAGAGTTTTCTTGCAGCTTCACCTTAAGTCGGTATTCAAGCTTTCTCTTTGCCTCATACTCCTTGGTTGATAAGAGCCTGTTTGCATGTCCCGCATTCTAGTGAGACACCGGAATGACACACAATGCATAGGTTCATCTTGGTATACATTTTTGTAATGAAAACAGCCAAAGCGAAAACAAGCTCCCCACGATTGTATAGTTGCAATAGTGAGGAGTAATCCTTTTTTCTTTTGCAGAGAAATGACGGTATTTGTATTTATAATTCTTGAATGGTCATAACATTCAGTACATAGGCCATACAGGGTAGTCTTCCAAGAGAACTAGAAAACCAAAACAGTACAAGCAACCTGAAGTGTAGCAATTTTGAGTCACATGGTCTAATATCTTCAGATGAGCACAAGCCAAGCCACATCCAGCTCGAGGTTCTCAGCAATCTTGTTGATGGACTCATCACACTCTCATAATTTTCGCAGTCTACTGAGCCACCATTCTCTTAATTTTTGCAATCTTTGTGCCTACAATCAGAAGCTTTTAGGTGCTTTCAGTTGCGCCCAAATTCAAGACAAGATTACAATTATCAGGGGTCTCTAACTAAGTAATAACAAACTCAAAAAAAAAGAAAGAATACCATACTCTTGAAAAGAGATTTATTAATGATTAAAAA